>NC_086446.1:24206453-24519578 GCF_028390025.1 Pseudophryne corroboree | reverse complement strand
TGTACTAACACCCCATTTTAATAAGGTTCCGTAGTACCGGCGGTGAGGATCAGCATAGGTGAGACGGCACTTGACCTGTAGCCCCGGCCCAGGGCGCCATCTCCTTGCAGATTTCCCGCCCTTGAGCTTCCTTACACTCTACCTCATTCCCTGACTGAGACGCTGGGCGCCATCTTATATGTATAGTTGCGGCTGGTTTCCGGGACTACAGGGCAAGGTCTCCTTTGTGAACCCGCCTGTAAAACACTTGAGTATTCTACATGTCTCTATACAGACAGCGGTAGTTACGATTTTTTTTTAAATACATACAAACAGAAAAATTGTAGACTCAATGGTCCTAAACCTGTGTCAGCTGTCCCTTAGTAATTTATCAGCCAGTGTCAGGTGACTAGTGCACATTAAACCAAGTGGGCATATTTGCAGTTATATTATATGTGAAACAGTTGCCAGGTTTTAAGACTCTGTGATAGTGTAGGACCTGCAAGAAGTTGGGGTACCTTGGTGATTGGTGTGCAGGCTTCTGTGCGTGGGCAATTCACTAACTAAACCCCAATCAATTATTTACTGATGTGCGGCACTCCCATCCAGCTAAATGCAAATTAAGCAGGTATGGAGGGGGAATTACCGAGGTAATGGTTCAGCGCTTATGAGACTGAGGTGCTTTTCGTTTAGAGCTGCTGTTAAATAAGGGGTAGTTGGCCCCTATGAGTAACACAAAAAGAACAATATATACAGCGCTAGGAAAACTGGATAAGGAAATAACAATATGTATTTTATTGTATAAGAGGTGTTGCAACACTTAATTTAAAAACATCGTCATAGATGTACATAGGTAAAAAGAAATTTTATAGATCTATATAAAATTATATATGCATATATATCCTATAAAATGGGCAAGCACAGCACAGCAATTCGTCTGGTATATTACCATGCAAGAAGAGGAGCAATCAGTTGGTATATGTATACTCCAAGGAACTCGTGCCACAGTCCTGGGGGCAATTTGCAATGCTGACAGATGAGAGTCCACAAATTTCTTAGGACCGACCTTTGCTTGGTTTCCGAGCAGCAACTCAGTCCAGTTTGAAGCTTGGTCTCCTGTATTGTTAGTGGATAACTGTCAAATCCCCGTTTTTAGCTTGTGCGGACTTCTAGGCTTGTTCCTGATGCAGAGTGGTGGAGTTGATGATGCCCTCCTTCTCTTAACCAACGCGTTTCGCTGTACCAACAGCTTTCTCAAGGTATGTGTGCTTGCTGTGAAAGTGCCCTTTTTAAATGCTGTGCTAATTGCCCATTGTTAACAGCTGAGAGCGATTTCAACATCTAATATTTAAAAAATTATAATACCATATCCAGTTTGTTATATTAATAGGTGTAGGGGACAGATGTATATGTCAACAAAGAAATATACAATAAAAGTGATTTATGTTGACATATACATCTGTCCCCTACACCTATTAATATAACAAACTGGATATGGTATTATAATTTTTTAAATATTAGATGTTGAAATCGCTCTCAGCTGTTAACAATGGGCAATTAGCACAGCATTTAAAAAGGGCACTTTCACAGCAAGCACACATACCTTGAGAAAGCTGTTGGTACAGCGAAACGCGTTGGTTAAGAGAAGGAGGGCATCATCAACTCCACCACTCTGCATCAGGAACAAGCCTAGAAGTCCGCACAAGCTAAAAACGGGGATTTGACAGTTATCCACTAACAATACAGGAGACCAAGCTTCAAACTGGACTGAGTTGCTGCTCGGAAACCATGCAAAGGTCGGTCCTAAGAAATTTGTGGACTCTCATCTGTCAGCATTGCAAATTGCCCCCAGGACTGTGGCACGAGTTCCTTGGAGTATACATATACCAACTGATTGCTCCTCTTCTTGCATGGTAATATACCAGACGAATTGCTGTGCTGTGCTTGCCCATTTTATAGGATATATATGCATATATAATTTTATATAGATCTATAAAATTTCTTTTTACCTATGTACATCTATGACGATGTTTTTAAATTAAGTGTTGCAACACCTCTTATACAATAAAATACATATTGTTATTTCCTTATCCAGTTTTCCTAGCGCTGTATAAATTAAGCAGGTACCCTCACATTTGAAAATATATAAAGAGCGTAGGTGCGGCACTCGGGTTCACAGCAGCATAAAAAACAGACTGAGACTGTATTCTTCAGTCAACGTTTCTATATAGAAATATTGTCTTCAGGATATATTTCTATATTGAAACGTTGATTGAAGAATACAGTCTCCGTCTGTTTTTTATGCTACTGTGAACCCGAGTGCTGCACCTACGCTCTTTCTATATATATATATATATATATATATATATATATATATATATACTAGTCCAGTGCAGCTTTATTTCAGATCATAATCTCTGCATTGCCTGTGACTGTGTGTGCCTGTACCTGCTGTGAGGTTTCACTCTCAGTGTTTCCCAGATATATCTATCACTATAGTCTCTACCCTAAGGGACTAGGTGCACCTGCTAATATAGTGTACACAGTATTTATCGCTAAACGGATAGTCTACTGTGTTACAGTCACGTAATACCAGGATTTTATCCGCAGGTTGTGTACTCTGTCTGTCTTCATCGTACTAATTAGTCCAGTTGTTGCCTTATTCACAATGTCTAACAATAAGGGCAGTAAAACTCTGGAGGCTCCTGTAACTTGCCAGGCATGCTCCAGAAATTTACCTGAGGGGGATGCATTGTATGATGGTCTGTGTACTACGTGTCATACACCTCCCAGTCAGCCTGTAGCTCCTGTAACTGCAATGGAGCCACCCTGGGCCATGTTCACTACCCTCCTGGGGACTCTGGTGGACCGTTAGCCCCCCCCTATGGGACCTCCGGTGCCACTACCACTACAAATTATTCCTATGGTTAATCTGTCTTGGGTGTAAAATTTGTCTAACCAGCTGCAGCAGTTGAATCAGTCTCTGGTTAGACAGAAATCTACACCAGGTCACTCCCGTGTCCCTGGGTCTTCTAAACGGACTGCTTCCTCCTCACAATCCACTAACCTCTCTGATGTCTCATCTGAAGAGGAGGGGGAGCATACTGTCCTATCAGACACTTAATCCTGTGTTACTGATGAGAATTCTCTCTCGCAAATTGATATCCCTGCCTTAGTGGTTGCTATTAAGCAGATCCTACAAATCTCTGATGATGAGGAGTCCACTACAGTGGCAAAGAAAACTGATATGTTTAAACAGCAGAAAGTGGTTAAAACTGTATTACCCCATTCTGATCATCTTGTGGACATCAGACGGGAACCCTGGTCTAATCCAGGCAAGAAATTCCCGCTTCCTAAACGGGCTTTGGCTCGCTATCCTCTCCCTACAGGGTTATCTAATAAGAGGGAGAATCCGCCACCGGTGGATTCTCATGTCATCTGTCTCGAGGTGTTGTCTACTCTGTCTGTCACCACTGTCACCTCACTGAAGGAACATAAGTGTGTGGAGGGATGACTGAAATCTATATACTCCCTTACAAGGGCCATTCATGGACCCACTATAGCAGCCTCCTGGGCCGCAAAGGTATTGAGGTGTGGGATCAGGCGTTAGAGGAAGAGCTGCCCGAGGATATTTCTGATAATGCCAGAAATACCTGACTCACATTTGCACCACCGCCTATTACATTCAGGAGGTGTCCTCTGAGGCGGGAGCATTGGCAGCCAAAGCGTCAACCACGTATGTCCTGGCTCCCCGCATATTGTGGTTAAGTTCGTGGAAGGTGGACACACACTCCAAAAAGACATTGGAGGTACTCCCCTTCACTGGGGACATTTTATTTGGAGAGGACCTAAATAAAATAGTGTCTGAATTAGCAGCTGTCACATTCGACATCAGTTTCAAGAAACATCACTATATGGGATCAACCAAAACATTTAACTTTAGGAAGGCTAACTGCAGTATGCTGAGGAGTGCACTAAACCGCATTGACTGGGAAGTTTTGTTTCATGGCAAGAACACTACGGAAATGTGGGATGCTTTAAAAGGGTTACTAGATAGCAATATTCACAAATTCATTCCCATGGGCAGTAAACGCAGGAGTAACAAACTCAAACCGATGTGGCTTAATAAGAAGGTCAAGGAAGAAATGGATAAAAAGAAGCGTGCTTTCAAAGCATTTAAATCTAATGGAAAGGAGGAGTCATTCCAGTACTACAAGGAATGCAATAAAAGATCAAAAAAGCAGCTAAAATTGAAAACGAAAAACTGCTATGGAGAGCAAAACCAATCTTAAAAAGTTTTTTAAATACATAAACAGTAAAAGGTTAAAAAAAAGTAAAACGTAGGTCCAATAAAAGACGAATTTGGAGTATTGATAAATTATGACGAAATAAAAGAGGAAATACTGAAGTGTTCACCAGAGAAGAACTGACGGTGGGAGTAGTGCATAACGATAGTGACAGCAATGATTCATGGCTAGATGCTTGTTTAAGTGAAGAAGTAGTCCGGGAGAGACTAAGCAAAATTAAGATTAATAAATCACCTGGACCAGATGGACTTCACCCGAGGGTTCGTATGGAGCTTAAGTCACAACTAGCAAGACCCCTATACTTGATTTTCAATAGTTCAATTAGATCAGGCATGGTACAGAAGGATTGGCGTATAGCTGAGGTAGTGGCATTATTTAAAAAGGAATCTAAAAATCATCCAGGTAACTACAGACCAGTTAGTTTGACATCTATAGTGGGGAAAATATTGGTAGGAATTTTAAGGGATGGCATACATGAGTATCTGCAGACCGCTAAGATTATTAGCAAGAACCAGCATGGGTTTGTGAGGGATAGATCATGTGAAACTAACTTAGTTAGCTTCTATGAGGAAGTGAGCGACAATCTTGACCAGGAAAAAGCGGTGGATGTGGTCTATTTAGATTTTGCAAAAGCCTTCGATACAGTGCCTCACAGGAGACTGATCATCAAATTAAAGGAGCTTGGCCTAGGAAAAACTATTTGCACATGGATAAGTAACTGGCTGGATAACAGGATACAGCGAGTAGTGGTCAATGGGATCTCCTCCAGCTGGGCACCAGTAATCAGCGGTATACCTCAAGGGTCCATACTCGGGCCATTACTGTTCAACATATTTATCAATGACCTAGAAATAGGCCTGGAAAGCACAGTGTCAATCTTTGCAGATGATACTAAACTGTGTAGGGTAATTAATTCGGAAATAGATGTGGAGGCTCTACAGAATGACTTATCTAAACTTGAAATCTGGGCGTCTAAATGGAGAATGAGGTTCAACATAGAAAAATGCAAAGTTATGCATTTCGGGACTAAAAACAAACTTGCATCCTACATATTAAATGGGGAAAATCTAGGTGTAACAGTATTGGAAAAAGATTTGGGGGTGCTCATAGATAATAGGATTAATAACAGTATACAAAGTCAAAGTGCAGCAAAAAAGGCAAGTAAGGTGCTATTGTGCATAGAATGGGGAATTGAGACAAGGGATGAGAGAGTAATCCTGCCGCTGTACAAATCATTGGCACGTCCGCACCTGGAATATTGTGTTCAATTTTGGGCACCACATTATAAAAAAAGATATCTGTGAACTCGAAAGGGTTCAAAGGCGAGTTACTAAATTGATTAAAGGGATAGAGGGATTGGATTATGAGGAAAAGCTTACTATGTTGAATATGTATACACTGGAAAAGAGGCGCCTAAGAGGAGACATTATTAATATCTTCAAATATGTAAAGGGACACTACAAACAGTTATCAGAGGAATTGTTTATTAAAAGAACTCTGTATAGGACACGAGGGCACTCGCTGAGGCTAGAGGAGAGAAAATTCCGTACGCATCGTAGGAAAGGGTTCTTCACTGTTAGGGCAATAAGGATTTGGAATTCCCTGCCAGAGAAGGTGGTAATGGCGGACTCTGTAAATGCATTTAAAAATGGATTGGATAAATTTTTGACTGAAAAAGATATCCAAGGTTATAGCATTTCAAATATTGACATTGATAACCTGGGAGGAACATGAGTTATAGTTGATAACTAGACATAAAACTTTACTTCAGCAGGGACATTACAATGAACTCAGCTTAATACAGAATACAGGTTGAACCAGATGGGCATTTGCCTCTTTTCAACCTCTTTAACTATGTTACTTCCTTTCTTCCGCCTACAAATCCTTCTACACAGAAGGTGAAGAGTACCACTTTTCGTTCCTTTCGGCCTCAAGAGAAAGTTAAGGGTCAGACATACCAGAGACAATCACGTGCTCCCAAAACAACAAAGCCCAAGGCGAAACAGTCTTGGGCAGCCTGTCATCCTGCTGCAAAACAAGACAAGCCTGCTGCATGACAGAGAGGGCCTCCCCCTGGGGGACCCCAGGGTGGGAGAACGACTTCTACAGTTCGCCCAGGTATGGTTGAAGACCACTTCAGACGCTTGGGTACTGGAAGTTGTCTCTCACGGGTACGATGTCTCCTTCAACAGACGTCCCTCTCACCAGTTCTGCACTATGGTCCTACCTGCGGATCCGTTGAAAGCGCAGGCTCTGCAAACGGTTGTAGGTTCCTCCTGAGTACAGGAGTGGTTTGCCGGTCCCTTAGTCCCAGCGAGGCAGAGGCTATTATTCGACCCTGTTTCTAATACAGAAAGCCAATGGGTCTTTCCGGCCTATACTCAACCTCAAATCGCTGAACAAATTTGTGAGGATAGCTAAGTTTCGTATGGAAACGTTTCGCTCAATTGTGCTGGCTATGGAACCCGGAGACTACATGGTATCCATGGATATACAGGATGCATATCTGCATAGTCCTCTTGCCATATCACATAAGCAGTTCCTGAGGTTTTCTATTGGTGACATTCACTACCAAATCCAGGCTCTGCCATTTGGACTGGCCTCAGATCTTCATCACGGTCATGGCCGTGATGACGGCCCACCTCTGTCGCCAGGGAGTCAAAATCCTGCCGTACTTGGACAACCTGCTGATTCTGGCAAGTTCCCACAATGTCCTCCTCAGTCATCTGCAATTGACAGTGAGTTGCCTACAAGCCCATGGATGGCTGATCAATTGGAAGAAGTCTTCGCTAATCCCAGCTCAGACCATGGTGCACCTAGGGGCACTTCTAGACACACACAGTCAGAGGCTGTTCCTGTCTCCAATCAAGGTCCTGAGAATTAAGGACAGGATAAGACACTTCATCCATCGCCCCAGAGTGTCGATACACTTGGCGATGCAAGTACTTGGCCTGATGGTGTTGGCATTCGACATGGTAGAGTATGCTCAATTTCATTCCCGCCCTCTGCAACAATTCTTTCCAAGTGGGACGGCCTGCCTCATCGGATCAGATCTCTAATGATCTCATTAACTCTGGAGGTTCGTTTGTCACTGACCTGGTGGCTCCAGTACCAGCAATTGAGCAGGGGCCATCCCTTCTGGATCCCCAACTGGGTCCTACTGACAACAGTCACCAGTCTGAGGGGATGGGGAGCGGTGCTAGAGCAACACTCTTTTCAAGGTTGGTGTACCAAAGAGGAATCTCCTCCCAATAAACATTTTAGTGCTATGGGCAGTGTTCAACAGATTGTCTTTTGCCCTGCCTCTGGTACAGAACATGCCTGTTCAAGTCTGATCAGACAACGCCACTATGGTGGCATACATAAACCATCAAGGCGGCACTTGAAGCCGCATGGCAATGAGGGAAGTGACAAAGATCCTTTGTTGGACAGAACGCCGTCTGCCAAGTATATTGGTAGTGTTCATTCCGGGTGTCCTGAACTGGGAAACGGACTACCTCAGTCACTAGGACATACACACCGGAGAGTGGAGTCTTCATCCAGAAGTCTTTCAACTCCTAGTGGCCAGGTGGGGCCTACCTGACATAGACCTCATGGCATCTCAACACAAACACAAAGTACTGGTCTTCAGATCTCGGACCAGGAATCCTCAAGCAGCGTTCGTGGACACACTGGTGGTGCCATGGAACTTTTGGCTCCCCTACTTGTTCCCTCCAGTGTCGCTCCTGCCCAGGGTTCTAAGGAAGTTCAAACAGGAAGGAGGAATGCTACTTCTAGTCGCTACAGCGTGGCCCAGACGGCATTGGTTCTCAGACCTGCAGTGTCTGTCGACAGGGCATTCCCTTCTACTTCCTCAGTGACCAGACATCCTCATACAGGGCCTTTGTCTCTACCCAGATCTGGCAAGACTGGCTTTAACGACGTGGCTCTTGAAGCATCACTCCTGAGAGCCAAAGGATTTTCAGAGGCGGTTGTTCAAAAAATGTTAAAAGCCTGCAAACCGTCCTCTGCCCGGATTTATTACAGGGTTCGGAATCCTTACTTCACCTGGTGTGCTGATAAGTATTACGATGTCCATAGATTCAGAACTTCCAGAATACTGGCTTTTCTGCAAAGAGGCCTGGACTTAGGTCTCCGTCTGACCTCCCTCAAGGTTCACATATCTGCCTTGTCGATTTGGTTTCAGAGAAAAATTGCCTCTATACCTGATGTTCATACATTCACTCAGGGCATTATTTGGATTCCGCCTCCCTGTGTCCCTCCTGTGGCTCCATGGGCTTTGTCTGTTGTGCTGAATGCCCTGCAAGAGTCTCCATTTGAACCTCTTGAATCGGTGGGCCTTAAATGGCTGATGGCCAAGGTCTTGTTCTTGCTGGCTATTGCCTCTACAAGACAGGTGTTGGACTTAGGCACTTTGTCCTGTCGTCTACCCTTTCCCATATTTCACCGGGACCGGGCAGTTCTATAAACTCGCCCAGGTTATTTACCTAAGGTGGTGTTATCTTTTCACCTTAACCAAGAGATTGTGGTTCCTGCCTTTATCTCTTCGGACTTGTCTCCCAAAGAACGTTCTTTGGCTCTAGTAAGGGCTCTATATGGAGAGGACTGCCTCTATCATGAGGTCAGATGCCCTTTTTGTATACTGTTTGATTTCCACAAACGTGGCTGTCCTGCGAACAAGCTAACCTTGGCCAGATGGATTAGAATGGTAATTGCACAAGCTTATGCGCAGGTTGGACTCCCCGCTCCTGCTGCAGTTAAAGCCCATTCTACTCTGTTGGATCTTCTTCGGTGGCCCGCTGTGGCGCTTCCACAGAACAAGTGTGCAAGGCGGCTACTTGGTCCTCTGTGAACACGTTCATTAGGTTCTATGCCTTTGATACTTCCGACTCCCAGGATGCTTCCTTTGGACGCCGGGTTCTCTTACCCGCTAAGGCGCTTCCTTGAGAACTGCTGTGGAAACCTGTGTACCCTGCTGCAGAAAGTAAAAGTAATGGTAGACTTACCATTGTTAACTCTCTTTCTGCAAAGTACATTGGGTTCCATAGGGTGCCCACCATGACGCACCTAGCTCCTTTGGGTTGTATGGCATTAGCTGCTGGTACCTTCTCCTGTCGTGAGAATGTGGTCCTATGTGACTAACATCTGCCTTCTCTCTTACCTGCTCCTGCATTGGACTGGTCAATGAAACTGAGCTCTCAGTGCCTGGAGGTGGGGTTATAGAGGAGGCCCCAGTGCATCCTAGAACAACTAAAGCTTTAGCCTGATGGTGCCTCTGGATCAAGATTTGCTCTACACCCGATGTTTCCTTGTGGAACCCGCTCTACCTCGCAGAAAGATCGTTAACAATGGTAAGTCTACCATAACTATTACTTTCCCATCACTCCCACTCACATTTGTGTTTGCCATCTGTACCCCTCATCCACACTACCGCTTTACACTCCCTTATGTGCCGCCTTTTACCCCTCACCAGCACTACCGATATACACTCCCTTATGTGCCATCTGTACCCCTCACCCACACTACCGCTATACA
The DNA here is from genome assembly GCF_028390025.1 of Pseudophryne corroboree. Taxonomy (NCBI): domain Eukaryota; kingdom Metazoa; phylum Chordata; class Amphibia; order Anura; family Myobatrachidae; genus Pseudophryne; species Pseudophryne corroboree. The sequence continues at coordinate 24,509,757 of NC_086446.1, read as the reverse complement.
CTCCCTTATGTGCCTTCTGTACCCCTCACCCACACTACCGCTATACACTCCCTTATGTGCCGTCTTTACCTCTCACCCGCACTACCGCTATACACTCCCTTATGTGCTGTCTGTACCCCTCACCCACACTACCACTATGCACTCCCTTATGTGCCATCTGTACCCCTCACCCACACTACCGCTATACACTCCCTTATGTGCCGTCTGTACCCCTCACCCGCACTACCGCTATACACTCCATTTTGTGCCGTCTGTACCCCTCACCCACACTACCGCTATACACTCCCTTATGTGCCGTCTGTACCCCTCACCCGCACTACCGCTATACACTCCCTTATGTGCCGTCTTTACCCCTCACCCGCACTACCGCTATACACTCCCTTATGTGCCGTCTGTACCCCTCACCCGCACCACCGCTATACCCTCCCTTATCTGCCGTCTGTACTCCTCACCCGCACTACCGCTATACACTCCCTTATGTGCCGTCTGTACCCCTCACCCGCACTACCCCTATACACTCCCTTATGTGCCGTCTATACCTCTCACCCGCACTACCGCTATACAATCCCTTATGTGCCGTCTTTACCCCTCACCTGCACTACCGCTCTACACTCCCTTATGTGCCTTCTATACCCCTCACCCGCACTACCGCTATACACTCCTTTATGTGCTGTCTGTACCCCTCACCCGCACTATCGCTATACACTCCCTTATGTGCCGTCTGTACCCCTCACCCACACTACCGCTATACACTCCCTTATGTGCCGTCTGTACCCCTCACTACCGCTATATACTTCCTTATGTGCCCTCTGTACCCCTCACCTGCACTACCGCTATACACTCCCTTATGTGCCATCTGTACCTCTCACCCGCACTACCGCTATACACTCCCTTATGTGCCGTCTCTAACTCTCACCCGCACTACCGCTATACACTCCCTTATGTGCCGTCTGTACCCCTCACTTGCACTACCGCTATACACTCCCTTATGTGCCGCCTGTACCCCTCACCCGCACTACCGCTATACACTCCCTTATGTGCCGTCTGTACCCCTCACCCACACTACCACTATACACTCCCTAATGTGCCATCTGTATCCCTCACCCGCACTACCGCTATATACCCCCTTATGTGCCGTCTGTACCTCTCATCCGCACTACCGCTATACACTCCCTTATGTGCCCTCTGTACCCCTCACCCGCACTACCGCTATACACTCCCTTATGTGCCGTCTATACCCCTCACCCACACTGCCGCTATACACTCCCTTATGTGCCGTCTGTACCCCTCACCCACACTACCGCTATACACTCCCTTATGTGCCATCTGTATCCCTCACCCGCACTACCGCTATATACTTCCTTATGTGTCTTCTATACCTCTCACCCGCAGTACTGCTATACACTCCCTTATGTGCCATCTGTACCTCTCACCCGCACTACCGCTATAACTTCCCTTATGTGCCATCTGTACCCCTCACCCACACTACCGCTATACACTCCCTTATGTGCCGTCTGTACCCCTCACCCGCACTACCACTATACACCCCCGTATGTGCCGTCTGTACCCCTCACCCACACTACCGCTATACACCCCCTTATGTGCAGTCTTTACCTCTCACCCGCACTACCGCTATACACTCCCTTATGTGCCGTCTTTACCTCTCACCCGCACTACCGCTATACACTCCCTTAAGTGTCTTCTATACTCCTCACCCGCACTACCGCTATACACTCCCTTATGTGCCGTCTGTACCCCTCACTTGCACTACCGCTATACACTCCCTTATGTGCCGCCTGTACCCCTCACCCGCACTACCGCTATACACTCCCTTATGTGCCGTCTGTACCCCTCACCCACACTACCACTATACACTCCCTAATGTGCCATCTGTATCCCTCACCCGCACTACCGCTATATACCCCCTTATGTGCCGTCTGTACCTCATCCGCACTACCGCTATACACTCCCTTATGTGCCCTCTGTACCCCTCACCCGCACTACCGCTATACACTCCCTTATGTGCCGTCTATACCCCTCACCCACACTGCCGCTATACACTCCCTTATGTGCCGTCTGTACCCCTCACCCACACTACCGCTATACACTCCCTTATGTGCCATCTGTATCCCTCACCCGCACTACCGCTATATACTTCCTTATGTGTCTTCTATACCTCTCACCCGCAGTACTGCTATACACTCCCTTATGTGCCATCTGTACCTCTCACCCGCACTACCGCTATAACTTCCCTTATGTGCCATCTGTACCCCTCACCCACACTACCGCTATACACTCCCTTATGTGCCGTCTGTACCCCTCACCCGCACTACCGCTATACACCCCCTTATGTGCCATCTGTACCCCTCACTACCGCTATACACTCCCTTATGTGCCATCTGTACCCTTCACCCGCACTACCGCTTTACACTCCCTTATGTGCCGTCTGTACCCCTCACCCACACTACCGCTATACACTCCCTTATGTGCCGTCTGTACCCCTCACCCACACTACCGCTATACACTCCCTTATGTGCCATCTGTACCCCTCACCCGCACTACCGCTATATACTTCCTTATGCGTCTTCTATACCTCTCACCCGCAGTACTGCTATACACTCCTTTATGTGCCGTCTGTACCTCTCACCCGCACTACCGCTATACACTCCCTTATGTGCCGTCTGTACCCCTCACCCGCACTACCGCTATACACCCCCTTATGTGCCATCTGTACCCCTCACTACCGCTATACACTCCCTTATGTGCCATCTGTACCCTTCACCCGCACTACCGCTATACACTCCCTTATGTGCCGTCTGTACCCCTCACCCACACTACCGCTATACACTCCCTTATGTGCCATCTGTATCCCTCACCCACACTACCGCTATACACTCCCTTATGTGCCATCTGTATCCCTCACCCACACTACCGCTATACACTCCCTTATGTGCCGTCTGTACCTCTCACCCACACTACTGCTATACACCCCCTTATGTGCCGTCTGTACCCCTCACCCGCACTACCGCTTTACACTCCCTTATGTGCCGTCTGTTCCCCTCACCCACACTACCGCTATACACTCCCTTATGTGCCGTCTGTACCCCTCACCCGCACTACCGCTATACACTCCCTTATGTGCCGTCTGTACCCCTCACCCGCACTATCGCTATACACTCCCTTATGTGCCATCTGTACCTCTCACCCACACTACCGCTATACACTCCCTTATGTGCCGTCTGTACCCCTCACCTGCACTACCGCTATACACTCCCTTATGTGCCGTCTGTACCCCTCACCCGAACTACCGCTATACACTCCCTTATGTACTGTCTGTACCCCTCACCCGCACTACCGCTATACACTCCCTTATGTGCCATCTGTACCCCTTACTACCGCTATACAGTCCTTTATGTGCCATCTGTACCCTTCACCCGCACTACCGCTAGACACTCCCTTATGTGCCGTCTGTACCCCTCACCCTCACTACCGCTATACCCCTTATGTGCCGTCTGTACCCCTCACCCGCACTACCGCTATAAACTCCCTTATGTGCCGTTTGTACCCCTCACCCACACTACCGCTATACACTCCCTTATGTGCCGTCTGTTCCCCTCACCCACACTACCGCTATACACTCCCTTATGTGCCGTCTGTACCCCAAACCCACACTACCGCTATACACTCCCTTATGTGCCGTCTGTACCCCGCACTACCGCCATACACTCCCTTATGTGCCGTCTGTACCCCTTACCCTCACTACCGCTATACCCCTTATGTGCCGTCTGTACCCCTCACCCGCACTACCGCTATAAACTCCCTTATGTTCCGTCTGTACCCCTCACCAACACTACCGCTATACACTCCCTTATGTGCCGTCTGTATCCCTCACCCACACTATCGCTTTACACTCCCTTATGTGCCGTCTGTACCCCTCACCCGCACTACCGCTATACACTCCCTTATGTGCCATCTGTATCCCTCACCCACACTACCGCTATACACTCCCTTATGTGCCGTCTGTACCCCTCACCCACACTACCGCTATACACTCCCTTATGTGCCGTCTGTACCCCTCACCTGCACTACCGCTATATACTCCCTTATGTGCCGTCTGTACCCCTCATCCGCACTACCGCTATACACTCCCTTTTGCGCCGTCTGTACCTCTCGGCCGCACTACCGCTATACACTCCCTTATGTGCCGTCTGTACCCTTCACCTGTACTACCGCTATACACTCCCTTATGTGCCGTCTCTATCTTTCACCTGTACTACCGCTATACACTCCCTAATGTGCTGTCTGTACCTCTCGGCCGCACTACTGCTATACACTCCCTTATGTGCCGTCTGTGCCCCTTACCCGCACTACCGCTATACACTCCCTTATGTGCCATCTATACCCCTCACCTGCACTACCGCTATACACTTCCTTATGTGCCGCCTGTACCCCTCACCCACACTACCACTATACACCCCCTTATGTGCCGTCTGTACCCCTTACCCACACTACCGCTATACACCCCCTTATGTGCCGACTGTATCCCTCACCCACACTACCACTATACACCCCCGTATGTGCCGTCTGTACCCCTCACCCTCACTACCGCTATACACTCCCTTATGTGCCGTCTGTTCCCCTCACCCACACTACCGCTATACACTCCCTTATGTGCCGTCTGTACCCCAAACCCACACTACCGCTATACACTCCCTTATGTGCCGTCTGTACCCCGCACTACCGCTATACACTCCCTTATGTGCCGTCTGTACCCCTTACCCTCACTACCGCTATACCCCTTATGTGCCGTCTGTACCCCTCACCCGCACTACCGCTATAAACTCCCTTATGTGCCGTCTGTACCCCTCACCCACACTACCGCTATACACTCCCTTATGTGCCGTCTGTATCCCTCACCCACACTATCGCTTTACACTCCCTTATGTGCCGTCTGTACCCCTCACCCGCACTACCGCTATACACTCCCTTATGTGCCATCTGTATCCCTCACCCACACTACCGCTATACACTCCCTTATGTGCCGTCTGTACCCCTCACCCACACTACCGCTATACACTCCCTTATGTGCCGTCTGTACCCCTCACCTGCACTACCGCTATATACTCCCTTATGTGCCGTCTGTACCCCTCATCCGCACTACCGCTATACACTCCCTTTTGCGCCGTCTGTACCTCTCGGCCGCACTACCGCTATACACTCCCTTATGTGCCGTCTGTACCCTTCACCTGTACTACCGCTATACATTCCCTTATGTGCCGTCTCTATCCCTCACCTGTACTACCGCTATACACTCCCTAATGTGCTGTCTCTACCTCTCGGCCGCACTACTGCTATACACTCCCTTATGTGCCGTCTGTGCCCCTTACCCGCACTACCGCTATACACTCCCTTATGTGCCATCTATACCCCTCACCTGCACTACCGCTATACACTCCCTTATGTGCCGCCTGTACCCCTCACCCACACTACCACTATACACCCCCTTATGTGCCGTCTGTACCCCTTACCCACACTACCGCTATACACCCCCTTATGTGCCGACTGTATCCCTCACCCACACTACCACTATACACCCCCGTATGTGCCGTCTGTACCCCTCACCCTCACTACCGCTATACACTCCCTTATGTGCCGTCTGTTCCCCTCACCCACACTACCGCTATACACTCCCTTATGTGCCGTCTGTACCCCAAACCCACACTACCGCTATACACTCCCTTATGTGCCGTCTGTACCCCGCACTACCGCTATACACTCCCTTATGTGCCGTCTGTACCCCTTACCCTCACTACCGCTATACCCCTTATGTGCCGTCTGTACCCCTCACCCGCACTACCGCTATAAACTCCCTTATGTGCCGTCTGTACCCCTCACCCACACTACCGCTATACACTCCCTTATGTGCCGTCTGTATCCCTCACCCACACTATCGCTTTACACTCCCTTATGTGCCGTCTGTACCCCTCACCCGCACTACCGCTATACACTCCCTTATGTGCCATCTGTATCCCTCACCCACACTACCGCTATACACTCCCTTATGTGCCGTCTGTACCCCTCACCCACACTACCGCTATACACTCCCTTATGTGCCGTCTGTACCCCTCACCTGCACTACCGCTATATACTCCCTTATGTGCCGTCTGTACCCCTCATCCGCACTACCGCTATACACTCCCTTTTGCGCCGTCTGTACCTCTCGGCCGCACTACCGCTATACACTCCCTTATGTGCCGTCTGTACCCTTCACCTGTACTACCGCTATACATTCCCTTATGTGCCGTCTCTATCCCTCACCTGTACTACCGCTATACACTCCCTAATGTGCTGTCTCTACCTCTCGGCCGCACTACTGCTATACACTCCCTTATGTGCCGTCTGTGCCCCTTACCCGCACTACCGCTATACACTCCCTTATGTGCCATCTATACCCCTCACCTGCACTACCGCTATACACTTCCTTATGTGCCGCCTGTACCCCTCACCCACACTACCACTATACACCCCCTTATGTGCCGTCTGTACCCCTTATCCACACTACCGCTATACACCCCCTTATGTGCCGACTGTATCCCTCACCCACACTACCACTATACACCCCCGTATGTGCCGTCTGTACCCCTCACACTCACTACCGCTATACACTCCCTTATGTGCCGTCTGTACCCCTCACCCACACTACCGCTATACACTCCCTTATGTGCCGTCTGTACCCCTCACCCACACTACCGCTATACACTCCCTTATGTGCCATCTGTACCCCTCACCCAGACTACTGCTATACACTCCCTTATGTGCCGTCTGTACCCTGCACTACCGCTATACACTGCTAAATGCTTATTTATGTGAGGAGTTAGTCGGTGACCGATTAAAAAATTTAAATAATAATAACTCACCTGGTCCCGATGGAATTCACCCTTATGGAGCTGCACGCTGAACTAGCAAGACCTCTATTTTTGATCTTCATGGATTTGGTTAAATCGGGTATGGTTCCCAAAGACTGGCGTATAGCGGAGGTAGTGCCGATATTTAAAAAGGGGAGCAAAGCTGAACCTGGTAATTATAGACCAGTTAGTCTTACATCTACAGTGGGGAAAGTATTGGAAGGTATTCTAAGGGACAGTATTCAAAAGTTCCTTGAAGCAAATAAGGTCATTAAAAGGAACCAACATGGATTTGTGAAGGACAGATCATGTCAGACCAACTTACTTGGCTTTTATGAAACAGTAAGTGCGAACCTGGATCAGGGTAAGGAGGTGGATAGAATCTTTTTAGACTTTGACAAAGCTTTCGACACTGTACCACACATGCGTCTTATCTACAAGCTACAAGAAATAGTGCAGTGCTAGGGAGCACAATATGCACTTGGGTCAGTAATTGGTTAGCTAATAGGGAGCTGCGCTTTGTGGTCAATGGATCATTTTCAAATTGGACTAAAGTACTAAGTGGTGTGCCACAAGGGTCTGTACTTGGACCACTTTTGTTCAACATTTTCATCAACGACCTAACAGTAGGTCTAGAGAGCATGGTATCAATTTTCGCAGACGATACCAAATTGTGTAAGGTTATAAATACGGAGGGGGATGCTGAGTCTCTTCAGAACGACTTAACTAAACTGGAAACATGGGCAGCAAAATGGAGAATGAGATTCAACACAGACAAGTGTAAGGTAATGCACTGTGGAGGCAAGACCAAAAATAACACCTACATACTAAATGGGGTAATATTAGGGGATTCTGTACTGGAAAAAGACTTAGGTTCACATAGATAACAAATTAAGCAGCAGTACCCAAAGTAGAATTGCAGCAAAGAAGGCTAATAAGATATTAGCATGCATAAAACGGGGTATTGATGCTAGGGACGAGAGTGTTATACTCCCATTATATAAATCACTAGTGAGGCAACATCTTGAATACTGTGTGCTATTTTGGGCACCATTTTACAAAAAGGATATCCTGGAGCTAGAAAAGGTTCAGAGGCGGGCAACCAAACTAATCAAGGGCATGGAGATGCTGGAATACAAGGAAAGGCTTACAAGGCTAGGCATGTTTACATTGGAAAAGAGGAGACTAAGAGGGGACATGATCAACCTCTACAAATATATAAGGGGTCAATACACAGAGCTTGGGAAGGACCTGTTTTCTATAAGATCAGCACAGAGGACACGTGGTCACTTGCTTAGGTTTTTTCACAGTAAGGACAATACGTGTTTGGAATTCCCTGCCTGAGAGAGTAGTAACTACGGACTCAGTCAACACTTTAAGAATGGGTTAGATAAATTCCTATTGGATAAAGATATTCAGGGTTATGGTACGTAGGCACGCATTATAGTTAAAATAACTAGTCCTAACATAAAAATGAGTAGTCCTATAATAAGACTGCATAGGAGACCACAAATAGGTTGAGCTCGATGGACAATTGTCTTTTTTCAACCTTAGTTACTATGTTACTATGTATGTTACTCCCTTATGTGCCGTCTGTTACCCTCACCCGCACTACCGCTATACACTCCCTTATGTGCCGTCTGTACCCCTCACCCGCACTACCGCTATACACTCCCTTATGTGCCGTCTGTACCCCTCAGCCACACTACACATGCAGTATATTTGGCACAGATGTAAATTCTGTGATATAGCCAATGCCAGCAGAAGAGAGCTGTCACAGCTGGGTGATGTGGTGTCTTTATATTGTAAGACAAGACTCATCATTGTTATACTGTAAATGTGTGTTGTAATAGATGAACCACTAATCACCATGAACTTAGTCATAGTATGCAGTTTTGTTCCTAGTAAATTAAAACAAAATGGAAATAATTCTGTTTCCATACATTTTATTCCCAGCAGATGGAGGCACAATGAAGAATACCTTGGAGGGAGATCACATATTGTCTCCACATTGTAACATAGAAGATAACATCACTGAGGATTCTCCAGGAGACAATCCAGTTTCTCTATATATACACCCAGTACCTCGCAGTGCAGATATAGCATCTGATCCCTCTAATCATGGTGAATGTTCTACTGATATATCCAGTAATACTACGCACAGTACAGCTGACAGAGGTGATAAAAAATTTCCCTGTCCTGAGTGTGGGAAATGTTTCACAAGGAAATGCAGTCTTGTTCCACATGAGAGAATTCACACAGGTGAGAAACCATTTCCATGCTTTGAATGTGGGAAATATTTTACACTCAAATCACATCTTGTTAAGCATCTCAGATGTCACACAGGTGATAAGCCATTTCCATGTTCTGAGTGTGGCAAATGTTTTACACTCAAATCACATCTTGATAAGCATCTCAGATGTCACACAGGTGAGAAGCTATTTCCATGCTCTGAGTGTGGGAAATGTTTCAAAAGGAAAACAGGTCTTGTTATACATGAGAGAAGTCACACAGGTGAGAGGCCATTTCCATGCTCTGAGTGTGGGAAATGCTTTATGCACAAATCACATCTCGTTACACATCAGAGAAGTCACACAGGTGAGAAACCATTTCCATGCTCTGAGTGTGGGAAATGCTTTATGCACAAATCACATCTCGTTACACATCAGAGAAGTCACACAGGTGAGAAACCATTTCCATGTTTTGAGTGTGGGAAATATTTCACAAGGAAATCAGTTCTTGTTACACATCAGAAAAGTCACACAGGTGAGAAACAATTTCCATGTTCTGAATGTGAGAAATGTTTTACACAGAAATCACATCTTGCAACACATCAGAGAAGTCACACAGGTGAGAAACCATTTCCATGTTTTGAGTGTGGGAAATATTTCAGAAGTAAATCATATCTTGTTACACATCAGAGAAGTCACACAGGTGAGAAACCATTTCCATGCTTTGAATGTGGGAAATATTTTACACAGAAATCATATCTTGTTATACATGAGAGAATTCACACAGGTGAGAAGCCATTTCCATGCTCTGAGTGTGGGAAATATTTTACACAGAAATCAGCTCTTGTTGTACATGAGAGAAGTCACACAGGTGATAAGCCATTTCCATGTTCTGAGTGTGGCAAATGTTTTACATTTAAATCACATCTTGTTAAGCATCTCAGATGTCACACAGGTGAGAAGCTATTTCCATGCTCTGAGTGTGGGAAATGTTTTACACAGAAAACAGCATTAATTTCACATCAGAGAAGTCACACCGGTGAGAGGCCATTTCCATGCTCTGAGTGTGGGAAATGTTTCAAAAGGAAAACAGGTCTTGTTATACATGAGAGAAGTCACACAGGTGAGAGGCCATTTCCATGCTCTGAGTGTGGGAAATGCTTTATGCACAAATCACATCTCGTTACACATCAGAGAAGTCACACAGGTGAGAAACCATTTCCATGTTTTGAGTGTGGGAAATATTTCACAAGGAAATCAGTTCTTGTTACACATCAGAAAAGTCACACAGGTGAGAAACAATTTCCATGTTCTGAGTGTGGGAAATGTTTTACACAGAAATCACATCTTTTTACACATCAGAAAAGTCACACAGGTGAGAAACAATTTCCATGTTCTGAATGTGAGAAATGTTTTACACAGAAATCACATCTTGCAACACATCAGAGAAGTCACACAGGTGAGAAACCATTTCCATGTTTTGAGTGTGGGAAATATTTCAGAAGTAAATCATATCTTGTTACACATCAGAGAAGTCACACAGGTGAGAAACCATTTAAGTGCTCTGAGTGTGGGAAATGTTTTACACAGAAACCACCACTTTTTAGACATGAGAGAAGTCACACAGGTGAGAAGCCCTTTTCATGCTCTGAGTGTGGGAAATGTTTTACACGGAAATCACAAATTGTTGTACATCAAAAAATACATTTTAAAAACATGAGCTGATAGACATGATATGCAATACTTTAAATATTGTGAACACTGCAATTCTTTTGGTGTTATCTCTTGTGTTTTGAGAACCAACAATAGCTGAATGGACAGTACACAGTGCCATCAGTAGACAAAACTTTGCCACATTTTCCACACAACAATCCATCCATAATATTAAATAAATTGAGCAGGGAATGCCGACCGAGGCCCATTGTATTGAGGATCATTGTTTCAGCTCAGCTGGGCAATACCACATCAGAATCCTATGTATACGACTTGTCAGATGATTATTTTTCATTTTTTTTATAATTTGAGATGTTGGATTTATACCTGTACTGTACCTTTATATTTATATATATATATATATATATATATATATATACACACACACACACACACACACACATTTGCTTTGTTTTTGTTTTTTTTATATGAGTTTTTATTATTAGAACTAAAGCCATACGAAACCTTGCACCCTGCAGAGCCTACACTTAAATGTGACGCTATATGTGAGGTAAATCATGAGGGGCCTGAGCGTGGGGTAATTATCATTCACAGGAATCTCCTGAGTGACAGCTGTATGGGAAATGAGGAACGTTGCTAGTGATAGATGCCAGATGTGTGAAGCATTATGGGATATCAGGTTATGATAGTGATTGGCTAAACATGGTGACATCTCTTCGGGTGTAACATGTAAGTGAGAGAGTGACATCACTGTGGGTATAACATGTAAATGAGAGAGTGACATCACTGAGTATAACATGTAAATGAGAGAGTGACATCACTCCGGGTATAACATGTAAATGAGAGAGCGACATCACTGCGGGTATAACATGTAAATGAGAGAGCGACATCACTGCGGGTATAACATGTAAATGAGAGAGTGACATCACTGCGGGTATAACATGTAAATGAGAGTGACATCACTGCGGGTATAACATGTAAATAAGAGAGTGACATCACTGAGTATAACATGTAAATGAGATAGTGACTTCATGCGGGTATAACATGTAAATGAGAGTGACATCACTGTGGGTATAACATGTAAATGAGAGAGTGACATCACTGCGGGTATAACATGTAAATGAGAGAGTGACATCACTGCAGGTATAACATGTAAATGAGAGAGTGACATCAATGCTGATATAACATGTAAATGAGAGAGTGACATCACTGCGGGTATAACATGTAAATGAGAGAGTGACATCACTGCGGGTATAACATATCTAAATGAGAGTGGCATCACTGCGGGTATAACATGTAAATGAGAGAGTGACATCACTGCGGGTATAACATGTAAATGAGCGAGACATCACTGCTGGTATAACGTAAATGAGAGAGTGACATCACTGCGGTTATAACATGTAAATGAGAGAGTGACATCACTGCGGGTATAACATGTAAATGAGAGCGTGACATCACTGCGGGTATAACGTGAATGAGAGAGTAAATCACTGCTGGTATAACATGTAAATGAGAGCGTGACATCACTGCGGGTATAACATGTAAATGAGAGCGACATCACTGCGGGTATAACATGTAAATGAGAGAGCGACATCACTGCGGGTATAACATGTAAATGAGAGAGTGTTATCACTGCGGGTAGAACATGGAAATGAGAGTGACATCACTGTGGGTAGAACATGGAAATGAGGGAGTGACATCACTGTGGGTATAACATGTAAATGAGAGAGTGACATGACTGGCTATAACATGTAAATGAGAGAGTGAGATCACTGTGGGTATATGTAAATGAGAGTGACATCACTGCGGGTATAACATGTAAATGAGAGAGTGACATCACTGCGGGTAGAACATGGAAAAGAGAGAGTGACATCACTGTGGGTATAATATATAAATGAGAGTGACATCACTGCGGGTAGAACATGGAAATGAGAGAGTAACATCACTGTGGGTATAATATATAAATGAGAGTGACATCACTGCGGGTAGAACATGGAAATGAGAGAGTGACATCACTGTGGGTATAATATATAATTGAGAGTATGTCACTTACCTTATGGTTACGGTGTGTACACATTACATATGACGTCTTACACTTACAGTATTGTGTGGAATAATTTCTGAAACAATTCCATATAACTGGGGAAGTTGCGGCACCAGAAATCCCTTCTCTTACGTTCTAGAGGATGCTGGGGACTCCGTAAGGACCATGGGGTATAGACGGGCTCCGCAGGAGACATGGGCACTCTAAAGACTTTAGGTGGGTGTGCACTGGCTCCTCCCTCTATGCCCCTCCTCCAGACCTCAGTTAGATCCTGTGCCCAGAGGAGACTGGGTGCACTGCAGGGGAGCTCTCCTGAGTTTCTCTGAAAAAGACTTTTGTTAGGTTTTTTATTTTCAGGGAGCACTGCTGGCAACAGGCTCCCTGCATCGTGGGACTGAGGGGAGAGAAGCAGACCTACTTAAATGATAGGCTCTGCTTCTTAGGCTACTGGACACCATTAGCTCCAGAGGGTCGGAACACAGGTTTCACCCTCGTTCGTCCCGGAGCCGCGCCGCCGTCCTCACAAAGCCGGAAGATAGAAGCCGGGTGAGTATAAGAAGAAAGAAGACTTCAAAGGCGGCAGAAGACTTCTGATCTTCACTGAGGTACCGCGCAGCGGTAACGCTGCGTGCCATTGCTCCCACATTCACACACACTGACGGCACTGTATGGGTGCAAGGCGGGCGCACTGGGCAGCAATCATAAACTTCTAGGGACACTGGCATAGATATATATACTGCGGAGGCAGTATATTACAGAAACCCCCGCCAGTATAAACATTTGAGCAAGACCGAAGCCCGCCGTTGAGGGGGCGGAGCTTGATCCTCCAGCACTAACCAGCGCCATTTTCTCCACAGCACGCTGCAAAGAAGCTGGCTCCCCGGACTCTCCCCTGCTGAACACAAGTACAGAGGGTACAAAAGAAGGGGGGGGGCACATTTATTTGGCGCAGTGAGTGTATTATATATACAAAAGCACTGTACTGACTAGGATTTTATTCCAGGGTCCGGTGGCGCTGGGTGTGTACTGGCATACTCTCTCTCTGTCTCTCCTAAGGGCCTTATTGGGGGACTGTCTCCATATAGATATATATCCCTGAGTGTGTGGGGGTGTCGGTACGTGTGTGTCGGCATGTCTGAAGCGGAAGGCTCATCTAAGGAGGAGGTTGAGCAGATGATTGTGGTGTCTCCGTTGGCGACGCCGACACCTGATTGGTTGGATATGTGGAATGTATTAAATGCAATGTGTCTTTATTACATAAGCGATTGGACAAAGCAGAGTCCAGGGAAGTAACAGGGAGTCACTCCATGGCTTTGGCTGTGTCACAGGGCCCTTCAGGGTCTCAGAAACGTCCCCTGTCCCACATAGCAGACACTGATACCGACACGGATTCTGACTCCAGTGTCGATTACGATGATGCAAGGTTACACCCAAGGGTAGCCAAAAGTATTCATTATATGATTATTGCAATAAAGGATGTTTTACATATCACAGATGACCCCTCTGTCCCTGACACGAGGGTATGCATGGTTAAGGAAAAGAAACCTGAGGTAACCTTTCCCCCATCTCATGAGCTGAATGCGTTATTTGAAAAGGCTTGGGAAACTCCAGACTAGAAACTGCAGATTCCCAAGAGAATTCTTATGGCGTACCCTTTCCCCGCGCAGGACAGGTTACGTTGGGAATCCTCGCCCAGGGTGGACAAGGCTTTAACGCGCTTGTCCAAAAAGGTGGCGCTGCCATCTCCGGACACGGCAGCCCTCAAGGATCCTGCTGATCGCAGACAGGAAACTACCTTAAAATCAATTTATACACATATGACTGTCTTGCTCAGACCGGCAGTAGCGTCGGCATGGGTATGTAGCGCAGTAGCAGCATGGGCAGATAACTTGCCATCTGACGTTGACACCCTAGATAGGGAGAGCATTTTATTGACCTTGGGTCACATTAAAGATGCAGCCTTATATATGTGAGACGCTGCGAGAGACGTTGGGCTGTTAGGTTCAAGAGCCAACGCCATGGCTATTTCTGCTAGGCGAGCCCTGTGGACCCGCCAATGGACGGGTGATGCCGACTCAGAGACATATGCAAGTTTTACCTTACACGGGTGAGGTCTTATTTGGGGAGGGTCTCGCGGACCTGGTTTCCACGGCTACCGCGGGTAAATCTTTTTTTCCTTATGTTCCCCCACAGCAGATGAAAACACCACAATATCAGATGCAGTCCTTTCGGTCGCATAAGTCCAGAAGAGGTCGGGGCTCTTCCTTCCTCGCCAGAGGTAAGGGTAGAGGGAAAAGAATGCCCGCTACGGCTAGTTCCCAGGAGCAGAAGTCCTCGCCGGCTTCTACTAAATCCACCGCATGACACTGGGGCTCCACTGAGGGAGTCCGCACCGGTGGGGGCACGTCTTCGACTCTTCAGCCAGGTCTGGGTTCTGTCAGATGTGGATCCTTGAGCGATGGAAATTATATCCCAAGGCTACAAACTGGAATTCGAAGAGGTACCTCCTCGCCGATTTTTCAAGTCTGCTTTGCCAGCTTCTCCCCCAGAGAGGGAAATAGTTTTAGCTGCAATTCAAAAGCTGTATCAACAGCAAATGATTATCAAGGTTCCCCTGGACCCACAGGGGAAAGGGTACTATTCAACCCTGTTTGTGGTCCGAAACCGGATGGCTCGGTCAGGCCCATTCTGAATCTAAAATCCATAAACCTGTACTTGAAAAAGTTCAAATTCAAGATGGAATCGCTCCGGGCAGTTATCTTCAGCCTGGAAGGGGAGGATTTTATGGTGTCACTAGACATAAAGGATGCATACCTTCATGTCCCCATATATCCTCATCAGGCGTACCTGAGATTCGCTGTACAAGACTGTCATTACCAGTTTCAGACGTTGCCGTTTGGGCTTTCCACGGCCCGAGGATTTTCACCAAGGTAATGGCGGAAATGATGGTGCTCCTGCGCAAGTCACAATTATCCCGTACTTGGACGGTCTCCTGATAAAAGCGAGATCGAGAGATCAGTTGATGAAAAGCGTATCGCTCTCCTTGAGAGTGCTGCAGCAGCATGGCTGGATTCTAAATCTACCAAAGTCACAGTTGATTCCAACGACTCGGCTATCTTTCTTAGGCATGATTCTGGACATGGAACAGAAGAGGGTTTTTCTCCCAATGGAAAAAGCCCAGTAACTCCAGAACATGGTCAGGGACCTGCTAAAACCAAAAAGAGTGTCAGTCCATCAATGCACTTGAGTACTGGGAAAAATGGTGGCGGCCTACGAGGCCATTCCCTTCGGCAGGTTCCATGCGAGGACATTTCAGTGGGACCTTCTGGACAAGTGGTCGGGGTCCCATCTACAAATGCATCAGAAAATAAGCCTGTCCACCAGGGCCAGGGTCTTTCTCCTGTGGTGGCTGCAGAGTGCTCACCTTCTCGAGGGTCGCAGGTTCGGTTGTCAAGACTGGGTTCTGATGACCATGGATGCGAGCCTCCGAGGATATGGAGCAGGCACACAAGGAAGACATTTTCAGGGACTCTGGTCAAGCCAGGAGGCTTGTCTACACATCAACGTACTGGAGTTGAGGGCCATATACAATGGCCTACGACAAGCGGAGAATCTTCTTCGCGACCTACCGATTCTGATTCAATCAGACATCACAGCCGTGGCTCATGTAAACCGCCAAGGCGGAACAAGGAGCAGAGTGGCAATGGCGGAAGCCACCAGGATTCTTCGCTGGGCGGAAAATCACTTAAGCGCTCTGTCAGCTATCTTCATTCCGGGAGTGGATAACTGGGAAGCAGACTTCCTCAGCAGACATGATCTCCATCCAGGAGAGTGGGGACTTCATCAAGAAGTTTTTGCAGAGATAACAAGTCATTGGGGACTTCCTCAAATAGACATGATGACGTCACGCCTCAACAAGAAGCTTCGGAGGTATTGTGCCAGGTCAAGGGACCCTCAGGCAGTAGCAGTGGACGCCCTGGTGACACCATGGGTGTTTCAGTCGGTCTATGTGTTCCCTCCTCTTCTGCTCATCTCAAAAATATTGAGAATCACAAGACGAAAAAGAGTGCGGACAATACTCATTGTTCCAGATTGGCCTCGAAGAGCCTGGTATTCACATCTTCAGGAAATGCTCACAGAAGATCCGTGGCCTTTTCCTTTCAGGGGGGACCTGTTGCAGCAGGGGCCCTGCATGTTCCAAGACTTACCGCGGTTACGTTTGACGGCATGGCGGTTGAACGCCAAATGCTAGCTGGGAAAGGTATTCCGGAGGAAGTCATCCCTACTCTAATAAAGGCTAGGAAGGAGGTGACGGTGAAACATTATCACTGTATCTGTAGGAAGTATGTATCTTGGTGTGAAGCCAAGAATGCTCCTACGGAAGATTTCCATCTGGGCCGTTTTCTCCACTTTCTACAGACAGGAGTGGATATGGGCCTAAAGTTAGGCTCCATTAAGGTACAGATTTCGGCCCTATCAATTTTCTTTCAGAAGGAATTGGCTTCTCTTCCAGAAGTCCAGACTTTTGTAAAGAGAGTGCTGCACATCCAGCCTCCTTTTGTGCCCCCAGTGGTACCATGGGACCTTAACGTGGTGTTACAGTTCATAAAATCTCACTGGTTTGAACCTCTTCAAAGGGTTCAATTAAAATTTCTCACTTGGAAGGTGATCATGTTGTTGGCCTTGGCATCTGCATGGCAGGTGTCCAAATTGGCGGCTTTATCTCACAAAAGCCCCTATCTGATTTTCCATGTGGATAGAGCAGAGTTGAGGACTCATCCTCAATTTTTGCCTGAGGTGGTATCATCGTTTCATATGAACCAACCTATTGTGGTACCTGTGGCTACGGGTGACTTGGATGATTCCAAGTCCCTTGATGTAGTCAGGGCCTTAAAAATTTATGTAGCCAGGACGGCTTGGGTTAGGAAAACAGAGGCTCTGTTTGTCCTGTTTGCAGCCAACAAGGTTGGCGCTCCTGCTTCTAAGCAGACTATTGCTCGCTGGATCTGTAACACGATTCAGCAGGCTCATTCTACGGCTGGATTGCCGTTACCAAATTCGGTAAAGGCCCATTCCACTAGGAAGGTGGGCTCTTCTTGGGCGGCTGCCCGAGGCGCATCGGCATTACAGCTGTGCCGAGCAGCTACTTGGTCGGGTTCAAACACTTTTGCAAAATTTTACAAGTTTGATACCCTGGCTGATGAGGACCTCGTGTTTGCTCAATTGGTGCTGCAGAGTCATCCGCACTCTCCCGCCCAGTCTGGAGCTTTGGTATAATCCCCATGGTCCTTACTGAGTCCCCAGCATCCTCTAGGACGTAAGAGAAAATAAGATTTTAAACCTGCCGGTAAATCTTTTTCTCCTAGTCCGTAGAGGATGCTGGGCGCCCGTCCCAGTGCGGACATATTTCTGCAAGGCTTGTATATAGTTATTGCTTACATAAGGGTTATGTTACAGTTAAGATCAGTCTTTGGCTGATGCTGTTTTGTTCATACTGTTAACTGGTTGCGTATATTCCATGTTATACGGTGTGGATGGTGTGGGCTGGTATGAATCTTGCCCTTAGATTAACAAAAATCCTTTCCTCATACTGTCCGTCTCCTCTGGGCACAGTTCTTTAACTGAGGTCTGGAGGAGGGGCATAGAGGGAGGAGCCAGTGCACGCCCATCTAAAGTCTTTAGAGTGCCCATGTCTCCTGCGGAGCCCGTCTATACCCCATGGTCCTTACGGAGTCCGCAGCATCCTCTACAGACTAGGAGAAAAAGATTTACCTGTAGGTTTTTAGAGTCATACATTGTAACTGAGGAAGATGTATATAGCTTAAGAATGTCAGCCATTTTGTGAAGTAGCAGCCATGATGTAGTGAAGTAGAAGTATGCTTTGCTGAGTTAATCATAATAATGCTGACATTTCATAGTACATTCTGTGCGAAGCAAGGTCGTAGCTATAATTCTTGAAAACATGTTATTAGACAGTCTGTGTGTTTAGACTTCTCTGAAGGACACATAGGGGGATGTCAGCCTGAGAGGAGTTATGAGAAGAGATGCAATATTGTTTTGAAATATGACGTGTATCAAGTGTTCATGCAAGTAGCTTTTTCTCTATATAATGTCAGGCTAAATAAAGTTAAGTCAGTCTCATTTTAACGGACATAACTACGTGTGGTGTCAGTTTCCTGGGATTCCCAATCGATTGGTAAACAAAGGGTAACAACAGACAATTGAAGGAGATTGATAAGAGGAGGCTTATCTCCAACATAACCCTCTTGGCTAAACACAAACACCGCCTGCTTCCCTTCTCTCCCAGATTGAACACCTTAGGTGGTGTCACAGCACCCCAACCTGCGCTCAGATACGCCATCCTGATGCAAATGGGCGGTTGTGATGTAGTTTTTTTACTTCAACTGCCACCACGCTTAGTATTGACTGGCGCTTAGTTGAAAGCCAGATACATAAATCACACACAGTTATTACATGTAGCATGGGCCCTTTTACAGGCGCATGAATTTAGAGCACAGAGAAACGCTAGTAAAGTTTTAAGATTTATTGAGAAATATCTCCAGAGTTATGTCATACAGAAAACAGGTAAAATAACAAGACATACAATTATGAAATATGCACAGTCAACAACAAGTAAATAAAAGGTAATAACAGTCAGAAGTTAACTTATTTGGGGGCTTAGGTTATCTGGGGGGGAGAGACCCCATGACGCAGAATTGGTCCCACTCTTAGCCCAAAGCTACTCTCTTCAAAAGTGAACCCTGGATGCTACCTTCCATTCCTTATGGCTGACAGACACTCCAAGAAACATCCCCCACCTTTGGGTTTTTACCCACTTATGGATGGACATTAATGAATCTGTCACTTCCAAATAACGGTCTCATATTATATAGGGGGTCGGGGGATGTTCTCATAATTCTTCTTGACCTGGCCAGAAGATCTGGTTTCTAGGCTTGTGAAGCATGAAGCTTGGGCACACAACTTGTATGACTGGTACAGATTGTTATTTGTTCCCTGGCTCCTAAGAAGAGCATAAACTCTTCTCCCCCATCCTCCAGGTCACATTCACGAAACATCATGGCAGCCTTTTCTTCAAGTCATGATGTTACATCCAAAATGTTAGGTCCATAGAGACTTTAAGGAATCGTCATAGCCCATGGCAGTGCCACAGGTGGCAACTGAATATTCTGTTCCGTAGGTCCGCGGTCACACTAAAGAAAGGACATCAATGCCTTTATGATAAAGCGGACAAAATTGACACTATGCTGGCAAATAAACTTATATGAAAATGTGCATCAGATATGAACGATAAACTATACTCTGAAAAACTAGGATGAATCACTTATGACCCCAAGACTATGGTAGAGGAATTTTGAGAATTCTATAGTGTCCTTTATAATCTTCCATAGCCACCTTTTTCTTCCTCCGAGGAACCTGAGGTAGTCCGATCATGTTTGTTGGAAATTCATGCTTGTTGGAGTCTCTGCTTTCTGTGCTTAATGAGGATATTTAGACAGAAACAATTCCTCTTATTAAATCCTTGCGGTCCTCTGCTGCCCTGGCACCCGATAGCTTCTCTGCTCAGTACTACAAGAAGTTTTTGAAAGTTCTCCTCACCTCACGTCTGTTTTTTTGTTAATAAGATTCTTGAGGGTGTGGTCTTCCAGCACTCATAGGATAACATGTCTGATCCTGGAGCTCCGTTACCACCACGGCTATCTACTCCAACATTGTTGGTAATTGGTGTCCAGACATCCACAGCCGCTTGTTATTGTAGATGTTACTATCCAGTCCACTCGCTATGTGATGTGTAATATTTACACTCTGAATGTTTACTCTAAATAGTTTTTTTAAGCATCTGTTATACAAATTTTCTACACCTTGTTGGAGGTGATTTTCATTTCCTCATCTATGATGGATAAACCCCCCACTGGACATAGACGCCCACCTCCTCATTTTGGCGTAACCTTTTTTGCTCAGCAATTGCACCTTTCTCATGTATGGAGACTGGGCACAACTAAAGAAAGCTTTAGGTCACCTGGTGTGCACTGGCTCCTCCCACTATGACCCTCCTCCAAGCCTCAGTTAGATCTTTGTGCCCGGCCGAGCTGGATGCACACTAGGGGCTCTCCTGAGCTTCTAGAAGAAAGTATATGTTAGGTTTTATTTTACAGTGAGACCTGCTGGCAACAGGCTCACTGCACAGAGGGACTAAGGGGAGAAGAAGCGAACCTACCTGCTTGCAGCTAGCTTGGGCTTCTTAGGCTACTGGACACCATTAGCTCCAGAGGGATCGACCGCATGGAACTGGCCTTGGTGTTCGGTCCCGGAGCCGCGCCGCCGTCCCCCTTACAGAGCCAGAAACAAGAAGAGGTCCGGAAAATCGGCGGCAGAAGACTTCTGTCTTCACCAAGGTAGCGCACAGCACTGCAGCTGTGCGCCATTGCTCCTCATACACACTTCACACTCCGGTCACTGAGGGTGCAGGGCGCTGGGGGGCGCCCTGAGCAGCAATAAAAACACCTTGGCTGGCAAAAATATCACAATATATAGCCCCAGAGGCTATATATGTGATAAATACCCCTGCCGGAATCCTTAAAAAAGCGGGAGAAAAGTCAGCGAAAAAGGGGCGGAGCGATCTCCCTCAGCACACTGGCGCCATTTTCTCTTCACAGTGCAGCTGGAAGACAGCTCCCCAGGCTCTCCCCTGTAGTTTTCATTCTGCGGCAGGACTGCCGCATCCTAAATCGGTAAAAGCCCACTCCACGAGGAAAGTGGGCTCATCTTGGGCGGCTGCCCGAGGGGTCTCGGCTTACAACTTTGCCGAGCTGCTACTTGGTCAGGGGCAAACACGTTTGCTAAATTCTACAAATTTGATACCCTGGCTGAGGAGGACCTTGAGTTCTCTCATTCGGTGCTGCAGAGTCATCCGCACTCTCCCGCCCGTTTGGGAGCTTTGGTATAATCCCCATGGTCCTTTCGGAGTTCCCAGCATCCACTAGGACGTCAGAGAAAATAAGATTTTACTCACCGGTAAATCTATTTCTCGTAGTCCGTAGCGGATGCTGGGCGCCCATCCCAAGTGCGGATTGTCTGCAATACTTGTACATAGTTATTGTTAACTAAAGGGTTATTGTTGAGCCATCTGTTGAGAGGCTCAGTTGTATTTCATACTGTTAACTGGGTATAGTATCACGAGTTATAGGGTGTGATTGGTGTGGCTGGTATGAGTCTTACCCGGGATTCAAAATCCTTCCTTATTATGTCAGCTCTTCCGGGCACAGTATCCTAACTAAGGCTTGGAGGAGGGTCATAGTGGGAGGAGCCAGTGCACACCAGGTGACCTAAAGCTTTCTTTAGTTGTGCCCAGTCTCCTGCGGAGCCGCTATTCCACATGGTCCTTTCAGAGTTCCCAGCATCCACTACGGACTACGAGAAATAGATTTACCGGTGAGTAAAATCTTATTTTTACCTTATAAGGGTGAGGAATTGTTTGGGGACGGTCTCTCGGACCTAGTTTCCACAGCTACGGCTGGGAAGTCAAATCTTTTGCCATATATTCCCTCACAGCCTAAGAAAGCACCGTATTACCAAATGCAGTCCTTTCGTTCACAAAAAAGCAAGAAAGTCAGAGGTGCATCCTTTCTTGCCAGAGGCAGGGGTAGAGGAAAGAAGCTGCACCATACTGCTAGTTCCCAGGAACAGAAGTTCTCCCCGGCTTCCACTAAATCCACCGCATGACGCTGGGGCTCCACAGGTGGAGCCGGCAGCGGTGGGGGCGCGTCTCCGAAAATTTCAGCCACCAGTGGGTTCATTCACAGGTGGATCCCTAGGCTATACAGATTGTGTCTCAGGGATACAAGCTGGAATTCGAAGTGATGCCCCCTCACCGTTACCTAAAATCGGCCCTGCCAGCTTCCCCCAGGGAAAGGGAGGTAGTGTTAGCGGCAATTCAGTTATATCTCCAGCAGGTGGTGGTAAAGGTTCCCCTCCTTCAACAGGGAAGGGGTTACTATTCCACAATGTTTGTGGTGCCAAAACCGGACGGTTCGGTCAGACCCATTTTGAATTTAAAATCCCTGAACATTTATCTGAAGATTCAAGTTCAAAATGGAATCGCTCAGTGTGGTCATTGCAAGCCTGGAAGAGGGGGATTTTATGGTGTCTCTGGACATCAAGGATGCTTATTTGCATGTCCCCATTTATCCACCTCATCAGGAGTACCTCAGGTTTGTGGTACAGGACTGTCATTACCAATTCCAGACGTTGCCGTTTGGCCTGTCCACGGCACCGTCAATATTTACCAAGGTAATGGCGGAAATGATGGTGCTCCTTCGAAAGCAAGAAGTTACAATTATCCCATACTTGGACGATCTCCTCATAAAGGCGAGGTCCAGGGAGCAGTTGCTGATCAGCGTAGCACACTCTCAGGAAGTGTTGCAACAGCACGGCTGGATTCTGAATATTCCAAAGTCGCAGCTGATTCCTTCGACGCATCTGCCCTTCCTGGGCATGATTCTGGACACAGACCAGAAGAAGGTTTTCTCCCAGCGGAGAAGGCTCAGGAGCTCGTGACTCTGGTCAGAGACCTCCTGAAACCAAAACAAGTGTCGGTGCATCACTGCACGCGAATCCTGGGAAAGATGGTGGCGTCATATGAAGCCATTCCCTTCGGCAGGTTCCATGCGAGGATCTTTCAGTGGGATCTGTTGGACAAGTGGTACGGATCGCATCTTCAGATGCATCGGCTGATCACCCTATCCCCCAGGGCCAGGGTGTCTCTTCTGTGGTGGCTGCAAAGTGCTCACCTTCTCGAGGGCCGCAGGTTCGGTATACAGGACTGGGTCCTGGTGACCACGGATGCAAGCCTCCGAGGATGGGGGGCAGTCCCACAGGGAAGAAACTTCCAAGGGCTGTGGTCAAGTCAGGAGGCTTGTCTGCACATCAATATCCTGGAACTAAGGGCCATATACAACGCCCTGAGTCAAGCGGAGCCTCTGCTTCGAAACCAACCGGTGCTGATTCAGTCAGACATCACCGCAGTGGCCCATGTAAACCGCCAGGGCGGCACAAGAAGCAGGGTGGCAATGGCGGAAGCCACCAGGATTCTTCGTTGGACGGAGAATCATGTGCAAGCACTGTCAGCAGTGTTCATTCCGGGAGTGGACAACTGGGAAGCTGACTTTCTCAGCAGGCACGACCTCCACCTGGGAGAGTGGGGACTTCATCAAGAAGTCTTCACGCAGATTGCAAATCGATGGGAACTGCCACAGGTGGACATGATGGCGTCCCGCCTCAACAAAAAGCTAAAAAGGTATTGCGCCAGGTCAAGGGACCCTCAGGCGATTGCTGTGGACGCACTAGTAACACTGTGTGTGTTCCAGTCGGTCTATGTGTTTCCTCCTCTTCCTCTCATACCCAAGGTGCTGAGAATCGTAAGAAAAAGAGGAGTGAGAACAATACTCATTGTTCCAGATTGGCCAAGAAGGACTTGGTACCCGGAACTGCAAGATATGCTCACAGAGGACCCATGGCCTCTGCCTCTCAGACGGGACCTGTTGCAACAGGGGCCCTGTCTGTTCCAAGACTTATCGCGGCTGCGTTTGACGGCATGGCGGTTGAACGCAGGATCCTAGCGGAAAAAGGCATTCCAGATGAAGTTATTCCTACGCTAATAAAGGCTAGGAAGGACGTGACAGCAAAGCACTATCACCGTATATGGCGAAAATATGTTGCTTGGTGTGAGGCCAGGAAGGCCCCTACAGAGGAATTCCAGCTGAGCCGGTTCCTGCACTTCCTACTGTCAGGAGTGACTATGGGCTTAAAATTGGGGTCCATAAAGGTCCAGATTTTAGCCCTATCCATTTTCTTTCAAAAAGAACTGGCTTCTCTTCCTGAAGTTCAGACGTTTGTTAAGGGAGTGCTACATATTCAGCCCCCTTTTGTGCCATCAGTGGCACCTTGGGATCTCAACGTGGTGTTGGGTTTCCTGAAATCCCACTGGTTTGAGCCACTTAAGACCGTGGAGCTAAAGTATCTCACGTGGAAAGTGGTCATGCTATTGGCCTTAGCTTCGGCTAGGCATGTGTCAGAATTGGCGGCTTTGTCATGTAAAAGCCCCTATCTGGTTTTCCATATGGACAGGGCAGAATTACGGACTCGTCTGCAGTTTCTGCCGAAGGTGGTGTCATCCTTTCATTTGAACCAACCTATTGTGGTGCCTGCGGCTACTCGTGACTTGGAGGATTCCAAGTTGCTTGATGTAGTCAGGGCTTTGAAGATTTATGTAGCCAGAACGGCTGGAGTCAGGAAAACAGACTCGCTGTTTATCCTGTATGCATCCAACAAGCTGGGTGTTCCTGCTTCAGAGCAGACTATTGCTCGCTGGATCTGTAACACGATTCAGCTGGCTCATTCTGCGGCTGGCTTGCCGCATCCAAAATCAGTAAAAGCCCATTCCACAAGAAAAGTGGGCTCTTCTTGGGCGGCTGCCCGAGGGGTCTCGGCATTACAGCTATGCGAGCTGCTACTTGGTCGGGTTCAAACACCTTTGCAAAATTCTACAAGTTTGATACCCTGGCTGAGGAGGACCTTGTGTTTGCCCATTCGGTGCTGCAGAGTCATCCGCACTCTCCCGCCCGTTTGGGAGCTTTGGTATAATCCCCATGGTCCTTACGGAGTCCCCAGCATCCACTAGGACGTTAGAGAAAATAAGATTTTACTCACCGGTAAATCTATTACTCGTAGTCCGTAGTGGATGCTGGACGCCCGTCCCAAGTGTGGACTTTCTGCAATACGTGTATATAGTTATTGCTTAATAAAGGGTTATGTTATGTTGGCATCCGTTGAGTGATGCTCGATTGTTGTTCATACTGTTAACTGGGTGTGTTATTACAAGTTGTACGGTGTGATTGGTGTGGCTGGTATGAGTCTTACCCTGGATTCCAAAATCCTTTCCTTGTAATGTCAGCTCTTCCGGGCACAGTTTCCTTAACTGAGGTCTGGAGGAGGGGCATAGAGGGAGGAGCCAGTGCACACCATTAGTACTAATTCTTTCTTAGAGTGCCCAGTCTCCTGCGGAGCCCGTCTATTCCCCATGGTCCTTACGGAGTCCCCAGCATCCACTACGGACTACGAGAAATAGATTTACCGGTGAGTAAAATCTTATTTTTCCATCAATTACCTGTTTTCTCTACAC
Organism: Pseudophryne corroboree; assembly: GCF_028390025.1. Lineage (NCBI taxonomy): Eukaryota > Metazoa > Chordata > Amphibia > Anura > Myobatrachidae > Pseudophryne > Pseudophryne corroboree. The sequence goes on along the minus strand of NC_086446.1, from coordinate 24,483,705 downwards.
CTTTGTATGGATCCGTTGGCACTGTTATGTTCCAACTTTGACAATTGGTCCTTGGATGTGCATAAACGCGCCATCTTGCCTTTGCTTACTATTGTTACAGTGGCAAAGAAGGGTATACTGAATAATTGGATATTTAGAACTTGCCCTCTTTTGTGTTATGACGGCAGGGCCAGATTACCTTTTATTGAATGTGGCGTCAAATTCTACAATAAATTTAGTTTTTTTGGTAATAAATTGGACATGGGCTGTAAACTTACATATTTAAGTTATTTGAACAACAAATTGGTATCTATATAGATAACTGGAAGGAAGTTCTTAAACTTATGAGTCTCCTTTTGACTATATTTGAATATTTTAATATTGATGTTGGCCATTTTGGACACACTCACCTCCTTCCCCCACTCCCCTATTACCCCTTTCACCATTTCTGACCCCCTCTTTATGTTAGTTTCCTTTATGTACAGTGCCGCTGTCTTAATAGTTATTTTATTTTTGTTTCTTATTATATTTTGATATTTTTTTTCTTTCTCTTGGAAGTATCCTATTTGAATGCTCATTTGCTTCGCAGACATTGTATTGTTCTCATGTTATGGGTCTTGTGGCCTTCTCCTGGATGCTGTAATTAATACTGTATATGTATGTTTGTATTTCTTTTGGAAATAAAAACTGTCTAAAAAAAAAAAATATTCTCGTGGGTGCATCTTTTGATCCAGATTCAACCGGTGGTGATCCCGAAGCCAGTTACAGATTCCACTCAATTTCCAACTATAGACCAATTTCAAGAGGCTGCTGACAACCTAGTGCAGTGTTATTCACCTGAGCGCATAGTTTTTTCTATTTTTCTTCTGTGTACCTTGCCTTACTATTGCGGCTTAGGTTATTACCACTGCAACATGAATTTTTATACAGATAGAATCCAACGGAGACAGGAAGTCCTTAAACAATATGAGACTGGGAATTGTAGTACTGAGGGAATACCACATGATGAGTTCTTGAAAAATGCTAACAGACTAGAGGATTTGTTAAAATCTGAATCAGGACACTGGTGGGACAAAACGTCTTTGTCCAAATATTTGGAACATAATAAAATACCCCGTGGTCTGCGGATTTTCAAGAGCTCATCTTTTAATAATGACCCTGATTTATTAGAACAATGGGAAAAAATTCTTGATAAATGCTCATTTGCACTAATGCAATTAATAATTGATTACAGGGGAAACAAATTGACTGAAATTGAGGATGAGATTAAACAAACACAAGATATACTCCAGAAATATAAAGATGAAGACTATTATAAAGAGAGGGAAACAGTAATGAATAAGAGACTAGAAGCTTATGAGAAAGAAATAATAGAAAGAAAGGAGAAGAAATTCTCACGTGATTTAAGAGACTACAATACAAATACTATTAAAAATTATCATACTAAAAATAGAATTAGAGAGGAATTTAGATCAGAGCGGCAACAAACATCTAACCATAGTGATAATTTTGGTTATCAATCTAAATTTCAAAAGAGTAAGCCACAGTACAAACAGACTCAATATAAGCCCCGGGATACGCTGGAGAATAATAAATATTCTTCTAACGTAAGAACATCACCTGGGTGGACGAATATACCACAGAAAAAAAACAAATGGCAGCAAGAATCCCCTCTAGGAGCCACGAGAGGAGATTCTCCCCAAGAACGACGTCATTTTTTAGACAGGAGAAGGAGAGACAGGATGGAAACAAATGTCAGAGGGAACAGATATTTCACACAAAATCGATACGACCCTCTGACACGCACACCAAAAAGAGGAAGAGATATCGACCAAGAGGTCGAAGAGGAGGAAAGGGGAAACAAAAATCAAAGGTTTCGGTAAAATCTGTTGGTATTTTCAATCTCTCTTCTATTACTTTAACTGATACTGAGGAGAGAATTCTCTCAAAGGGGATGAATTTTGCACCTACTACACTCCCCAATTTCTTTGAGCTCTTTATCGAGCTCAATCGATTTGTTAGAGGATTATGTAGAAAAAGATTTTTTGCGGTGGTTGATAGACAAAATAATTCTACATATCAAGATAATTCTGCCACCATATTGGATCAGGATGATATGTCTGGACTCAATATGCTCAACGAGCTTCTGCTTGAAAATATATCCCCTGATAATTTAAAACAACAACCTAAAATATCACTATTTGATGTTAACAGAGGGATCTTTAAGAAAAAAAATCACAATTTTTCCCTACCCAACATAAAACCAGTGCCATAGATACATTTTATCATACCACTTTGGAGGAACTTCGCAGTTTATGCGACCATAGAATACATCCCTGTTTGTACAATTTGAGGACCGATGAAAGAAAAGCTCTTAAAAGACTCTCTGATAATCAAGCTCTCACTATTAAACCAGCAGATAAGGGAGGAGGAGTTGTAGTGCAGAATACTGAAGATTATGTCAGAGAGGCAATTAGACAACTAACTGATACCACTTTCTATAGAGTCTTAAGGCAAGACCCAACTCTTGACTATCAAAAGCAACTCAAAGACATGTTAACAGTGGCGTGTGCCAATGATATTATCACACATGACGAGTTTGAATTCCTCTACCCCCTCCACCCAATCACTCCCATTTATTATCACCTCCCAAAAGTCCACAAGACACTACACGAACCCCCGGGTCGTCCTATTATTTCGGGAATTGAGGGTCTCACATCCAATTTATCTTATTTTGTTGATCACTTTCTACAACCACGTGCTTCCTCTCTGAGATCCCATATCAGAGACACCACTGAGTTTATTAAACTGGTGGAAGGTCTGAAATGGAGTTCCGACTTCCTATTTGTCACTTGTGACGTTCAAGCTCTATACACCAACATCCCACATACAAAAGGGATAGAATGTGTGGCAAGAAGCCTAGGTGAAGATATGGGTATCTCAGAGGGGAAACGACAATTTATTCTTTCTGCTATTGATTTCATTCTATCTCACAATTATTTTCTGTTTGATCACTGTCACTACCTACAGGTCCTTGGTACAGCGATGGGGACCAGGTTCGCACCCAGTTTTGCTAATATCTACATGGGGGACTTTGAGGACACATACATCTGGGGTGGTGTCTATGCTGCGAACCTGGTCCTCTATGGTCGCTATATCGACGACCTGTTTTTTGTTTGGAAAGGGGATGTTGTTTCAGTCACTGAGTTCGTTAAGTATATAAATAATAACACTTATGGTTTAACCTTCACATGCACTCACCATCCTTCACAGATTAATTTTTTAGATGTAACGGTGGAGGTGGTAGAGGGTACCGTCATAGTATCACCTTTTAAAAAATCGGTGGATGTATGTAATTATATTCCCTACTCTAGCAATCACAATAAAAACTGGCTTAGAAATGTACCAAGAAGTCAGGTACATAGAATTAGGAGAAACTGTACTTCAGACAAGAAATATTATGAACAAGTTACAGCTCTTGTGGACACCTTCAAGAGCTGTGATTACCCACAAGCAGTACTGGATGAGGCATTGGTTTATGCCTCTAAACTTGTGAGAAAAGATTTGCTTGATATTAAAGATGAAAATCATGCGAATACACAGGAGTGTAGGCATCTAAGTGGTAGTGATATGGAGGCTATTAATGGAGCCAGATATGGGTTTGAGAATAAAGATAAAAATAAAAACAAAAATAAAAAGGAAATAACAAAAAAGAACAAAGAAAAATATAGCTTAGTATTTAAATCTAAATTTAATGTGGCGGCCAGTAAAATCAAAGGCATAATTAATAAAAACTATAGACTATTATTTACTGATCCTGTCCTTAGAGAACATTTAGATGAAAAACCAGCGATTGTTTTTAAGAAAGCTAAAAATTTGCGCAACATTCTGGCTCCCAGTCTCTTTAAAGGACACATAGATCAATCCATGAAAAATACACAAAGAACTCTTATTGGACCGGAGGTTATAGGCTTCCATAGATGTAACCATAAGAGATGCACCACCTGTTCGTTTGTTCAGAATAAAACCAAAAGCGTGGTATCCAGTGTCTCTAAGAAAGAGTATATGATTAATACTTTTATAAATTGTAGCACCCAATATGTGATTTATCTATTGATATGTCCCTGTCACACATATTATGTAGGCCGAACAATACGCCCCTTGAAACTCAGATTTATGGAACACAGACGGAATATTTTGAATAAGAACACAAATCATAGTGTTCCTCGCCACTTTTCCGAGTGCCATGGAGGCAACCCCACTGGGCTCCTGCTTGTTGGGCTGGAACATATCCCAGCAACCAACAGGGGTGGCGATCGCTTTAGAATTTTATGTAGACAGGAGGCTGCATGGATTTTGAAACTTCAGACATTGAACCCTCAGGGTCTTAATGAAACCATTGATCTGGAGTTCATTTGAAATTCTAGCTAAGCCTCTAGTAATACCCCTATTACTACAGAGTGGGTACAGTCTTTGTGCAGAGTCTCCTCTTGGTTAGTCTCTCTCTCTTCTTGTTTTTTGATTTTTGAGATAGTGACATTTACCAAAATTATTTAAATTATTAAAACTAGGTACAGCAATTTTTTGCTTCCGTTATTATTTTTTATTATTATTACTAGTATTATTATTACTACATACTATAATTATTATTATTTATATTACACGCCCTTTAGCCAAAAAGATTTACTATTAACTTTTTCTGGCTTTATATGCTCTTTAAAATATCTCTTCTGATGTCTCTCTCTCTTACTAATTACCTAATCTCTTATTCCCTGTTCATTATTTCCCTCTATGGTGACTTAATTAACCACTCTAGGAAGATACTTGTGGTAATACATCCCCCTATAGGTACTAATATCTGTATCTTGCTGCTAGTAGAACCTCTAAGTATGAGGTATCTACATAAAGAATATTTGATTGCATTAGAGCTGTATGTATAAATACTAAATATTACCAACTTGAATGCATATATTTAGGGTTATACAAATTAATATGATTATATATTATTATAAGATATCCCCTATGATTGCTATAGATATTCCCAGTCTCATATTAAATAGATATTATATTTTATTTAAGTTTTATTAACTACTATCTATCTCTCATGATTATATATAATGCATTTTTTACCATTGCTTATTGCAGAGTAGAATCAATACAGTGATGTCTATTATAAAGATGTATGCCTATTTCAAAATGATAGGAGTTTATTTAAATCTGATGCTCTAAAAGAGTTGCATGCAATTACTGATAATTAGCTCCACCTGTGGAATAGGTATAAGATCAGACCACCCCTACTCCCAGGTATACCTGCCTTTCGAAAAAGACGCCCTGCTGGCGTTGAAACGCGTTAAGGATACAGGCTTCCTACTACAAGGATCTACACCCCAAAGCCACGGGAAGCTTTACACCCAAACAGTGATAAGCCCTGCTGATTTGGATCTACTACCTACAATTGCGGTTGGAGACTTCTGTGCTGCATTTTTTCATCCTTGCAGCCAGACCGCATACTCCAAGTTGAACGGTGGTAAATACGAGTGCTGCCTTTCCAAGTCCGGCGCAGACCGGCGAACGAAGCCTCCTTCGGACGCCCGCCCACCAGAGGATAGGCTCACTGTGGGTCATACACACCAGGAACGCTTTTCCCTTTACTCCGGATTTACCAGCTAACAGCCTCCGGTTGCAAAGTACGGAGGTACCGGAGACGGTGTGGACTGGGCTAGGACGGCGCATCCAGACACCCCGCACGGCGCGGCTTCCAGATTGTCCACTGAGGCTCTGGCGAGTGTCCCCATCCGGATTGTGGGACAACACCAGGGAGCAGAGATTGAAGGAGCTCCTGCCCAGTGGTAACTGTGTGCACACAGCTATTAACATACACGTGTTTTTTTTGTTTTTGTTCTTTTTCTGCAACAGCTATCCATTGTCATGAACCTTTGATGTTTGCAACTGGTAATTAGAATACAGTTGCTAGTGACTTTTTTCCTATCAATTAGCAAAAATAGTGTGCACATTTACCATCCACTAAAGGCTGTTCACCTTCCAGGTGTTAATGATATACTAATTACATGCTATTAATCAGGCTTATTAAGTGTTTAATCAGACATTGTGATGTTTTAAGATTCATTACCCTCGGGAGGTTGTTGTAATTTCTATATGTATTTTAGCTAATAAATGTTTTATCGTATTCTGGTTGTCTAGCGCCACTTGTTATTTGTTTTATCGTTTTCATTATAAGGGATTGGCAATTCCCTTTTTCAAGAGGCTGCTGACAACCTAGTGCAGTGTTATTCACCTGAGCGCATAGTTTTTTCTATTTTTCTTCTATAGACCAATTTCACCATTAAATATGGAAGTTAAAATCTATGCCAAAATCTTAGTCAACCGTTTGGGCCCCCTCCTTCTCCAATTCAGTTCACCCACATGAAGTGGGCTTTATCCCAGGCAGACAAGCTCCAGAAAACTCTAGGAGAGTCATACATCTGATTCACTCCATTCATGCTCAGGAACTTCCCTCACTCATCTTGGCACCGGTGGAGTGCTTTGGGTGATGGGTTTTTCTAGTGAGCTTTTAGATGCCATATCTGCATTATATCGCACCCTATCAGCAAGGGTAACAATCATATTGCTTCTCCCTTCAGGATTGCCATTGGTACAAGGCAGAGCTGGCCCCTCTCCACCTTAATTTTTGCTTTGATTATGGAACCCTTGGCATTAATAATATCACTGGTGTAAAAGTTGGATCTTCTGAACATAAAATTGCATTATACACAGATGAAGTTCTCGTCTCCTTACCTAGTCCAGCCCAATCCCACACAGATGAAGATCTCATCTCATTAGCTAGTCCAGCCCAATCCCACACAGATGAAGATCTCATCTCATTAGCTAGTCCAGCCCAATCCCATACAGATGAAGTTCTCATCTCATTAGCTAGTCCAGCCTAATCCCACACAGATGAAGTTCTCATCTCATTAGCTAGTCCAGCTCAATCCCACACAAATGAAGTTCTCATCTCATTAGCTATCCAGTTAAATCCCACACAATGAAGTTCTCATCTCATTAGCTAGTCCAGCCCAATCCCACACAGATGAAGTTCTCATCTCATTAGCTAGTCCAGCCGAATCCCTCCGGCCTCTTTTTGCTGAAATTGAACTATGCGCCAAACACTCGGGTTGTAAAAATAATATTGGTAAAATGGACGTTTTAGACTTCTATATACCCAGTACGAATATATTGTCTTTGGTAGAATCATTCCCACTTACTGTCACTCATATCGGATAAAATATCTGGGGGTTTTATCACTTGTCGATAACTTTATCAGGCTAATTATCACTGTATCCTTTCTAAAATTAAATCTGACTTGGACACATGGGGGTAAATTTACTAAGGTGGGAGATTTTTAGAACTGGTGATGTTGCCCATAGCAACCAATCAGATTATATCTATTATCTGCTAGAAGCAGCTAGATAAATGGTAAGTAGAATCTGATTGGTTGCCATGGGTAACATCACCAGTTCTAAAAATCTCCCACCTTAGTAAATTTACCCCATGGTTTAACCATTTATCTCCTGGAGGGAGCCATTCATTAGGTCGACCACTATTGGTTGACATGCAGTAGGTCAACAGGTTTTCTACGTCAACATGTTCTATGGCGACATAACAAAAGGTCAACATGAGTTTCTCTGACGTCCTAAGTGGATGCTGGGGACTCCGTCAGGACCATGGGGAATAGCGGCTCCGCAGGAGACAGGGCACAAAAGTAAAAGCTTTAGGATCAGGTGGTGTGCACTGGCTCCTCCCCCTATGACCCTCCTCCAAGCCTCTGTTAGATTTTTGTGCCCGGCCGAGAAGGGTGCAATCTAGGTGGCTCTCCTAAAGAGCTGCTTAGAGTAAAAGTTTTGTTAGGTTTTTTATTTTCAGTGAGTCCTGCTGGCAACAGGCTCACTGCTACGAGGGACTTAGGGGAGAGAAGTGAACTCACCTGCGTGCAGGATGGATTGGCTTCTTAGGCTACTGGACACCATTAGCTCCAGAGGGAGTCGGAACACAGGTCTCACCCTGGGGTTCGTCCCGGAGCCGCGCCGCCGACCCCCTTGCAGATGCCGAAAAGTGAAGAGGTCCAGAAACCGGCGGCAGAAGACTTTTCAGTCTTCATAAGGTAGCGCACAGCACTGCAGCTGTGCGCCATTGTTGTCAGCACACTTCATAGCAGCGGTCACTGAGGGTGCAGGGCGCTGGGGGGTGCGCCCTGGGCAGCAATGATAGTACCTTATTCTGGCTAAAAATACATCACATATAGCCCCTGGGGGCTATATGGATGTATTTAACCCCTGCCAGGTCTCAGAAAAACGGGAGAAGAAGCCAGCCGAAAAGGGGGCGGGGCCTATTCTCCTCAGCACACAGCGCCATTTTCCCTCACAGAAATGCTGGTGGGAAGGCTCCCAGGCTCTCCCCTGCACTGCACTACAGAAACATGGTTAAAACAGAGAGGGGGGGCACTTATTTGGCGATATGACTATATATATTAAAATGCTATAAGGGAAAAACACTTATATAAAGGTTGTCCCTGTATAATTATAGCGTTTTTGGTGTGTGCTGGCAAACTCTCCCTCTGTCTCCCCAAAGGGCTAGTGGGGTCCTGTCCTCTATCAGAGCATTCCCTGTGTGTGTGCTGTGTGTCGGTACGTGTGTGTCGACATGTATGAGGACGATGTTGGTGAGGAGGCGGAGCAATTGCCTGTAATGGTGATGTCACTCTCTAGGGAGTCGACACCGGAATGGATGGCTTATTTAAGGAATTACGTGATAATGTCAACACGCTGCAAGGTCGGTTGACGACATGAGACGGCCGGCAAACCAATTAGTACCTGTCCAGGCGTCTCAAACACCGTCAGGGGCGTTAAAACGTCCTTTTACCTCAGTCGGTCGACACAGACACGGACACTGACTCCAGTGTCGACGGTGAAGAAACAAACGTATTTTCCTTTAGGGCCACACGTTACTTGTTAAGGGCAATGAAGGAGATGTTACATATTTCTGATACTACAAGTACCACAAAAAAGGGTATTATGTGGAGTGTGAAAAAACTACATGTGGTTTTTCCTGAATCAGATAAATTAAATGAAGTGTGTGATGATGCGTGGGTTTCCCCCGATAGAAAATTATTGGCGGTATACCCTTTCCCGCCAGAAGTTATGGCGCGTTGGGAAACACCCCTTAGGGTGGATAAGGCGCTCACACGCTTATAAAAACAAGTGGCGTTACCATCTCCAGATACGGCCGCCCTCAAGGAGCCAACTGATAGGAGGTTGGAAAATATCCTAAAAAGTATATACACACATACTGGTGTTATACTGCGACCAGCGATCGCCTCAGCCTGGATGGGCAGCGCTGGGGTGGCTTGGTCGGATTCCCTGACTGGAAATATTGATACCCTTGACAGGGACAGTATTTTATTGACTATAGAGCATTTAAAGGATGCATTTCTATATATGCGAGATGCACAGAGGGATATTTGCACTCTGGCATCAAGAGTAAGTGCGATGTCCATATCTGCCAGAAGATGTTTATGGACACGACAGTGGTCAGGTGATGCAGATTCCAAACGGCACATGGAAGTATTGCCGTATAAAGGGGAGGAGTTATTTGGGGTCGGTCCATCGGACCTGGTGGCCACGGCAACAGCTAGAAAATCCACCTTTTTTACCCCAAGTCACATCTCAGCAGAAAAAGACATCGTCTTTTCAGCCTCAGTCCTTTCGTCCCCATAAGGGCAAGCGGGCAAAAGGCCAGTCATATCTGCCCAGGGATAGAGGTAAGGGAAGAAGACTGCAGCAGGCAGCCCATTCCCAGGAACAGAAGCCTTCCACCGCTTCTGCCAAGTCCTCAGCATGACGCTGGGGCCGTACAAACAGGTGCGGTGGGGGGTCGTCTCAAGAGTTTCAGCACGCAGTGGGCTCACTCGCAAGTGGACCCCTGGATCCTACAAGTAGTATCCCAGGGGTACAGATTGGAAATTCGAGACGTCTCCCCCTCGCAGGTTCCTGAAGTTTGCTTTACCAATGTCTCCCTCCGACAGGGAGGCAGTATTGGAAACAATTCACAAGCTGTATTCCCAGCAGGTGATAACCAAAGTACCCCTCCTACAACAAGGAAAGGGGTATTATTCCACACTATATTGTGGTACTGAAGCCAGACGGCTCGGTGAGACCTATTCTAAATCTGAAATATTTGAACACTTACATACAAAGGTTCAAATCAAGATGGAGTCACTCAGAGCAGTGATAGCGAACCAGGAAGAAGGGGACTATATGGTGTCCCTGGACATCAAGGATGCTTACCTCCATGTCCAAATTTGCCCTTCTCACAAAGGGTACCTCAGGTTCGTGGTACAAAACTGTCACTATCAGTTTCAGACGCTGCCGTTTGGATTGTCCACGGCACCCCGGGTCTTTACCAAGGTAATGGCCGAAATGATGATTCTTCTTCAAAGAAAAGGCGTCTTAATTATCCCTTACTTGGACGATCTCCTGATAAGGGCAAGGTCCAGAGAACAGTTGGAGGTCGGAGTAGCACTATCTCAAGTAGTTCTACGACAGCACGGGTGGATTCTAAATATTCCAAAATCGCAGCTGTCTCCGACGACACGTCTGCTGTCCCTAGGGATGATTCTGGACACAGTCCAGAAAAAGGTGTTTCTCCCGGAGGAGAAAGCCAGGGAGTTATCCGAGCTAGTCAGGAACCTCCTAAAACCAGGAAAAGTGTCAGTGCATCATTGCACAAGGGTCCTGGGAAAAATGGTGGCTTCTTACGAAGCGATTCCATTCGGCAGATTTCACGCAAGAACTTTTCAGTGGGATCTGCTGGAAAAATGGTCCGGATCGCATCTTCAGATGCATCAGCGGATAACCCTGTCTCCAAGGACAAGGGTGTCTCTTCTGTGGTGGCTGCAGAGTGCTCATCTACTAAAGGGCCACAGATTCTGCATTCAGGACTGGGTCCTGGTGACCACGGATGCCAGCCTGAAAGGCTGGGGAGCAGTCACACAAGGAAAAAATTTCCAGGGAGTGTGATCAAGTCTGGAGACTTCTCTCCACATAAATATACTGGAGCTAAGAGCAATTTACAATGCTCTAAGCTTAGCAACGGAAAATCATGTGATAGCACTGTCAGCAGTGTTCATTCCGGGAGTGGACAACTGGGAAGCAGACTTCCTCAGCACGACCTCCACCCGGGAGAGTGGGGACTTCATCGGGAAGTCTTCCACATGATTGTGAACCGTTGGGAAAGACCAAAGGTGGACATGATGGCGTCCCGCCTGAACAAAAAACTGGACAGGTATTGCGCCAGGTCAAGAGACCCTCAGGCAATAGCTGTGGACGTTCTGGTAACACCGTGGGTGTACCAGTCGGTGTATGTGTTCCCTCCTCTGCTTCTCATACCTAAGGTACTGAGAATTATAAGACGTAGAGGAGTAAGAACTATACTCGTGGCTCCGGATTGGCCAAGAAGGACTTGGTACCCGGAACTTCAAGAGATGCTCACAGAGGACTCAGGGCCTCTGCCGCTAAGAAGGGACTTGCTTCAGCAAGTACCATGTCTGTTCCAAGACTTACCGCGGCTGCGTTTGACGGCATGGCGGTTGAACCCCGGATCATAAGGGAAAAAGGCATTCCGGAAGAGGTCATTCCTACCCTGGTCAAAGCCAGGAAGGAGGTGACCGCACAACATTATCACCACATGTGGCGAAAATATGTTGCGTGGTGTGAGGCCAGGAAGGCCCCACGAAGAAATTTCAACTCGGTCGATTCCTGCATTTCCTGCAAACAGGAGTGTCTATGGGCCTCAAATTGGGGTCCATTAAGGTTCAAATTTCGGCCCTGTCGATTTTCTTCCAGAAAGAATTGGCTTCAGTTCCTGAAGTCCAGAAGTTTGTCAAGGGAGTACTGCATATACAACCCCCTTTTGTGCCTCCAGTGGCACTGTGGGATCTCAACGTAGTTCTGGGATTCCTCAAATCACATTGGTTTAAACCGCTCAAATCTGTGGATTTGAAATATCTCACATGGAAAGTGACTATGATGTTGGCCCTGGCCTCGGCCAGGCGAGTGTCAGAATTGGCGGCTTTGTCTCACAAAAGCCCATATCTGATTGTCCATTCGGACAGGGCAGAGCTGCGGACTCGTCCCCAGTTTCTCCCTAAGGTGGTGTCAGCGTTTCACCTGAACCAGCTTATTGTGGTACCTGCGGCTACTAGGGACTTGGAGGACTCCAAGTTGCTAGATGTTGTCAGGGCCCTGAAAATATAGGTTTCCAGGACGGCTGGAGTCAGGAAAACTGACTTGCTGTTATCCTGTATGCACCCAACAAACTGGGTGCTCTTGCTTCTAAGCAGACGATTGCTAGTTGGATGTGTAGTACAATTCAGCTTGCACATTCTGTGGCAGGCCTGCCACAGCCAAAATATGTAAATGCCCATTCCACAAGGAAGGTGGGCTCATCTTGGGCGGCTGCCCGAGGGGTCTCGGCTTTACAACTTTGCCGAGCTGCTACTTGGTCAGGGGCACACCCTGGCTGAGGAGGACCTGGAGTTCTCTCACTCGGTACTGCAGAGTCATCCGCACTCTCCCGCCCGTTTGGGAGCTTTGGTATAATCCCCATGGTCCTGACGGAGTCCCCAGCATCCACTTAGGACGTCAGAGAAAATAAGAATTTACTTACCGATAATTCTATTTCTCGTAGTTCGTAGTGGATGCTGGGCGCCCATCCCAAGTGCGGATTGTCTGCAATACTTGTACATAGTTATTGTTACAAAAATCGGGTTATTATTGTTGTGAGCCATCTTTTCAGAGGCTCCGCTGTTATCATGCTGTTAACTGGGTTCAGATCACAGGTTGTACAGTGTGATTGGTGTGGCTGGTATGAGTCTTACCCGGGATTCAAAATCCTTCCTCATTGTGTACGCTCGTCCGGGCACAGTATCCTAACTGAGGCTTGGAGGAGGGTCATAGGGGGAGGAGCCAGTGCACACCACCTGATCCTAAAGCTTTTACTTTTGTGCCCTGTCTCCTGCGGAGCCGCTATTCCCCATGGTCCTGACGGAGTCCCCAGCATCCACTACGGACTACGAGAAATAGAATTATCGGTAAGTAAATTCTTATTTTTTCTCAAATCTTTTTAATTTTTTCAACTTTTTCATACTTTACGATCCATGTGGACTACGATTGGGAATGGTAACCTGTGTCGAGGGCAAAGCATGGCGAGCCATGCGAGGAGACACGGTGCACCAATTGGGGTTCCCGGTCACTACAAAGAGAACAACACCAAAAAAACTTTAAAAAATTCATGTTGACTTTTTAACATGTCGACCTAGAACATGTCAACCTGGGGACCATGTCGACCTAGAAACCTTGTCGACCTACTGCATGTTGGCCAATAGTGGTCGACCTAAGTGTGGCCGACCCAATAACCCATACCCTTCCTGGATAGGTCAGGTGAATTTGGTGAAGATGAATGTTCTCCCTCGATTCCTCAACTTTTTCCAAATTTTTCCAATCCATGTTCCTCTATATGTATTTTATTTACGGTAAACTCAGATGATGCCTCTTCCATATCGCTATCTCCAATTAAGTAGTGTTTTAGAGCCTTGATTGCCAATTTGTGTGGAATACTAGTATAAAGGTAGTCTATGTCACATGGAACTTTTCTATGTGAGTGATCGTAGAATGAATTTGAAAATGTCAGTGTTATCACATCCCTTACATAACACCTTATGCCCTGGATGTCACAATCCTGACTAATTCTCTCATGGTTTGTGTCTTACCTCTGCCATCTCTCCTGCAATTCTGCTCACAACTCCTAATTATACCCCTCCAGACCGCCAGCTATGAACACGGGTTATTGGCACATGAACACGCGTAAACCATGTTCATGTGCGGTCTGAAAGGTGCCAGGGTTGAAATACCAGTCGAGTGACCCAGTATTCCAACTCGGGTAACGTGCAGGGTTGAACACGTGTTCAACCTGCCTCACTGTGCGGTGTTAATGGGAGCCGGGTCGATGCGACCCGTTTCCCGTGCACTCTTTGTGTACGGGCGCCGCTTGGAGATCATGTGATCTTCAAGCGCTACCCCCGCCGCATCACTGCTGACGTCACCAACCCAGCAATATGCTGGGTTGCTTACAGCAGCGGCGGGGTGCCTGAGGCGGGTCGCATCATTGGAGCTCCTGTGGTAGGCTCCCGGGTGCAATGCGCCTCAGACGGTCTAAAAGGGGTGTAAGTCACTTGTGTGAGAATTCCTCTGTGGGAGTCAGTGATCAGCAGCTGTTCTCTCCTGGCTCATTGTGCAGTTTTTCAGTGAAGTCTAATCATGTTGTCTTTACACAGCACTCTCAGTATTCTGTGTATTATCCTCTGAGTGAGTCTCTATAGTGCTCTGCTTCCTGGTGTTTGGGCCTGAACCAAGTTCCCTCCAAGACCAGTCATGGATAAAGGTGGAGCCATGGATATAGCTTATCTTGACTTTAGTAAGGCTTTTGACACAGTTCCACATCGCAGACTGCTAAATAAACTTGAAAGTTTGGGATTGGATATTAGGATTATTGAATGGATAAGATCTTGGTTGAAGGATAGAAAACAGAGTTGTGGTAAATGGAGTGCATTCACAGGAGGGAAATGTTACCAGTGGAGTACCCCAGGGATCTGTACTTGGACCAGTGCTTTTCAATATCTTTATTGGTGACATTGCAAATGGGATTAAAGGGAAAGTATGCCTTTTTGCAGATGACACAAAGGTATGCAACAGGGTAGACACACCAGGTGGGGTAAAACAAATGATTGAGGATCTAGGTAGACTAGAGGAATGGTCAAGAGTCTGGCAATTACAGTTTAATGCCAAAAAATGCAAAATCATGCACTTGGGTCTCAAAAATCCTAAAGCTAAATACAGTATTAATGGCACTATACTGGAAACTACTGAGGAGGAAAGGGATCTAGGAGTCACTATTTCAGATGACTTAAAGGCAGGTAAGCAATGTAACAAGGCAATGAGGAAGGCTAGTCAGATGCTTGGCTGCATTGGGAGAGGAATCAGCAGCAGAAAGAAAGAAGTAATAATGCCACTGTATAGGTCATTGGTACGGCCTCATCTAGAATACTGTATTCAGTTCTGGAGGCCATATCTTCAAAAGGATATTAATACATTAGAAACTGTACAAAGGAGGGCAACTAAAATGGTGCATGGCCTACATCACAAAACATACCCAGAAAGACTAAGAAATCTCAATATGTATAGTTTGGAGCAGAGAAGAGAAAGGGGGGACATGATAGAAACTTTCAAATATATGAAGGGTTTTAACAAAGTCCAGGAGGGAAACATTCTCCAAATGAAGAGAAGCAATAGGACACGAGGACATGCACTGAGACTGGAGGGGGGGAGGTTCAGGGGAAATTTGCGGAAAAATTATTTCACAGAAAGGGTAGTGGACAAGTGGAATAGCCTCCCATCAGAGGTGGTAGAGGCTAAGACAGTAGAGCAATTTAAACATGCATGGGATAGACATAAGGATATCCTTACAAAGAAATAAGGATCAAATAAGGTTAGTGATAAAAAAAAAATAATATATATAAAAAAAAAAAAGGGGCAGACTAGATGGGCCAAGTGGTTCTTATCTGCCGACAAATTCTATGTTTCTATGGATGTCGCCATCTTGCCTCTAGTCAGGTGACAGGGTTCAGTCCAATCCCAGCCATGCTCTAAGCTGACTCCAGACAATTCACTGACAGTCCAGAGTATAAAGGAGGTGAGTTGAAGTCTCTCCAGTGTCAGTGCTTTGTTGTCCTTTGCCTGCTCAAGGCTCCAGTGGTGACTGTCTGTTCCAGGACTCCGTGCAAGTACCTAAGAGTTATATCAGCTGCTTTCACTGACTGCTCTTAGCTGTGTCCCAGCTATTCTGCTACCCTGTTCTGCAGTTCACCAGTGCTCAAGTATTAGCTGTATTCCAGCTGTTCCAGTCATTCTGTTACCCGGATCTGCAGTTCACCAGTGCTCATGTATTTAGCTGTGCTCCGGCTGTTCCAGTCATTTTGTTACCCTGGTCTGCAGTTCACCAGTTCTCAAGTATTTAGCTGTGCTCCAGCTGTTCCAGTCATTCTGTTACCCTGATTTGCAGTTCACCAGTGCTCAAGTATTTAGCTGTGCTCCGGCTGTTCCAGTCATTCTGTTACCCTGATTTGCAGTTTGCCAGTGCTTAAGTATTCAGCTGTGCTCTGGCTGTTCCAGTTATCCAGCTATCCTGCTCTGTAGTTCACGTGTGTGTAAGCATCAAGCCATGTCCCGGCTTTCCAGTTCTCCTGCTCTGCAAGTCACCAGTGTGCTAGTCATGTCCCGGTTTTCCAGTTATCCTGCTCTGGATGTCACCAGTGTGCAAGCATCTAGTTGTGTCCTGTCTTTCCAGCTATCCAGTTACTCTGTTCTTCAGTCCACCTGTGCTCAAGTACCTTGCAGTGTCCCAGCTTTCCAGCTACCCTGTTCTTCAGTGCTCCTGTGTTCAAGTACCTAACAGAGTCCCAACTTTCCAGCTATCCTGTTCTTCGTTGCACCTGTGTTCAAGTATTTAGACGTGTCCCGGCTGTCCAGTTATTCAACTCCTCAGTTTTACAGGACACCTAAGTTCAAGCAACAAGTAAGGTCTCAGCATCCAGAATTAGATATCCACCTACTTCATCTCATCCGTGGACAAGTATCTATCTAGCTGGCTACCTTTTATCTTTGTTTAAGAACTCTGTGCTAATTTCTTGTTGTCTTTAGTCCTTTTTCTGCCATAACCTGTATGAGGAAAAACTATATTAAACCACCTTGTTTACTCCAATATGTACAAACAAATAGGTATAAAACATAACTGCGCTCAAACCCTGGATATTGTGTGCTTCGGTAGTGATTACCTATGGAGTTTAGTGGAGATCATGTCACTGTATACTCGGAATAATGATAACTGAAATGCGTATTCCTATATTTATTGATATGGCAGAATAGTTTGATCAACAATGGTATAAATTTGAGTTGGTATCAGTACACAAGTAGGTAGAAAAGTTCAATCCAATGGGAACATATAATTCTGTCCACAGCTGTTCATGATACCGTTCTGGCGGAGATTAAAAAGTTTACAATACATTTGCTGTTATGTAAGAAAGACTTTTTTAAGAGCCCTGTTCTAGTGAAACAGTAGTTTTGTAGTCTCACAGATGGGTCTTTTATCCTTTCGGGAATAATTAGTGACAAATTTTTAGTGGGTGCTAATTTGGACAGAGAACGGCATCCCGTCTCTCTGTAATACATTTAACAACCGCAAAGTCCGTGCGCTTACCATTGCGGCCGTGTGTGTGAGATGTCCGGGTGCGGGCCAGCGTTGGGATCCTGATGCGCCTCTGCACTACAGATACGCACCTGAAGTTTCCCTTCCACTGCCCGTCCGTCCTTCTCACTCTCCGAAACTGGTCACGTTGCTGCACGCCCGGCGCCGGGGCTTCGGAGTCGTTCTAATGCTTTTGGCTGTCGATAGTACGTGTGTACTTGTGTCTCTACAATGCGTTTCAGCCTATTTGGCCTTCCTCTGGGAGTCTGTAGTAGAGAGGCGTGCCTGGTGATGGGTTCTCCATAGTCTGAGTCAGTGCATTCCCTCCCCAGACAACGACCAGCTCAGTGGACGTAGCAGGCACCCGGGAAGGTCTGCACCAGGACGAACCGAGGTAGCAGGCATGACCCCTTGAGCAAAGTCAGTCCGGGCATTGGACATGGATGTCGAGAATTAGGATGTTTTCTAGTCTGTACATATTTTTAATCACCTACGCGCTTATGTGTTTTGTATGTTTACATTTTATTACATTATTAGTAAAATTAGTTTATAAACCTATAACACGTTTGTTTTGGTTTCTACATAGGTGTATTACTGGCCCACTGGGTAGGTGCATCACATGTCAGCAGCACATGTAGCACCATCATCCTCAGCCTGTGTCAAAAGTATGTGAACCTTTAAGCTTAGCAGATATTTGGAAGGTGAAATTAGAGTCAGGAACTTTCAATCTAGGGAAAGGGGGCCCTAGACTGCACACCCTAACTGCCAGTAATGAAGGTGCTACCAGCTGAGACCTGTAGTGCTACACTCGGAGAGAGAACGAGTGCCGGTGCACTATACAAGCATTACTGAATAATAATAATAATACAATTTGCAATATATGCCTTTTTGCATAACAATAACCAGTGGAGTTTTAGTTCATGTATTGATCAATGCATTTAAGCCTGCAGCTCCCATCACGGGACCCCGCTATACTTTCAGTCTATGGGCTGACAATCAGGTGTGAGTGGACAACCTGTTTTTTTAAAAGTAAAGGGATCTATCAAAGTCTGATGTACACAACACGTGGAAGTGTATCATGCCACGAATAAAGGAGATTTCTGAGGACCTCAGAAGAAGAGTTGTTGATGCTCATCAGGCTGGAAAAGTGTTTGGACTCCACCAATCAACAGTCAGACAGATTGTGTACAAATGGAGGAAATTCCAGACCAATGTTACCCTTCCTAGGAGTGGGTGACCAACAAAGATACCAAGAGCACGGCGTCTAATAGTTCGCAAGATCACAAAGGGACCTAAGGTAACCTCTAAGCAACTGAAGGCCTTTTTCACATTAGCTAATGTTAATGTTCATGGGTCCACTATCAGGAGCATACTGAACAACAATGGTGTGCATGACAGGATTGCAAGGAGAAAGATGCTGCTCTCCAAAAAGTACATTGCTGCCCATCTGCAGTTTGCTAAAGATCATGAAACAAGAAAAAGGGGAAAAGGGAAAATGCCTCACTGCACTGATTTGAAGAAAAATATACACTGCTCAAAAAAAATAAAGGGAATACTTAACACAATGTAACTCCAAGTCAATCACACTTCTGTGAAATCAAACTGTCCACTTAGGAAGCAACACTGATTGACAATCAATTTCACATGCTGTTGTGCAAAATGGAATAGACAACAGGTGGAAATTATAGGCAACTAGCAAGACACCCCCAATAAAGGAGTTGTTCTGCAAGTAGTGATGAGCGGGTTCGGTTTTACTCGGTTCTCAAAACAGAACCTTATGGGCTATCCAAAACACGTGACATCCGTGAGCCAATAAGATGCCGTTTTGAGAACCAAGTAAAACCGAGTAAACCCGAACCCGCTCATCACTATCTGCAAGTGGTGACCACAGACCACTTCTCAGCTCCTATGCTTTCTGGCTGATGTTTTGGTCACTTTTGAAAGCTGGTGGTGCTTTCACTCTAGTGGTAGCATGAGACGGAGTCTACAACCCACACAAGTGGCTCAGGTAGTGCAGCTCATCCAGGATGGGACATCAATGCGAGCTGTGGCAAGAAGGTTTGCTGTGTCTGTCAGCGTAGTGTCCAGAGCATGGAGGCGCTACCAGGAGACAGGCCAGTACATCAGGAGACGTGGAGAAGGCCGTAGGAGGTCAACAACCCAGCAGCAGGACCGCTACCTCCGCTTTTGTGCAAGGAGGAACAGGAGGAGCACTGCCAGAGCCCTACAAAATGACCTCCAGCAAGCCACAAATGTGCATGTGTCTACTCAAATGATCAGAAGCAGACTCCATGAGGGTGGTATGAGGGCCCGACGTCCACAGGTGGGGGCTGTGCTTACAGCCCAACACCGTGCAGGACGTTTGGCATTTGCCAGAGAACACCAAGATTGGCAAATTCGCCACTGGCGCCATGTGCTCTTCACAGATGAAAGCAGGTTCTCACTGAGCACATGTGACAGACATGACAGAGTCTGGAGATGCCAAGGAGAACGTACTGCTGCCTGCAACATCCTCCAGCATTACCGGTTTGGCAGTGGGTCAGTAATGACGTGGGGTGGCATTTTTTGGGGGGCCGCACAGCACTCCATGTGCTCGCCAGAGGTAGCCTGACTTCCATTAGGTACTGAGATGACATCCTCAGACCCCTTGTGAGACCATATGCTGGTGCGGTTGGCCCTGGGTTCCTCTTAATGCAAGACAATGCTAGACCTCATGTGGCTGGAGTGCGTCAGCAGTTCCTGCAAGACGAAGGCATTGATGATATGGACTGGCCCGCCCATTCCCCAGACATGAATCCAATTGAGCACATCTGGGACATCATGTCTCGCTCCATCCACCAACGCCACGTTGCACCACAGACTGTCCAGGAGTTGGCGAATGCTTTAGTCCAGGTTTGGGAGGAGATCCCTCAGGAGACCATCCGCCACCTCATCAGGAGCATGCCCAGGCATTGTAGGGAGGTCATACAGGCACATGGAGGCCACACACACTAATGAGCCTCATTTTGACTTTTTTTTTTTTTTTTAGGCAAACGCTTTTATTTTTTTAATGGCATTTTTGAGTGGGAGCACTGTTAAAGCTACCAGCACAGGTAATAATTTGATGAATAATGGTAGTCTGATTTATTCTAAATATCAAATATGACCTTATGTGCTATCATAGCACTGGGTACACACTGACTGGGTCCTTAGCAAAATGCTATTTGGTACCCCAAGCAAGAATCTGTGATAACAGGACTGCTTTCTAGCTACATCAGCCCATTCTGAATGATCAAATTATTAGATGAGAGGGTGTCAGAAGTTGGACATTGGTCAGCGCAATATGTCAGTTGACACAACATACACAGATGTGAGAATCGGAGACGCACCATAATCTCTTAGAATTGTCCAGATTCAATAGGGAGAAACATGCCACATCCCAAAAATACAGTTAATAGTTCTCATTACCAGACTGATTTTTATATTTGATTTAATTTGGATAGTTAGAATAGGGCAAGTGGTTAACCTTAATATGAATATTTTCAGTAAAACATCTAATAATTTCACATTTATCTGTCAATATTACTGGTAGCCCTTTTAAACTTATTCTGCTACTGCCCATGGTAAGAATAAACCATATAAATTAGCCGATACTTACTAAAATGGAAGTGTAATATAATATATTTTGTATAAGGAACCCCTGTGCGAGTCCTCTTACATTCCAAGCAGTGCCACATACCTAGC
This sequence comes from Pseudophryne corroboree, assembly GCF_028390025.1. Taxonomy (NCBI): domain Eukaryota; kingdom Metazoa; phylum Chordata; class Amphibia; order Anura; family Myobatrachidae; genus Pseudophryne; species Pseudophryne corroboree. The sequence goes on along the minus strand of NC_086446.1, from coordinate 24,462,651 downwards.
CAATAAAGGAATGCATTTAGCCGTTCCCCCTTTATTGACAGTATTAGTCGCTAATGCGCATGCGCAATGTCCGCAGTGCAACTGCGCCAAGTAAATTTGCTATGCAGTTAGGTATTTTACTCACGGCATTACTAGGTTTTTTCTTCGTTCTGGTGATCGTAATGTGATTGACAGGAAGTGGGTGTTTCTGGGCGGAAGCTGGCCGTTTTATGGGTGTGTGCGAAAAAACGCTACCGTTTCTGGGAAAAACGCGGGAGTGGCTGGAGAAACGGAGGAGTGTCTGGGCGAACGCTGGGTGTGTTTGTGACGTCAAACCAGGAACGACAAGCACTGAACTGATCGCAGATGCCGAGTAAGTCTGGAGCTACTCAGAAACTGCACAGAGAAGTCTATTCGCAATTCTGCTAATCTTTCGTTCGCAATTTTGATAAGCTAAGATTCACTCCCAGTAGGCGGCGGCTTAGCGTGTGCAAAGCTGCTAAAAGCAGCTTGCGAGCGAACAACTCGGAATGAGGGCCATAGTTCCTTTTATCCTTCGTAACATGAAAACTGCAGTTTGGTACTGAAATTAGTTTTTTTTAACCCCTGTGAAAAAAAAAAAACTTGGGATGCCACTGTAGCTCTTTTTTTAATTTTTTTATTCCATATGCCCATAAAGACCAAGCCATTCCAGAAGTGCCAATTTGAGGTATTGTAAGTGGATAACAAACTTAGTTATTGATGAAGCTGGTATTGCTCTGATGCCAGACGGAGCACTAGAATGAATGGTGTCTATCAGTAAAAACTTTTTACCAAGCACCAACTCTCAGTCACAGTCAAACTACTTTCTTCTGTGCAGGCATCCTAAAATTACCCATAGTAGATCTACGGATCCAGTAGATCTGCTGACCATCCAGCAATAAACAGATTGACACAATGTGGTTCTAAATCATTTAAAAAGACTAGATTAAAATATTCTGTTATATCACAGATTGAGGAAGAGTGGTGGACAGGAGGAACAATCACTAAGTTTCTTTCCATCTGTTAAACAGTTAAAGGTGTCCCTTCAAGGTTCAGAACAGGTTACGTATTTATTAACATGTCTTTGCATGCTCCATGCCGCTCCTCCAGCACCTGCCATAAATTGAAATCTTTATATATTATAATTATATATTAAAAAATGATGCGGAGGAGCTCACAATTCTTACCACCTCCTTCTACTTTCTCTGTTCTTGGTGAAAAATCAGAACCTCTTATTTATAAAATAAAACAGACCAGAAAAAAAAAAGTCAGTTCATAAAACTTAATAGAAGGAAAGTAAAGAGAAGGGAGCAACTCATCACAGCTTCCTACTCTCTCAGTGCACTCAAGCCCAGTCTTATCTCTGCCCATCCATGGCAGTCATGGCTTTCTGGGGGGCCCCTGCAGCCTGGGAGTTGGGAGGCCATGCTCGTTGTGGATGATGGTGGTGATGATGAAGGTGTGTGGTAGGAGAGGCTGGAGGAAGCCAAACAGCTGTTGGCTGGGTGGTGAGGAGGCCCAATAGGGGTTGAAGTTGCCTGGAGGAGAACAAGCATTGGAGGCGGCTGGACTGTTGCTATTCTGCAAGCTCTCAGAGGTACGCAGCTTAGAGAACATGGCCAGAGCATCAGGGAAGTTGGGCGGAGTGGCGGGTCTGTTACTCGGTGTGCACATCATGTGCGGATGATGCTGAGCACTGGGTACATTGGATTCCTGGAAAAATGTGCTGAGAGCTGTCTCAAACTGCCAGTGGCGCCTGCAGTAGTTGCTAGGCCTGATCCGCCGCGCACCCTGCCGCCAGCACAAACTGGTTAATCATAACCTGGTGCCGCAGGTCCTCTATATTTACCGACATCCCCGGGCCCCGCCCGGCCGCCTCACTGCTATGTCCTCAGCCACCCATTTTGACTTGTTTTAAGGACATTACATCAAAGTTGGATCAGCCTGTAGTGTGTTTTCCCACTTTAATTTTGAGTATGACTCCAAATCCAGACCTCCATGGGTTAATAAATTTGATTTCCATTGATAATTTTTGTGTGATTTTGTTGTCAGCACATTCAACTATGTAAAGAACAAAATATTTAATAAGAATATTTAATTCATTCATATCTAGGATGTGCTATTTTAGTGTTCCCTTTATTTTTTTGAGCAGTGTACTTGGAAGTTATATCACATAAGACAGATAGAATTTGAAACCATTGTTCCCAGTCATAATGAGAAAAATGCTCAAGTGTGGGTATATGGTCTACCATCCTATCTTAAAGACACAACAGATGTCTTGCAGAAGCTACATGGTATACAACTGGCAGAAGGGCATCTTTTAATTTCATTAGATGTCGAATCTCTGTACACTTCCTTCAATCATGATGATGGGATTCAGGCAATTCAATATTTTCTTGTGATGGAATGGACCAGTGACTTTAATAAGTTCTTAACTGACCTACTCCGTTTTATTCTCCGTAGAAATCTATTTTACGTTTGACAAGAAATTCTTTTTGCAGGAGAGGGGCACAGCGATGGGCTCGACGTGTGCCCCCCACCCATGCAAACCTTTTCCTAGGTAAATGGGAACATGAGGATGTCTTTTCAGAGAAGCATGATTACTATTCCAAACACATCGTACAATGGCTGAGATATATAGACGATGTCCTGGTAATTTGGGATGTTGATGAAGAAACCTTTTTGGAATTCATCAATTCATTGAATAATAACACCCTGAATCTTAAATTCACTTATGACATTAGTAAAAATAGTATCTCCTTTCTTGACCTGCGAATCTCCAAGAATGCAGCAGGAGAGATTGTCTGATTTATTCAGGAGAAAGACTGCCACGAACAGTCTATTACATTAAACCAGCTGTCACTTTCCCCCATCAATAAGTAATATACCTAAATGTGAGTTCCTAAGACTTCGCAGAAACTGCTCAAATGGTATAACATTCCGTCAGCAGTCCCTTGATCTCAGCAAAAGGCTTTGAAGTAGCTTCGAAAAAGCTGCATACATTACATTGTGCACAAATAGAGATACTTTGATTCTCCCTAAAAATAAGAAAACAGATGAGGTCAATGATATTGGATTTAAGAATAAGAATACTTTATTGTATTAACAAGACAAGACAAATGAAATGTCAATGACATTTTCCAATAAACGTCCTGCACAATAAATCAAACAATAAAACAAGTCTTACTTATAAATTATCTAATTTCGTTAAGCCGTTTAGTGCACGTATAGCTGTTGGAAAAAAAACTATTAAGCATACGTTTTGTATGCATACGTACACTTCTAAAGCGTTTTTGTGATGGTAATTTCTCAAAAACTGAGTCATTTGGATGACTAGAATCTGCCCATATGTTTCTAGCTCTTTTTAACACTCTCTTTTCATAAAGATCATGTATACATGGAATACATATACATACACACCAATGACCCTGCTTCTGACCACACGTTCCAAGGAAATCTCAGCCACAGTACAGTTTCCATACCATGCTGTTACCCCATAAGTCAGAACACACTCTACTATACTGTGATTAAACTTAATCAGCATATCTGTACTCAAACAAGCAGCTTCAAGTCATCTTAAGAAAAAAAGGCACTGCTGCGCCTTCTTAACTAAGAAAGTACAGTTGAAAGACCAGGTTAGGTCTCTGGAAATATAGATGCCCAAAAACTTGAAAGAATCTACCTCCTCAATTTGCATGCCATCCACAAAAACAGGGAGTAGCGGTCTTCGACTACCTCGCCTAAAATCAACTACCAACTCCTTCGTTTTAGATGTATTATAAGCAAACAATTTTCCTTACTCCATTTTAACAATCTAAAAACCTCCTGTCTATACACATCCTCATCATTTTCGCTAATCAAACCAACTACCGATGTATCATCGGCAAATTTCACTACCTTAACAGATTCGACAGCTGAAAAACAATAATGTAAATATGGAATATAATAATGGGCTCAGGACACACCCCTGAGGCACACCAGTTTTTAACTGCACCTCGCTATAAACAAAACTACCTAGCTTAACTACTTGGGGGCGATCAGTCAAAAAATGTAAAATTTATAGGGGAATTTTGTACAGAATGGAGGAAGATTCAAGATATTATCAACAAACATTGGCCAATACTTAAATTGGATCATAATTTGAAAGATCTGATCGGAGATAAGGCCGCAATGAGTTGGCACCGAAGCCAAAATCTACGAGATTCCTTGATTCAGAGTAATTTTCAAGATACAAAGAAGAAACTTTCCAAATTCTCAGGCACTTTTCCATGTGGAGAGTGTAAAGCCTGTACCTACATTCTCAAAACTGATAGGGTCAGGGACAAATCTGACAGAGAAATACGATTGAACAACTTTATCAATTGTAAAGCCATTGGTGTCATCAATTGCTTACAATGCCCATGCAATCTGAGATATGTGGGAATGACCACAAGAGCAATGAAAGTGAGGATTCTGGAGCATGTCAACAACATCTGTAATGCACCAACAGACCTGAAATGTAAAAAAAAATCACATCAGTTGCTAGACATTTTTTGCAGGAACATGACAATGACCCTAGACACCTCAAGGCATTTGGCCTAGAGAGAATACATCTAGGTGTCAGGGGAGGAGATCTCAATAATACTCTTCTCAAAAAAAGAGACCGAATGGATTTTTAAACTTAGGACAGTGACTCCTTTATTTTCAATAAAGTATCAACTTAAACAAATCTTATACCACACAGACAACTCTTGCCTCGTTACTGCGGCAACGTTTTAACTGTGTTAACCGGATTCGATGTCTCGCTCCAAGTCATAAGTATAATGAGAACCTAATGAGCTGCAATCTGTTACTCATTAGAGGTATTTAATTATGGACTTGAAAGCAGAACATCGACGCCAATTTTTTTTTTTTTTTAATGAGAATACCTCCTTTGATTGGATGTCCGGCCGGATATATGGAGCTTAAATAGCTCAACCCTCTGGCCGGACATTGTGAGCTTTTTCCTTGTGAGCAAGCCTTTTGACCCAGTGAAACATACGTCTAGAAGTCCCTGAGCGTGCCCGCTAGTTGTGCATAGTGGGCAGCCCCAGTTTGCAGGCTGTATGTGACTGTTAATTGTTCTGGCTAATGCGGGTGTTACAATACTTGCAGTGTCACGGTATATTTATTGAATGTGATACCTACGTATTAAACTCGAATCCTAACGGCTAGATAGAGGACTACATTACTTTCCTCACCACTGTCATTGAATGTTAACAGCAGCATACTCAGATTAACGTATGATCAGACTACGGGGGTCATTCCGAGTTGATCATAGCTGTGCTAAATTTATCACAGCTACGATCATTCACACTGACATGCAGGGGGACGCCCAGCACAGGGCTAGTCCACCCCGCATGTCAGTGCCGCCCCCCCCCCCCCCCGCAGAAGTGCAAAGGCATCGCACAGCGATGACGCCTTTGCACTTCAAAAGTAGCTCCTGGCCAGTGCAGCTTCAGCGTGCTGGCCGGGAGCTACTCATCGTCCCCGGCCCACAGCGGCTGCGTGTGACGTCACGTAGCCGCTGCGGCCCGTCCCCCGTTCTGTCCAGCCATGCCTGCGTTGGCCGGACCGCTCCCACGAAACGGCGGCCACACTCCGCCGTTCCGCCCCCTCCCACCCAGCGACCGCCTCTGCCTGTCAATCAGGCAGAGGCGTTCACAGCCCTGCTACGGCTTTCGGACGCCTAGCATGCGTCGGCGCACTACAGTACCGGCGCATGCGCAGTAGTGACCCGTTCACTCGGCTGCGACAAACAGCAGCGAGCGAATGGGTCAGAATGACCCCCTATGTACGGCTTCTTACTTGAATCCCGATATATGACTTTTTAATAAACGGGTTTTTCAATAGCTGTTACATATACAACGAGATATAAATTAATCTTGCATACAATATGGGGGAGATTCAAATGTTTGAAAAGTCAGTTGGGAGTCTGATTTTTCCTATCTAATAGACAGGAAAAAACAGACACCCAACCGACTTTTCAAACATTTGAATCTCCCCCTCTGTGTTTTCAAAAAATGTTCTGTGTTCAGTTAACTGAATTGGCTCCTGCCCCAATCAGTGGGGGACTGTACTGATACAGGCTTTATGAAATTTGTCTGACCACTGCATCATATTTTATGCATGTTATTCAAATAGACTCGTACGACCTTATGATTTAATGGTAGGTAGAGGAGGGCATTATCCACTCATTGTTGCCTGAAGATATAGATGACAATATACATTACTATTTCTGAGTCATGGATTTTGGTTTACTACCTGTATAAACAAATTGTTGATTTATTTGTGAACTGACTTGAATATCCATTTCTTGGCTAATTTATGCCAGAGATTTGCTTCTCAGTTTCAAATTGTACTGATACAGACCCTATGTCAGCTGATTTTGTCCATTTGAACCGTATGTGTTGTGTAATATATATTTTTATGCAGTGATGTTTACGATTCGACAGTAAAAAAATATATAAGAACGCAATTATTTATGTACAAATACCTTCTTCTTTTTCTAACCTGAGGAAGACAGCCGAATACTTCTCTCACTGGCTGCGCTGTGTCTAATACACAACACCCAAAAGCAGAAAGAAAAAGCTGACGAAATCAGCGTTACTAATTTATTTTCTATGGACTGGCACTAGTAAGAATCTCTCATCACTCATTCACTGCCACGGCACATGAGAGACAGCAGAATTGTGAACGTGCCTGGGTAGTCCTGTCCAGGGTCGGACTGGCCCACAGGGGTACCAGGGAAACCACCGGTAGGCCCCACTGCCTGAGTGCCCACTCCTTCCTCTAGGGATCAGGTTCCAGACTGTGCACTTGTATTATACATGGTAGATATGTTGCATTAAACTGCACTAGACTATTGAGTATTTCAAGCCTCTGTGGAGGCTGGCCACACCCTCTTTGTAGGCTGGCCACACCATTAAATATGGGCACCTACCACTGCATTCCCCTGGTGGGCCCTTCATGCCCCAGTCTGACACTGGTCCTGTCTATTATCTATCACTCTGTCAAAGATTGTAGCTGTGACATCTTTATTTGAGAGAGATTATCATATTGTTTTGAAGAGATTTGATATATGTCCTTGATCTCAACACTCCTTATGAATTAACCTGCGTGCTTTTTAATTATATGTATTTTAACTTTTATGTGTCTATTGTCTTTGTCCATATTTCGTCCCCTTGTTGGAACTATGGGCTGAATTGTAAATATATATATATGAATTAAAAGTTAAGTTTTAGTGTAACAATCTATTATACTATTTTAAGGGGCCCTACACAATAGCCGATCCGCCGCCGGGCTGCCCGACGGCGGATATGGCCGACGAGCGACCCGGGGCTGGGGGGCAATGACGGGGGGAGTGAAGTTTCTTCACTCCCCCGTCACGCGGCTCCATTGAAGTGCAGGCTAATATGGACGAGATCGTCCATATTGGCCTGCATGCACAGCCGACGGGGGACCAGCGATGAACGAGCGCGGGGCCGCGCATTGTTCATCGCTGGAGCCTCCACACTGAAAGATATGAACGAGTTCTCGTTCATTTATGAATGAGATCGTTCATATCTTTCAAAAATCGGCCAGTGTGTAGGGCCTATAAGAGTGCCACTCAATAATCTGAGATCTTTTTAATGGTCTCCTGATGCTGACTTCTTTTCCTTTACTGTTTGGTAAAGATCACCTGGACAAGCCAGAAGGCTGTTGGAACAATGTTTTGAGTACAGATGAGTCCAAAATAGAGCTGTTTCGGTTTAAATCAGAAGCATTATGTTTGGAGAAAGGAGAATACTGCATTGCAGCATTAAAACCTCATACCATCTGTGAACCACAGTGGTGGTATCATGGTTTGGATCTGTTTTGCTGCATCCAGGGGCATAACGAGGGTGGAGCGAGTGGAGCTTGAGCATACCCCTCAAAATACGTTGCAACAGGTGGTCGATCAGGTGCAGGTCCTGACTCGACAATTTAATGATTTGTCCATTAAAATGCACACCTCCCAGGCTGCTGGCGGAGCTCCCGCAGCAGCAGCACCTGCAGGGGTTAAGGAGCCGAAAGTAAATCTCCTGGATCGTTTTTCTGGAGATCGCTCGCAGTTCTTTTGTTTCAAGGAGAGCTGCAAGCTATACTTCCGGCTTAGGCCTCAGTCTTCTGGGTCGGAGATTCAGCGGGTGGGCATAGTGATTTCCTTGCTACAAGGAGACCCACAGGTCTGGGCATATGGGTTGCAGCCTGACTGTCCGTCGCTTAAAAGTGTTGATGCTTTTTTTACGGCACTGGGCATGTTGTATGATGACCCTGACAAGACGGCCTCAGCCGAGGCTCAGATTTCGATCCTTAAGCAAGGGCGAAGGCCAGTTGAGGTTTACTGTACGGAGTTTCGGAGGTTGGCCCTTGCCTGATAGCTTGGATCAGCTCATGCAGTTATCCATCCGGGTGGATAGACGGCTGAGAGAGCGTAGGCTTGAAAGGGAGACTGAGATTTCCTTCCTTCCCAAGGGAACCTCAGACTCTGAGGAATTTTCCGAGGAGCCTATGCAGATTGGGGCTACCCGCCTCTCCTCGCGTGAGAAGACGCGGAGGAGACAGCAGGGGTTGTGTTTGTACTGTGGGAATAAAGGTCATGTGGTAGTATCATGCCCAGAAAAGCCGGAAAACTTCAGGGCCTGAGGGTGATGGGAAATATCCTGTCAGGCCAGAAGTCAGAATTTCCCAAGAAGACTTTTATCATTCCGGTGATCTTGAAGATCCTCGGTCAAACTGTCAAGACTGAGGCCTTTGTGGACAGTGGGGCCGACGGGGTTTTTATGGACCGCCAATTCGCCCTGAAACACTCTGTTCCCTTAGTACCCTTGGCATCGGAAATTGAGATGTGTGGGTTAAACGGGGAACCATTATCCCAAGGTAAAATTACCTCTTGCACTAGCCAGATTTCTTTGTTTATTGGAGCCACACACTCTGAAAAATTGTCCTTTTATGTGACTGTCTGTACTTTTGCCCCATTGGTGTTGGGGTTACCCTGGTTAAGGGCCCACAATCCTCAATTTGACTGGGTCTCTGGGGAGATTCTTAGTTGGGGTACTGATTGTTTCAGGAGTTGCTTGAGCCTTCCAGTCAGGCTCTCGCAGCTAAGTTTGCCAGGATTGCCAGGGTGTTATACAGATTTTGCGGACGTGTTCTCCAAAAAAGTTGCAGAGGTACTACCTCCCCATCGCCCCTATGACTGTGCCATTGATTTGTTGCCAAATGCTAAGCTTCCCAAGAGCAGGTTGTACTCCCTGTCACGTCCTGAGACTCAGGCTATGGCGGAGTACATTCAGGAGAACTTGGCTAAGGGATTTATCAGACCTTCACAGTCTCCAGTTGGGTCGGGGTTCTTCTTCGTGGGTAAAAAGGACGGTTTGTTGCAACCCTGCATCGACTTCAGGGAATTGAACCGTATCACGATTAAAAACTCATAACCACTGCCTCTCATTTCGGTCTTGTTTGACCAGCTTCGTACTGCCACCATTTTTTCTAAGATTGACCTACGCGGTGCGTACAATCTAATCCGAATAAGAGAGGGGGATGAATGGAAGACTGCCTTTAATACCCACTCAGGGCATTATGAATATTTGGTGATGCCTTTTGGGCTCTGTAATGCCCCGGCAGTCTTCCAGGATTTCATGAATGATGTACTCAGGGAATATTTGGATAGATTCTTAGTTGTATACTTAGATGACATCCTAATCTTCTCCCATTCCCTGGAGGAACATCGGAAGCATGTACGCTTAGTCCTCCAGAAACTCAGAGACCACCGGCTTGGGGCGAAGCTGGAGAAGTGCGAATTTGAAGTTCAGCAAATCGCATTTCTAGGATATATTATCTCCCCAGAAGGTTTCCAAATGGAGGGTTCCAAGGTACAGGCAGTCCTGGATTGGGTGCAGCCCACTAGTTTGAAGGCGCTGCAGCGTTTCCTGGGCTTTGCGAATTTTTATAGACGATTTATCGCTGGATTTTCGTCTATAGTGGCGCCCTTGGTGGCACTCACTAAGAAAGGGGCGGATGTTGCTCACTGGTCTTGTGAGGCTAAAGCGGCTTTTGCCCGTCTCAAAAGGGCATTTGTTTCGGCCAAGGTGCTGCGACACCCAGATCCAGAGCGTCCTTTTGTGGTGGAGGTGGATGCCTCTGAGATGGGTATTGGGGCAGTGCTTTCTCAGATGGGAGTGTCTGATAATCGCCTTCATCCCTGTGCTTACTTTTCCCGTAAATTTTCGCCTGCCGAGATGAATTATGACGTGGGTAACCGGGAATTGTTGGCTATTAAGGATGCACTCGAGGAGTGGAGACACTGGCTTGAGGGGGCTAAGTTTGTGGTCTCAATTCTCACTGACCATAAGAATCTGGCATATTTAGAGTCAGCGAAGCGTCTCAATGCCAGGCAGGCACGATGGGCTTTGTTTTTTGCTCGCTTTAATTTTTTGATAACATATCGCCCTGGGTCAAAAAACATCAAGGCTGATGCGCTCTCGCTGAGTTTTGCTCCAATCCAGGAGACCACCGAGGAGCCGTTGCCCATTGTTTCCCCATCATGTATTAAAGTGGGCATTACCCAGGACCTCTTATCATTAGTCCTTAGAGCATAGGAGCAGGCTCCTCCAGACCTTCCGGTAGGTCTTTTGTTTGTGCCTCCTAGGTTAAGACAGCGAGTGTTCCTGGAATTCCATGCCAAGAAGTCTGCAGGTCACCCGGGTATTGCCAGAACTCGGGAGTTGCTATCTAGGGCGGTGTGGTGGCCCTCGGTGGCTAAGGATGTGGATCAGTGGGTTCGGGCATGTGACATCTGTGCCCGAAATAAGACTCCTAGAGGGGTTCCTGTTGGCCCATTACATCCACTCTCTATCCCATCTAAGCCATGGACCCACATTTCAATGGATTTTGTGGTGGACTTGCCCAAATCCTCGGGGATGACAGCCATCTGGGTTGTCGTTGACAGGTTTTCGAAGATGGCGCACTTCGTTCCACTGGTTGGGCTGCCATCGGCCAGACGCCTGTCTGAATTATTTATGCTGCATGTTGTGCGTCTCCACGGGTTGCCACTTGATGTGGTCTCTGACCGCGGATCCCAGTTTGTGGCCAAATTCTGGAGGGCATTTTGTTCCGATCTCCAGATTTCTGTCAGCTTGTCGTCGGGCTACCATCCGCAGTCTAATGGGCAGACTGAAAGGGTGAACCAGTCCTTGGAGCAGTTCCTCAGGTGTTATGTCTCCAAGTGTCAGACTGACTGGGTTGCTCATCTGTCCATGGCGGAGTTTGCCTATAACAACGCGGCTCACTCTGCTACAGGGATCTCTCCCTTCCTTTGTGTGTATGGGCATCATCCTAAGGCCAATTCTTTTGACCCCCTGGACTCCACGCCTGGTGGTTCCTCTGTGGTTTCGGTCCTTAGAGGTATTTGGCGGAAAGTGAAGAAAGCCCTTGTGTCTGTGTCATTAGTGACCAAAAGGGTTTTTGATAAGCAGAAAAGACCCTGCAGCTTCAAATTAGGAGACTTCGTCTGGTTGTCTACCAAGAATTTGAAGTTGAGACAGCCATCTCATAAGTTAGGCCCCCGGTTCATCGGCCCTTATAAGATCACCAGGGTTATCAATCCGGTGGCATTTCAGTTAGATCTGCCCCGTTCTTTGGGTATCAATAAAACATTTCATTGTTCCCTTTTAAAACGGGCGATTAGTAATCCTTCTTCCAGTGGAAGACCTTCCCCTCTTCTGATACGTGGCCAGAGGGAGTTTGTTGTTGAAAGGATTCTTGACTCCAAGGTGGTTCGGGGTCGGCTGTCATTTTTGGTGCACTGGAAGGGGTATGGCCCGGAGGAGCGGTCGTGGGTGCGCAGTTGTGATCTTCATGCCCCCAGACTGATACGCTCTTTCTTCTCGCAGTTCCCCGATAAACCCGGTGGTAGGGGTTCTTTGACCCCTCGTTAGAGGGGGGGTACTGTTAGGGTCTCCTGCCCTGTGCTGCCACGTCGTCATGGCAACCGGGAGACAAGTGCTAGCGAAGTGACCTGAGCGCAGCTGATACTCCGGTTCGGGTCTTTTGCTGTGCAGTGTTTATAGGCTCTGTGCATGGCAGGGGATCCGGTGCTGGTTTTTGTGCTCACAGTCTGTGAGGTCTGAGTGGGGCGTGGACAGCACCTGCTTTATAAGGCCTCTTCTCAGGGTAAGCAGATGCTGCTGAATCTTTGTTGGTTAGTCAGTTTCTGAAAGTTAGCCGGTACTGTGTGGCTTCGTGTTTGTTTGTTGCTTACTGCAAATAGGCCTGGGGATTTGGTATTACACTCTGCCAATCCAGACCTAGCAGTAAGACTGGAGTCAGTCGTTTAGCTTGCTGGGGTTCTGTTGCTACTCTGTGAACTTAGCAAGTTTGCGGCTGTATTCTAAGACTTGCCTGTCTAATCCTGTCTCACTGTACTAGGTGTCAGGGGTCAGTTTGGTGGCAGTAAGCTGAACCTGTACACTGCAAGTGAGAATTAGGATTGTGGAGACTCTCCTTGTGTCTATCATTCCATCTCTGACCAAGGAGTTTACTGCCACACCCGTTGGTAACCCTTTAGGGTTTTGCTGTTGCCCTTGGCAACAGCATTTCGGGTTCTCTACGTATTAAAACACAACATCTTGCTTTTCCCATCTGAGCAGTTCTAATGCAGGGGAGATACCCAGTTCCTTAGCCTCTGGGCTTCTCTGTTCACTTTTTGTGTATTTTGTTAACGTACACAGAAGGTGATAGGGTATGTCATATTCCCCAGTCTGTCTGTAAATCCATTTGTTTTGCATAACAGTTCAAACACCAGTACATTCCTGCAGGCACTGGAGTGCATAACAGTCCGGACACCAGTACTTTCCTGCAGGCACTGGTGTGCATAACACTTCTAGCTTAAAGCAGGCCAATTTTTTCCTCTCCCTAGATGCCGAGAAGGCATTTGACCTGGTTGAATGGGACCATCTATTTCTATCCCTTGCTCGTTTTGGGTTTCTTACTACTTTTATTGACTGGATTAAACTGCTATATTCTTTCCCGCAGACTCAGGTGTCCTGCAATGGTTTCATTTCTACTTCCTTTACTATATGTAGAGGCACTAGACAAGGATGACCGCTATCCCCGCTTCTATTCACCATAGCTCTCCACCCCCTTGCAATAGCTTTTCCAAGCCTCCCCTTTATTTAAAAGAATTCTGATTGGTGACGTTGAACTGAAAGTGGCTTTATTTGCAGATGATATGCTGCTTTTTACCTCAGATCCTGCTTTTAATCTTGGAAAGTCTTTGATTTCAGTTTGGTGCAAAGGCGGGTTACCGTATCAATATCACCAACTCAGAATTGCTACCATTGGGGAATTCCTATCACCACCTTCATCAAATATCCTTATCCTTCCCTTTTAAGATCGCCTCTACAAAAATGAATTACTTGGGGGTGCAGATTCCATCAGATCTGTCGAAACTTTATGAAATAAATTTAACCCCTATGTTGACCAAATTGACTTCATCTTTAGAGTCCTGGAAGTTATTACCCCTCTCTATTTTGAGGTGAATAGCAGTTTTACATCATATTTGACCTCAGCCTATTTGCAGGAGGTACATTTGCGCACTCTACAGAGAGCTTATATTTCTCAAGTGCAACACGCCCTTTATAACACCTCAATCGCGGGAGAACGTCCTAAATGTCATTATCATTCCTCCTCCTTCTATCACAGTATCTGGGAATGTGGGCATATTAGACATTTCTGGAATAAAATGGTTACTTTTATTAACACTCTCCTCCATATACATGTTCTACCTGAGCCATTAGTGTGCCCTTGTGCAAATTTTTCATTATGGGACCTAAGTGCGCACAAACAACAAATCATAGCTTTTTTCACAATCCTAGTCACAGTGTCCAGAAAAGTGATACTTACTCACTGGGTTTCCAAATCCAAACCCTCACTGTTAGAGATCCATAGGAAATTGATGCAAATTTTATATTTTGACCGTAAATCGGCCATGACTGACATTGAGGGTGGTACTCTTCGGTTCTTTAAAAGATGTGGGATGTACGGGTGTGGTATTGAAAGTCGACAGTAACTAGGTCGACAATGTCTAGGGCGACCACCATTGGTCGACAGGGTCTTTAGGTCGACAGGTCAAAAGGTCGACATGAGCTTTTAATGTTATTTTGGTGCCGTTTTCTTCGTAGAGTGACCGGGAACCCCAATTAGTGCACCGCTTCGCTCGCCATGCTTCAGGCATGGTGCCTTCGCTCCCCTACCGCTTTGCTCGGCACAGATTACTGTTCCAATCGTAGTCCACATGGATCGTTAAGTATGAAAAGCTTCACACAAAAAAATTGTGAAAAACTCATGCCGACATTTTGACCTAGAACATGTCGACCTAGTTACTGTCAACCAGTAGTGGTCGACGTAGTTACTGTCGACTTTCTGTCCAGATCCCGGGAAGTACATAGACTCCCTGCTTCTAGACAACCAAACGTTATTGAGAAAACAGAATGGTTTTTACTCAGACCAGTGTTATTACACTTTTAAAAGCCTGGGGTGATTAGTCAGACTGTTGTGTAGTCCCTCCATCCTCTTGTGTCTCTTCCCACCCTTGTCATGTCTTTCTCCATTGTTACTTTTTTGTTTTTCTTGGTGGTTTATTAGTACAAGGAATAGGATATCTGGAATATCATTCCTCGGTACCATGAACCTATCTTTGGTTTTGTTGTTTTGTATTCATCCTTCAAATACTGGATCAACTTGTGTTTGAATTGTGTATCAATTTATGCAACAACACTCCGATTGATTTGGTTGCTTAATTTCCTTCTACAGATTATCTCTGTTGTTCTTTTCTTTGACTGACAAAATTCCAATAAAAAAGAATAATAAAAAACCCAAATAATAATAGTAAACTCTGCAATATTACATATAGTATAAATGAGGTGCTTGGCATAATTTTGGCCAAAAATATATGGGCACACCCACCACGCTTTATGTTAAATTGGAGAGTTTACTATTATTGTTATTGTCAGTGCGTGGTGCCTAGGGTGTGCACCTGCAATTTTTCTTTCTGTAAGGAATTTAAATACATATGGGGGAATATAGATTGGGAGAGTTTGAAAAAGGTAGAGAAGCCGAGGGAGAACATTCATCCGACCTATCCAGAAAAAAAATGGTTAAACCAGAGTCGAAGTCAGATTTTAATTAGAGAAAGAATACCAGGATAATTAGCCAGCTAAAGCTAATGGTATTGACAAGCGATGAAGACCATCAGATATTTTAGAATCTGTGAGTGCCAGTTTAGTGGGCATGATTCATCCTTACCGGTGTTAATTTTATAACCCAACTGTTTGGCGCATAGTTTAAGTTCAGCAAAAAGAGGCTGGATTGAATGGGCTGAACCTTTTCATGACATGAGATCATCCACAAGTATTATATGTTCCGAAGAACCAACTTTTACACCGGCGATGTTATTAGTACAACAAATCCATGCTGTCAAGAGTTCAATAACCAAGGCAAAAATGAAAGGGGAGAGGGGGCAGCCCCGCCTTGTATCACAGGCAATCCCAAAGGGAGAAGCGATCTTATTCATTGTTACTGTTGCCAATGGGGTGCGATATTATGCAGATACACCATCTAAAAACTTGCCAGGAAATCTTTTTCTGCATCTAGTGCCAAGGCGAGTGAGGGGAGTTTCTGAACATGAATGGAGTGAATCAGATCTATGACTCTTCTAGTGTTGTCTGGAGCCCATCTGCCCGAGATAAAGCCCACTTCATCTGGGTAAACATAATAGTCAAGAAGGGAACACAAACGGTCGCCTACGATTTGGGCATAGATTTTAAGATCCACATTTAACAGTGAATTTGGTCTATAGTTAGATATTGACTTGAATCTCTAACTGATTTCGGGGTCACCGTGGATTAAAGCTGGATCAAAAGATGCAACCATGAGAATTTTATTAAAAAGAGATATGAGGTGAAGAGTTCTTTCTAAAACTCTTGTAGTACTGAGCAGAGAAGCCATCAAGTCCCTGGGCAGTAGAGGATCGCTAGGATTTAACAAGAGCAGTTGTTTCTTCTATCTAAATATCCTCATTAAGCACAGAAAGCAGAGACTCCAACGAGCAGGGTAGCTGAACTTCCAACAAACATGAATGGACTTCCTCAGGTTCCTTGTAGGTAGAAAAAGGTGATTGTGGAAGATTATAGAGGACAACAAGAATTCTCTAAATTCCTCTACCATAGTCTTGAGGTCATAAGTGATTGATCCTAGTTTCTTAGAGTATATCACTCATACCAAATGACCATTTAGTGTCAATTGTGTCTGCTTTGTCATAAAAGCGTTGATGTAATTTCTCTAGTGTTACCGCAGCCCTACAGGAGAGGGTGTTTATTTACCCCCTAAAGTATTCAATCTGGGAGAGAAGGGAAGCAGAAGGGGGGGTATTTGTGTTTAGCCAACAGGGCTGCAATGCATGACCCTGAAGAGAGAATTTCTTGTGCCGCAACTTCCCCAGTTATTCATATGCATTTGAAATTATTCCATACAATACTGTAAGTGTAAGACGTGATATGTAATGTGAACACACAGTAACCATCGGATAAGTGTATATGAAATAAGTGGCTGACGCTCTCTACATGTTACACCCGCAGTGACATCACTCTCTCATTTACATGTTATACCCGCAGTGATGTCACTCTTTTTTACGTTATACCCAGTGATGTCACTTTCTCATTTGCATGTTATACCACAGTGATGTCACTCATTTACATGTTATACCCGCAGTGACATCACTCTCTCATTTCCATGTTATACCCGCAATGACGTCACTCTCTCATTTCCATGTTATACCCACAGTGATGTCACTCTCTCATGTCCATGTTATACCCACAGTGATGTCACTCTCTTTTCTGCAGCATGGTAAACTGGTATTCCACAGGGGTGTAGAGTAGAATCTTGATCCAAGGCACCAACAGGCTAAAAGCTTTGACTGGTCCCAAGATGCTCTGCGCCACCTCCTCTATAACCCCGCCTCCGTGCACAGGAGCTCAGTTTGTAAGTTGTGCCTGCAGCCCTATGAGCTATTTTAAAGAAGATAGAAGACTTCAGGGGCTGCAGCAGAGGCACTCTAGTGCTAGATATCATTTTGATATCTCCGGCTGCAGCTCCATCACCTCCTCCAGCGGCGCTGTATACACCCTCGTCCCTGGTCGCCGGGTACTTACAGCGGAGGCTCCGGTTCTTCACCCAGGGCGCACGCACTAACCGAAGTTCTCCAGGATCGCATGGCCACACTCAGGGAGGAGGTAAGAGGGTCCCCCAGAGGGGACCCGCTAGAAATCGTGATCCACCGGGGCCATTAGGAGGCGGGCCACATGCGCTGGCGTGGACACTGGTAATACAGGGACCCCACTAGACCACCAGGGCAATGGCACAGGTCGGATTAGGCTATAATCCAGTTTATTATGGCCCACAGCACCCAGTGGTAAAGTCCAGCAAGGGGAGAAGGCTCTGACCTGTAGCCCCTCCCCCAGCACCTGGGCGCCATTTAGAGTAAATGTTCCCGCTCTGGAGCTGCATCTCTCTCTCTCCCTCACTCCCTGTCAGCATTTGGGCACCATTAAACACAGCTGCGCTGATTCTGGGACTGCTGGGTGATGCCTCCTCTGTAAAGCCGCCTGCCTCATCAGCGCTGTGCTTCTACAGGACACTTAAGTATTCTAAAATGTCGATTAGACAGTGTTAGTTAAGAACAAGTGCATACTTCAGGGTTATTTAGTACAAGTACCCTGTGCTATTCATCCAGTTTTTACTGTGCATTGATACATCTGTTTATATACATAGCCTTACTCAGTAATAGTATTGCTAGTCCAGTGCAGTTTTGTTTGTCATAATTCCTGCATTGTACATGTGACTGTGTGTGCATATAGCTGCTGGGTGATCTCTACTCCGTGTATCTCACTCCTACTGCTATCCCTATATTCTGTAACCTGAGGGGGCTCCGTGCGTCAGGGTTATTAGATAATATAGGTATTTCACAGGATATACGTATTTTGTATTTTTCTCTGTGTTTTTCAGTCACATTTGACCTCAGATATCCTGTTTATGCTGTCACACTGCACGGGGGGGTTTGTGTTAGGTATTCTGTCTCCTGATATTGTACTGTGTCACCCGTGGTTTACGCTTCCATGTTATGTCAGCTACAGGGGGCGATGGGTCTGGGGCTGATTCCGCCATGCATAGTTATGATGTCCCAGATGCATTTGAGGATAACATGGCTGCGGAGGGTTCAGGCTTCTATACCCCCAGTCAGTTTGTAACAGGCCCGCCTTGGGCTGCCTTTTCTAATTTCCCGACTACGCTGGTAACTAGATTTGCGACCCCTATGGGACCTCCTGTGCCTTATCAGCCTTATATGGTCCCTGCGGTTAATTCACCATGGACAGATGCTCTGTCCACTCAGTTAAAGCAATTGAATAACTCTTTGGATAAACGTATTCCTGACCCTCACCTGCCTAAGACTAAACCTAAGATGTCCTCTAAGCGGGCTGTTACTTCCTCTCAATCCACGTATGTTCCAGATAGCTCTTCCGATGAAGATGGCGTGTATACTGACCCCACAGACTCTGATCATTACGTTTTTGATGGGGAATCTGTTTCACAGGTGGATGTTCCTGATCTATTAGAGGCTATCAGGCTCATTCTTCAGATTGATGATGATCCAGAGCCTGCTACTACATCTAAACCGGACAGGTTCAAACGTCAGAAGGTTACTATATTGGTTTTACCTAATTCTGACCACTTGGTTGACATACGTCAGGAATCCTGGGAGAACCCAGGAAAGAAATTCACCCTGCACAAGAAGATGCTAGCCCGCTATCCCCTTGCGGCAGAATTGAGTAAAAATTGGGAAACGCCACCGCTGGTGGACTCGCAAATCGCTCGGCTGGTGGTGTCATCTGCTCTGCCTGTCACTTCTCTCAAGTAGCAGACGGATAAGCGTGTGGAGGGCTGCTTAAAAGCTATCTAAACAATTGCAGGGGCCGCGCATAGGCTCACCATTGTGGCTATTTAGGCCACAGAAGCAATTGAGGCGTGGGCTCAGGAAATAGAGGCTGAGTTTCCGTCCAATTTTTCTGAACATGCCAAGGTCTCTCTTATATTGTCACGGTATCTCATTACATTAAAGAAGCAGCTTCAGATACAGGTGTTCTGGCGGCCAAGGCTGCTACAACATTCATTTTGGCTCCCCGTATTCTCTGGTTGCGGTCCTGGTCGGTGGACTTGGACTCTAAGAAAACCTTGGAGGTGCTCCTGTTTAAAGGAAACATCTTCATTGGTGAGGATCTCAACAAGATTGTCTGCTAAGACTGCATGTCTTCCTAGCACTACTACTTCGGCCCGAAGGCTAAGAGTACTTCCTTTTCGCCCTCCAGGTAAAGCAAAGGGTCAGGCGTACCCAAAACAGTCTCGCACTTCCAAAACCACCAAGCCCAAGCCTAAACGTGCCTGGGCTGCTCGTCAGCCAGCTTTCAATTCTGACAAGCCTGTGGCATGATGGGGTGGGCCTCACCCTGAGGGATCCCAGGGTGGGAGGCCGACCTACAGTTCACCCAGGTATGGTTGAAGACCACTTCAGACGCTTGGGTGCGGGAAGTCGTCACTAATGGATACACTATATCCTTCAAGACACGTCCCCCTACTCGCTGTTGCCTGACGGACATCCCTTCGGATCAGGTGAAGGCAACAACTCTCCATTTAGTGAAACAATTCCTCCTGGACACCGGAGTGGTAGTACCGGTGCCACTGGTTCAGAGGTGCAGGAAGTACTATTCAATGCTGTTCCTAGTGCCCAAATTGAACAAGTTTGTGAGGGTCTCCAAGTTTGATATGGAGACCCTTCGCTCTATTGTCCTGGCTTTGGCAACGGGACTATATGGTATCCCTGGATATACAGGATGCTTACCTGCATATCCCTATTGACATCAGCAATACCTGTGGTTTGCGATTGGCAATCTCCATTACCATTTCCAGGCCTTACCATTTGGTCTGACCACAGCTCCGCAAATTTTCACCAAGGTCATGGCAGTTATGACGGCTTCACTCCGCCCTCTGCGGATACTTGCCAAGTGGGACGGCCTGCCTCACCGAATCAGGTCTCAAATGATCTCGTTTCCGGAATTCTGTCTGTCACTGACCTGGTGGCTGCAGGACCATCGATTGAGCTAGGGTCGTCCCTTCTGGATCTCCAACTGGGTCCATCTGACGATGGATGCCAGTCTGAGGGGTTGGGGCACAGTGTTAGAACAACTCTCTTTTCAGGGTTGGTGGACCAGGGAGGAGTCTCTCCTCCTGATAAACATTCTTAAATTGTGAGCAGCGTTCAATGCTATGAAACTGCCCGGCATCTGGTACTGAACAGTGATGTCACTCTCATTTACATGTTATACCCACAATGATGTCACTCTCTCATTTACGTTATACCCACAGTGTCTTTCTCATATTTACATGTTATACCCACAGTGATGTCACTCATTTACATATTATACCAACAATGATGTCACTCTCTCATTTACATGTAATACCCGCAGTGATGTCATTTGCTAATTTACATGTTACTGCCGCAGTGATGTCATTCTCATTTACATGTTATACCTGCAGTGATGTCAGTCCCTCTTTTAAATGTTATACCCGCAATGATGTCACTCTCTCATTCCATGTTATACCCGCATTGATGTCACTCTCATTTCCATGTTATACCTACAGTGATGTCACTCATTTCCATGTTATACCCGGTGATGTCACTCTCTCATTTCCATGTTATACCCGCAGTGATGTCACTCATTTCCATGTTATACCCGCAGTGATGTCACTCTCTCCTTTACATATTATACCGACAGTGATGTCACACTCTCATTTACATGTTATACCAGCAGTGATGGCACGCTCTTTTACATATTATACCCGCAGTGATGTCACTCTCATTTCCATGTTATACCTGCAGTGATGTCACTTTCTCATTTCCATGTTATACCCGCAGTGATGTCACTCTCACTTCCATGTTATACCCGCAGTGATGTCACTCTCTCATTTACATGTTATACCCGCAGTGATGTCGCTCTCTCCTTTACATATTATACCGACAGTGATGTCACTCTCATTTACATTTTATTCCCGCAGTGATGTCACTCTCTCATTTACATGTTATACCTGCAGTGATGTCACTCTCTCACTTACATGTTATACCCACAGTGATGTCACTCTCATTTCCATGTTATACCCGCAGTGATGTCACTCTCTTCCATGTTATACCCGCAGTGATGTCACTCTTTCATTTCCATGTTATACCCACAGTGATGTCACTCTCTCATTTCCATGTTATACCCACAGTGATGTCACTCTCTCATTTACATGTTATGTCCGCAGTGATGTCACCCTCATATACATGTTATACCCGCAGTGATGTCACTCTCATTTCCATGTTATACCCGCAGTGATGTCATACTCTCATTTCCATGTTATACCCGCAGTGATATCACTCTCATATACATGTTATACCCGCAGTGATGTCACTCATATACAGGTTATACCCGCAGTGATGTCACTCTCATATACATGTTATACCCGCAGTGATGTCACTCTCTCACTTACATGTTATACCCGCAGTGATGTCACTCTCATTTCCATGTTATACCCGCAGTGATGTCACTCTCTTCCATGTTATACCCGCAGTGATGTCACTCTCTCATTTCCATGTTATACCCACAGTGATGTCACTCTCTCATTTCCATGTTATACCCACAGTGATGTCACTCTCTCATTTACATGTTATACCCACAGTGATGTCACTCTCTCATTTACATGTTATACCCGCAGTGATGTCACCCTCATATACATGTTATACCCGCAGTGATGTCACCCTCATATACATGTTATACCCGCAGTGATGTCACTCTCATTTCCAGGTTATACCCGCAGTGATGTCACTCTCTTCCATGTTATACCCGCAGTGATGTCATACTCTCATTTCCATGTTATACCCGCAGTCATATCACTCTCATATACATGTTATACCCGCAGTGATGTCACTCTCATATACATGTTATACCCGCAGTGATGTCACTCTCATATACATGTTATACCCGCAGTGATGTCTCTCATATACATGTTATACCCGCAGTGATGTCACTCTCATTTCCATGTTATACCGTGATTTCACTCTCTCATTTACATGTTATGCCCACAGTGATGTCACTCTCTCATTTACATGTTATACCCACAGTGATTTCACTCTCTCATTTACATGTTATACCCACAGTGATGTCACTCTCTCATTTACATGTTATACCTGCAGTGATGTCACTCTCTCATTTACATGTTATACCCACAGTGATGTCACTCTCTCATTTACGTTATACCCGCAGTGATGTCACTCATTTACATGTTATACCCGCATTGATGTCATACTCTCATTTCCATGTTATACCGTGATTTCACTCTCTCATTTCCATGTTATGCCCACAGTGATGTCACTCTCTCATTTACATGTTATACCCACAGTGATGTCACTCTCTCATTTACATGTTATACCCACAGTGATGTCTCTCTCATTTACATGTTATACCCACAGTGATGTCACTCTCTAATTTACATGTTATACCGACAGTGATGTCACTCTTTCATTTACATGTTATACCCACAGTGATGTCACTCTCTCATTTACATGTTCTACCTGCAGTGATGTCACTCTCTCATTTACATGTTATACCCACAGTGATGTCACTCTCTCATTTACGTTATACCCGCAGTGATGTCACTCATTTACATGTTATACCCGCAGTGATGTCATACTCTCATTTCCATGTTATACCCACAGTGATGTCACTCTCTCATTTCCATGTTATACCCACAGTGATGTCTCTCTCATTTCCATGTTATACCCACAGTGATGTCAATCTCTCATTTACATGTTATACCCACAGTGATGTCACTCTCTCATTTACATGTTATGCCCGCAGTGATGTCACCCTCATATACATGTTATACCCGCAGTGATGTCACTCATTTCCAGGTTATACCCGCAGTGATGTCACTCTCTTCCATGTTATACCCGCAGTGATGTCATACTCTCATTTCCATGTTATACCCGCAGTGATATCACTCTCATATACATGTTATACCCGCAGTGATGTCACTCTCATATACATGTTATACCCGCAGTGATGTCACTCTCATATACATGTTATACCCGCAGTGATGTCACTCTCATTTCCATGTTACACCGTGATTTCACTCTCTCATTTACATGTTATGCCCACAGTGATGTCACTCTCTCATTTACATGTTATACCCACAGTGATGTCACTCTCTCATTTACATGTTATACCCACAGTGATGTCACTCTCTAATTTACATGTTATACCGACAGTGATGTCTCTCATTTACATGTTAAACCCTCAGTGATGTCACTCTCTCATTTACATGTTATATCCACAGTGATGTCACTCTCTAATTTACAGGTTACACCCACAGTGATGTCACTCTCATTTACATGTCAGACCCACAGTGATGTCACCATGTTTAGCCAATCACTTCATAACCCGCTATTCCATAATGCTTCACTCGTCTGGCATATATTTCTGGCAACGTTCCTCATTTCCCATACAGCTGTCACTCAGGAGATTCCTATAACTGATAATTACCCCATGCTCAGGCCCCTCATGATTTGCCTCACATATAGCGTTAGTCACATCTCAGTGTAGGCTCTGTAGGGTGTGAGGCCTCATACGGCTTTACTTCTAGTACAATGAGCAAAGACTTTCACATACAGAGTAATAACATTTTATAATAATAATCACACACACACACACACACACACACACACACACACACATATATATATACATATATATACACACTATCTGTTCTACCCGTTCTTCGCACAAGAGTTTTTGATTATCACGGCTGTACATATTAATGAGTGTTAATAATTTGGTAAATCTATAGAGATGTAAATTTGAGACGTCTTAATGTAAGTAAATATTAATCCATGGTTCTTGCCGTTACCCGAGGAGAATCCGTAACAGATACGGTAAAAAGTGACAGGACCATTTTTGTAGATTATTACATTCTACACACTGGTGGTGCAATCCAAACTTTGATCCGATTGTCCGCAACGCAAGCCACACATCGGTAAGGATGTCATTATGACAACCCCCTTTTCAACCCCTTAGGAGAGGTTTACTAACATTCTAATTATGTAGTTTTCCTATTTCCCACCTGAATAATACCTATGTTATATTTCAGCTTCTTAACATATCGAGAAGAGAATTTGATCAGTTATGGAGTGAGGGCTTTCGCATATATATATATATGTACAGTGCAGGCATATATCCAACTTCTGAAAATCTAAAAATATGAAAAATAATCAGCTCTCAGTTGCTTACACAGGATTCCGACATGGTATTGCCCAGCTGAGCTGAAACAATGGGTAAAACCAAAATGGGCCTCGTCAGTATTTTGATGGTTCCCAGACATTACCTGTTCTATTATATATTTCAAATTTATTATGGGTGGATTGTTGTATGGTAAATGTGCTAATGTTTTGTCTACTGATGGCAATGTGTATTGTCCATTTCTTCTATTTTTTGTACTCAAAATATGAGATTAGCCCAGGCATTAGCAGTGTTTACAATATTTAAAGTATTTAATTTGATGTCTATTAGCTCATCTTTTTTTTATGCATTTTTTGATGTCCAAGAAGATGTGATTTCCGAAAAAAACATTTCCCACACTCAGAACATGGAAATGGTCTCTCACCTGTGTGACTTCTGACGTTGAACTAGAACTGATTTCCGTATAAAACATTTCCCACATTCAGAACATGGAAACGGTTTCTCACCTGTGTGACTTTTCTCATGTATAACTAGAGCTGATTTCTCTGTAAAACATTTCCCACACTCAGAGCAGGAAAATGGTTTTTCACCTTTGTGAATTCTCTGATGTCTAGCAAGATGTGATTTGTGTGTAAAACATTTACCACACTCAGAGCATATAAATGGTTTCTCCCCTGTGTGACTTCTCTGATGGTTAACAAGACCTGATTTCTGTGTAAAACATTTCCCACACTCAGAGCATGGAAATGGCTTCTCACCTGTGTGACTGATCTCATGTCTAAAAAGATCTGATTTATGTGAAAAATACTTCTCACACTGAGAGCATGGAAATGGCTTCTCACCTGTGTGACTTCTCTCATGTATAACAAGAGCTGATTTCTGTGTAAAACATTTCCCACACTCAGAACATGAAAATGGCTTTTCACCTGTTTGAATTCTCTCATATCTAAAAAGATCTGATTTATGTGTAAACCACTTCTCACACTCAGAACATGAAAATGGTTTCTCACCTGTGTGACTTCTCCGATGTCTAGCAAGATGTGATATCTGTGTAAACCATTTCCCACATTCAGAACATGGAAATAGTTTCTCACCTGTGTGACTTTTCTCATGTATAACTAGAGCTGATTTCTGTGTAAAATATTTCTCTCATGTGTAACAAGACTTGATTTGCTTGTGAAACATTTCCCACACTCAGAACAGGGAAACTTTTTAACACCTCTGTGAGTTGTACTGTGTATAGCAATATTGGAGATATCAGGGGAACCGTTCTCACAATCAGAAGGATCAGATGATATATCTGCGCTGTGTGGTACTGGGTGCAGATTTACTGTAATGGCGATGTCTCTTGGAGAATCCTGCGTGAGGTTATATTCGGTTTTAAAATATGGAGACAAAATTAGATCTCCCTCAGAGGTATTCCTGCTTGTGACTCCATCTGCTGGAAATAAAATAAAATGTATGGATTTAAAAAAAAAAAAATCAGGTATATTAGATTGTTTTTTTTTAAAAAACATTTAAAGAACAAACAATACAAAAACAAATGGTTTACATTTCCGAAGAGTGAAAAACAGAGCACAGTGGGTATAGCTGTCGAAACTAGTAGTAAGTTCATCATGGAACCACAGTCAAACATGTAAAACGATACACCCCTGTAGTACAAGGTATCTGACAACAATGGGTGTAGTATGGTATGCCGGCGGTCGGGCTCCCGGCGACCAGCATACCGGCGCCAGGAGCCTGACCACCGGCATACAGTGTGGCGAGCGCAAATGAGCCCCTTGCAGGCTCGCTGCACTCGCCACACTGCGGGCACTATTTTATTCTCCCTCCAGGGGGGGTCGTGGACCCCCACAAGGGAGAATAAGTGTCGGTATGCCGGCTGTCGGGATTACTGTGCGCCGGGGTCCCGACAGCCGGCATACTGAAGACCACCCGACAATAATACATACAGGAATTATTATTTTTTTATAGGAAACTCTATTCAACAATGTAGACCATGACCTTTTAAGCATGTAGATGGGGGTAGCTAGACGCACACCAAGGGCAGGAGAGCCAGACTGATAAAGGACAAGTTAATCAATGGGTTCAAGGTAGAATCGGGACTTCTGCCAGAGACCCCAGATTTTGTCATATTTTCTAGCACAATTGCGTCTGGAGTACATGAAACACTCATTAGAGAGTGTGGTGTTAACCAGTGCAACCCAGGCAGCATAAGAGGGCGAGTCAAGGCCCATCCAGATACGAGCTATACAAACGTGAGCCAGAGTAAGGAGATTGTTGACATATAAACAGGGGTGAGCAGAGAAGGATTCCTCCAATTCCAAGCCGAACACGCAAATGCGGGGGGACGTAAGGGGAATTGGATACCTGTACTACAAACACTTGAAGTTACATCTTCCCAGAAGGAGGACACCCGAGGACACTGCCACAGCAGATGCCAGAAACCAGCCCTCACTGTTGAGCATTTAGGGCAGGCGTCTGATAGTAAACCACCAATCCGAAGCAATCTACTAGGAGTCCAGTAGACCCTATGTAGAATATATTTGAATTTGCTGGAACCTAGCATTTGCCGTGGCACCCTTAGGAGAGCCAACAACATTGTCCCAATCCTCATCATCCAATGCCCCTAAATCAGCCACTCATTTAGCTCGAAGCGCACACAGTCTGCCCGTCCCAGAGAAGGAGAGAAGAAAGGAGTAAAGAACGAAAATTGTTTTGCAGAGCAATGCACGAATAGGGGTTTTCGGAGAGTTGCGGAGCGTTGCCTTTCCACTGTGCAGTCACGGTGTGGCAAAGCTGGAGACAGCGGTAAAATATACGTTATGGTAAGAACTTACCATTGATAACGGTATTTATCCTATGTCCACAGGTTCCACAGGATAACAATGGGATATGATGGAGCGATAGCGGATTGGCACCAAGCGATCACAAGCTTTCAGTCCTCCTAGGATGCAACGGGCCCATCCATATATCCCTGCACACTGGCTCTGGCAAATCAGTTGGATTCCAAAGCATTTAGGCAGGAGCATCACGTAGATCCCTAATCAGGCGAGAAGAACACAAATGCACACCCTTCCGTACAAGAAGGAAGAGTTTAGTGAGTAGAAAGATCCTCAAATCAGGTGCGTCAGGGTGGGATCCCTGTGGAACCTGTGGACATAGGAGAAATACCGTTATCAATGGTAAGTTCTTACCATAACGTATATTTCTCCGGCAGGGTCCACAGGTTATCCACAGGATAACAATGGGATTTCCCAAAGCAATTTTTAGTGGTGGGGACACTCCTGATTAGACAGGAGAACCTTCCGCCCGAATACAGCGTCATGAGAGGCAAAAGTATCCATGGAATAATGTCTAATGAATGTGTTAATGAAAGACCATGTGGCTGCCTTACATATCTGTTCTGCTGAAGCACCACGCTGTGCTGCCCATGAAGGACCTACCTTACGAGTAGAGTGAACAGAGACATTAGCCAGAACAGGGAGAACAGCTTGAGAGTATGCTTCTGAAATAGTCATTCGAAGCCATCTTGCCAGCGTCTGTTTTGTAGCAGGCCATCCTCTCATGTGAAATTCGTAGCGAATGAAAAGAGAATCTGTCTTTCTGCCGGCACGGTTACAACCCACATAGACCCTTAATGGCCAGACTACGTCTAGCAACACATCTCCCGAAGAAAGTCCCGATACCTGAATAAACCAGGACTACAATTTCTCCATTAAGGTGGACCTTAGACCCCACCTTATATCTAGTTCTTAGAACTACTTTATCTGGATAAACATCAGAAAAGGAGATTTACATAACAGTGCTCCTAAATCTGATACTCTTCTAGCTGATGCCATAGTCAGCAGAAAAAGAACTTTAGCTGTTAACCATTTAAGATCCACTTTTTTAAGTGGTTCCAATGGAGCAACTTGAAGGGCTTTGAGGACTAGACTGCCGTCCCAAAGCACCGCAGGCGGAACCAAGGAAGGTTGAACACGCAGCATTCCCTGGAAAAAGTGCACCCATCCTGAAAATTGGCAATTTTCTTTCGGAACTATGGAGTCAATGATGACACTAGCTCAAGGAAGCCATCCTTAAACCTTTAGCCACTCCCACCTGAAAGAATGCTAGAATCCTGGGAATTCTTAAAGATTTTGGGTCCATAATTCTTCCATTACACCAATGATTATAGACTTGCTATATTCGGTGGTAAATATGAGCCGAGGAAGTCTTTCCTGCTCTGAACATTGTTTGATTTACCTGTGAGAATCCTCTTGACTTCAGGATATAGATTTCAATAGCCATGCCGTAAAAGATAGTTGATCCAGAGGTCTGTGATAACAAGGACCATGCGTTAAGGAAGCAGAAGTAGAGTGTCCATCGACATTCTCTGTGGATCTGTGTACCAACGCCTTCTGGGCCAAGCCGGAGCTATTAGAATCACGGCACCTTTAGCTTCTTTTATCTTCCTCACTACCCTGGTAGCAGGATGATTGGAGGAAAAAGATACGGCACTTTTGTTGCATTTTCCTCACCATCCTGGGTAGCAGGTTGATCCGAGGATACACATAAGTGAAATGAAGTTCCCATTTTATAAAAAAAAGACATACACAAAGATCACTACCTGATCCCTTGTTTCTGACACGTATATGGGTCCTTTTGCCGATAGGACGTCATGAGATCTATCTCTGGCAAACTCCACTTGTCTACCCGAGTCTGAAAAGACTTTTGGATGTAGAGCCCATTCGTTTAACTGAATAGCATGTTGACTGGGAAAGTCTGCTCTCCAGTTTAGGACTACTGGAATGAATACTGCGGACAAGGATGAAAGATAGAGCTTTTTTGGTCACTTTAATATGTGACTTACCTTCTTCCTTGCCGTTTAGCTGCGTGTTCCTCTCTGAAGGTTGAGGTACACTAATGCAGAGGTTTCCAAACGCGGTCCTCAAGGCACCCTAACTGTCCAGGTTTTAGGTATATTGATGGCTCAGCACAGATGGTTAAATCAAATTGACTTAGATGCTAATTAAGTCACCTGTGGCCAAACATGGATACATTTAAAACCTGGACCGTTGGGGTGCCTTGAGGACCGCGTTTGGGAACCTCTGCACTAATGCCATTGCCTTGGCCCTGCGGATCTAGACTGGTTTTCCTTTAGGAGTGTCCCTTAACTGAACCAGGATCCTGTATATGGCACAAAGTGCTAACAGGTTTATTAGCAGATAACTTTCTTCTGTGGTCCATAGTCCCAGAATATTAATCTTTCGGACAATGGCCTTCCCTAGCCCCGAAGACTGGCATTTGCTGTCAGGATCTCCCAACTTGATATCTAACAAGGTTGTCCCCTTGTCTAAATGGGATGTCTGTAGCCACCAGGCTAATGACTTTCGTACCTTCTCTGACAGTACCACTTCCTCTTGAAAATAATTACGGCAGCAGTGGGATCGCAACCCACACCCCCGAAGAGACTGGAGCCTTAATACAGCGCTTTAGACCGCTCGGCCATGCTACCACAGAGTTTACTGTCCATCTGGCCCACGTACAACACCTGTTATTCATTAGTGATCTCCAATCAGAGATTTTAATCAGGCACAACACTGCTTAACTTCCAACATCATATGAAATTGGACCTATCCAGTGTGATGCGGTTGTTGATAAAATCAGAAGCTGCAGAAGTCGAGTGGAATTGTTTATACTCCACCATGTCGAATGATGACACCATCAAACCCATCATTCGCATGCTGCGTGAATTGATATTGTTTGACTGTGTAACAACTCCTGAGTCTTTGACTGTACCTTGGATATCTTATTCTGAGGTGAATATTTTCTGCAGGCTTTGATTCAGTATAGCCTCCCCGTGAGTCATCCGTTGTGACGGAGCCAGGGATGACCTTACCCCATTTTTGAACCACCCATACCTCTGCAGACAAGTTTTTTTCTGTTCAGGATAGCACAGAAGCCTTTCCTGTGATTGTTCCAGAAAAAAAGGGTGGTCGAGGTTTTCTTATCCCCTGCTTGCGGAGATAAACTGCCATAATTATTTTGGAACAAACTCTGGGGCTGTGGCTAACCCAAAGGGTAAGACCTAGAACTGAATGTTGCTGAAGGATGGTAAACCTTGAAATAACACTGATGGAAAGTGCTATAGAAAACCTATAGGCAAGCATCCTGACTATCCAGGGATACTATGTAATCTACTGGCTCCTTACCAAACTATGGAGCGCATCGTGGTGAACCGTGGTACCCAAACCTATCCGTTTAGGATTTTAGAGATTGAGAATAGAGAAAAATAAGAATTTACTCACCGGTAATTCTATTTCTCGTAGTCCGTAGTGGATGCTGGGAACTCCGTAAGGACCATGGGGAATAGATGGGCTCCACAGGAGACTGGGCACTCTAAAAGAAAGATTAGGTACTATATGGTGTGCACTGGCTCCTCCCTCTATGCCCCTCCTCCAGACCTCAGTTAGGGAAACTGTGCCCGGAAGAGCTGACACAACAAGGAAAGGATTTGGAATCCAGGGTAAGACTCATACCAGCCACACCAATCACACTGTACAACTTGTGATAACCATACCCAGTTAACAGTATGAACAACAACTGAGCATCGGTTAACGGATGGCTCATAACAATAACCCTTTAGTTAAGCAATAACTATATACATGTATTGCAGAGAGTCCGCACTTGGGACGGGCGCCCAGCATCCACTACGGACTACGAGAAATAGAATTACCGGTGAGTAAATTCTTATTTTCTCTGACGTCCTAGTGGATGCTGGGAACTCCGTAAGGACCATGGGGATTATACCAAAGCTCCCAAACAGGCGGGAGAGTGCGGATGACTCTGCAGCACCGCATGAGCAAACTCAAGGTCCTCCTGAGCCAGGGTATCGAACTTGTAGAACTTAGCCAACGTGTTTTGAACCCGACCAAGTAGCTGCTCGGCAAAGCTGTAAAGCCGAGACCCCTCGGGCAGCCGCCCAAGAAGAGCCCACCTTCCTTGTGGAATGGGTTTTTGGATGCGGCAATCCAGCCGCAGAGTGAGCAAGCTGAATCGTGCTACAGATCCAGTGAGCAATAGTCTGCTTTGAAGCAGGAGCGCCAACCTTGTTGGCTGCATACAGAATAAACAGCGAGTCAGACTTTCTGACTCCCGCCGTTCTGGAAACATACATTTTCAAAGCCCGGACTACGTCCAGCAACTTGGAATCCTCCAAGACCCTAGTAGCAGCAGGCACCACAATAGGTTGGTTTGAATGAAACGATGATACCACCTTAGGGAGAAATTGGGGACAAGTCCTCAATTCTGCCCTTTCCATATGGAAGATCAGATAGGGGCTTTTACATGACAAAGCCGCCAATTCTGACACACAAAAATATGTACAAAGAATTGGCGCTCTACAATACACACACTGTCCAATTGGATTCAGACAGCTGCTCACCAGTTGTGGGCGGGCAGCCCCAACAATAGATCAAAATTATTGTGAAAAAAAGAGAGGAAATGGGAGCGCTGGATGAATCTAATATATATATATTTTTTATTAAAATATTGTTATATTAAACACATAAAAATGCAATACATAAAATAGCCTAAAGATAATGAAAAATTAATATTGTATAAATATATATAGGACTGCCATATCTCCTGAACCGATATGAGTAAGAAAAACTCTAATAAACCTTAGTTAGGAGCTACACTGATGCTTCATAAAAATCAGCCGTGCGTCCACGAGCTGAAATACATGTAGGAAGGAGACTAATGAGAGGTACCTCTGTTATAGATCACTGTTGAAATGTACAGTCTCTCTTCTCCTTATACACATAAAAGCCTCATTGGCAAGCAGTGTCCCAGTATTGAGAATGCGGACACCGGCGCTGTATTATTGTGTGACAAATAGACGGTGATAGTCAAATTCACTTGTAGTATATCACCTGATGTGGGAGCCTCTCTGTTGAAGGCGCTGTACTAAGCCGGGTTTGCAGCGGCTCTGTGCAAATGAAAGTACAGCTGGTCACGTCGTCAGTGAACCATCCACTCAAACGCGGTTGTTTTTCTCCGCTAAAAGGTACTGTACCAATTAGATTGTGCAGCGGTGCAGTAAAATGAAGCAGCAGATTCTCAAGCCACTGGTGAAAAGTCCGTTTAATTGCGGCTATGATCCACTCAATAGATACGGCTGGCGGAGTGTCAGGAGAATGCAGCAGTCAAATGACGTCCTTCAATGGAGTACCTTAACGCGTTTCTCGGCCTACAACACTGCCCGTTTCATCAGAAGGAAATTTCCTTCTGATGAAACGGCCAGTGTTGTAGGCCGAGAAACGCGTTAAGGTACTCCATTGAAGGACGTCATTTGACTGCTGCATTCTCCTGACACTCCGCCAGCCGTATCTATTGAGTGGATCATAGCCGCAATTAAACGGACTTTTCACCAGTGGCTGGAGAACCTGCTGCTTCATTTTACTGCACCGCTGCACATCCTAATTGGTACAGTACCTTTTAGCGGAGAAAAACAACCGCGTTTGAGTGGATGGTTCACTGGCGACGTGACCAGCTGTACTCTCATTTGCACAGAGCCGCTGCAAACCCGGCTTAGTACAGCGCCTTCAACGGAGAGGCTCCCACATCAGGTGATATACTACAAGTGAATTTGACTATCACCGTCTATTTGTCACACAATAATACAGCGCCGGTGTCCGCATTCTCAATACTGGGACACTGCTTGCCAATGAGGCTTTTATGTGTATAAGGAGAAGAGACTGTACATTTCAACAGTGATCTATAACAGAGGTACCTCTCATTAGTCTCCTTCCTACATGTATTTCAGCTCGTGGACGCACGGCTGAATTTTATGAAGCATCAGTGTAGCTCCTAACTAAGGTTTATTAGAGTTTTTCTTACTCATATTGGTTCAGGAGATATGGCAGTCCTATATATATTTATACAATATTAATTTTTCATTATCTTTAGGCTATTTTATGTATTGCATTTTTATGTGTTTAATATAACAATATTTTAATAAAAAATATATATATTGGATTCATCCAGCGCTCCCATTTCCTCTCTTTTTTTCACAATTCTGACACACGCCTAGCCGAAGCTAAGGCCAAAAGCATGACCACTTTCCTCGTGAGATATTTTAGCTCCACGGTCTTAAGTGGCTCAAACCAGTGGGATTTCAGGAATCCAACACAACGTTAAGATCCCAAGGTGCCACTGGTGGCACAAAAGGAGGCTGAATATGCAGCACCCCCGTAACAACGTCTGAACTTCAGGCAGTGAAGGCAGTTCTTTTTGAGAGAAAATGGATAGGGCTGAAATCTGGACCTTTATGGATCCTAATTTTAGGCCCATAGTCACTCCTGACTGTAGGAAGTGCAGGAATCGACCCAGCTGGAATTCCTCTGTAGGGCCTTCCCGGCCTCACACCAAGCAACCTATTTTCGCCATATACAGTGAAAAAGTATTGCTGTCACGTCTTTCCTAGCCTTTATCAGCGTAGGAACAACTGCATCCAGAATGCCCTTTTCCGATAGGATCCGGCGTTCAACCGCCATGCCGTCAAATGCAGCTGCGGTAAGTCTTGGAACAGACAGGGCCCCTGTTGCAACATGTCCTGTCTGAGAGGCAGAGGCCATGGGTCCTCTGAGAGCATTTCTTGCAGTTCCGGGTACCGAGTCCTTCTTGGCCAATCCGGAGCAAAGAATATTGTTCTCTCTCCTCCTATTATTACAATTCTCGGCCCTTGGGTATGAGAGGAAGAGGAGGGAATACATAGACCGACTGGAACACCCACGGTGTTACTAGTGCGACCACAGCTATCGCCTGAGGGTCCCTTGACCCGGTGTAAAACCTTTTTTAGCTTTTTATTGAGGTGGGACGCCATCTAGTCCACCTGAAGCAGTTCCCATCAATTTGCAAACTGCGTGAAGACTTCCTGATGAAGTCACCACTCTCCGGGGTGGAGGTCGTGCCTGCTGAGGAAGTCTGCTTCCCAGTTGTCCACTCCCGGAATAAACACTGCTGACAGTGCGCTTACTTGATTATCCGCCCAGAGAAGAATTCTGGTGGCTTCCACCCTCGCCACCCTGCTCCTTGTGCCGCCTTGGCGGTTTACATGAGACCCTGCGGTCTGACTGGATCAGAACCGGTTGGTCGCGAAGTAGGATCTCTGCTTGACTTAGGGCGTTGTATATGGCCCTTAGTTCCAGGATATTGACATGAAGGCAAGTCTGTTGACTTGACCACAGACCTTGGAAATTTCTTCCCTGTGTAACTGCCCCCCACCCTCGGAGGCTTGCATCTGTGGTCACCAGGACCCAGTCCTGAATGCCGAATCTGCAGCCCTCGAGAAGGTGAGCACTCTGCAGCCACCACAGGAGAGACACCCTGGCCCTGGGGGATAGGGTGATTAACCGATGCATCTGAAGATGTGATCCGGACCACTTGTCCAGTAAGTCCCATTAGAAGGTCCTCGCATGGAACCTGCCTAAGGGGATGGCCTCGTATGATGCCACCATCCTTCCCAGGCCTCGAGTGCAGTGATGCACTGACACCTGTTTTGGTTTTAATAGATTCCTGACCAGTGTCATGAGCTCCTGAGCTCTCTCTATCGGGAGATAAACCCTTTTCTGGTCTGTGTCTAGGATCATGCCTAGGAGAGGCAGATGAGCTGTAGGAACCAACTGCGATTTTGGAATATATAGAATCCAGCCGTGTTGCCGTTACACTTCCAGAGAAAGTGATACGCTGTTCAGCAACTGCTCTCTTGATCTCGCTTTTAAGAGGAGATCGTCCAAGTACGGGATAATAGTGTCACCTTGTTTCCGCAGGAGCACCATCATATCCGCCATTACCTTGGTGAATATTCTCGGGGCCGTGGAGAGACCAAACGGCAACGTCTGAAATTGGTAATGACAATCCCGTACCGCAATTCTGAGGTACACCTAATGAGGTGGATAAATGGGGACATGAAGGTATGCATCCCTTATGTCCCGATTCACGATAAAGTCTCCCCCCTTTTCAGAATTGCCATGACCGCTCTTAGCGATTCCATCATCTTGAACTTGAACCTTCTCAGGTATATGTTCAGGGATTTTAAATCAATATGGTTCTGACCGAACCGTCTGGTTTTGGGATTACAACATGGTCGAATAATAACACCCTCTTGTTGAAGGAGGGGACCCTTGACCACCACCTGTTGAAGATACAATTTGTGATTTGCAGCTAACACTGGGGCCCTCTCTTGGGGGGAAGCCCGCAGGGCCGTCGTGAGGGGGCATCTTCTCACAGTCCAGCTTGTATCCCTGAGACACAATATCTATTGCCCAGGGATCTAACAGGGAGTGAACCCACTTGTGGCTGAACTTACGAAGGCGTGTCCCCACCGGGCCTAGCTTCGCCTGTGGAGCCACAGCGACATGCGGTGGATTTTTGTAGAGGCGGGGCGGACTTCTGTTCCTGGAAACTAGCCGTGTTGTGCAGCTTCTGTCCTCTGTCCCCGGCTCTGACAAGAAAGGACGCACCTCAGACTTTCTTGTTTCTTTATTCGAAAAGCTGCATTTAATAATGTCGTGCTTTCCTAGGCTGTACAGGAATATAAGATAAACTAGCAGAATACCAGCTATAGCTATGGAGACCAGGCCCGAGAACCCTTCTCCACACAATCCTCAGCCTTCCATATGCCTCTTAAGTCGGCATGATCTGTCCAATGCATATTCTACAGGACACGTCAAGCAGAAATCGACATAGCTATGACTCTAGGACCCAGTATACTCCTGTCCCTTTGGGCATGCTTTATAATTCTATATCTATCACTTAAGACAGCATCTTTAATATATTTATATCTATATGCATACTAGGGTCTCAATCTCTGCTGATAAGGTACCTGTCCACGCTGCCACAGTGCTATAAACCCATGCCGACACAATCGCCGGTCTGGGTAGTATACTAGAATGTGCACACTATCTGCAGGATCCCTGAGAATAGCTAGTGCAAACAGGACACCCAAGGGGAAGATTCTCAACACATCCTGGCCCTAGTAGGGAAAGGATACAGCCTGAGAATTCTCTTGTGGGAAGCTGCAGTCTCTTGTCTGGAGATTCCCGCTCTCCTCATGAGAGGAGGGACATTTACCTCATATTCTTCCCCTTAACATGTGTACTCTCGTGTCAGGGACAGACGAGTCATCAGTGATATGCAAATCATCTGTTATTCCAATAATCATATATTTAATATCTTTTAGCCCTCTTGGCTGTAACTTTGCATTATCGTAGTCGACAGTGGAGTTAAACTCTGTGTCGATACCAGTGTTTGTTATTTTGGATAGTGAGCATAGAGAGACTCTGAAGTCTCTGTGACACAGGGACAGACATGGCTAGATTTCCTTTCTGTTCCCTAACCTTTTGTGCAATAATTTCACCTTAGCACTTACACATATCCAAACATATCCAAACAGGTGTCGGCGTTGTCGACGGAGACCTTCCACACACATATCCGCTCTATCACCTCCTTAGAGTAGCCTTTTACCTCAGACATGTCGACACACACGTACCAACACACCACACACACAGGGGATGCTCTATTTGAAGACAGTTCACCCACAAGGCCCTTTGGAGAGACAGAGAGAGAGTATGCCAGCACACACCGCAGCGCTATATAACCCCGGGATTACACTACAACTCAGTGTTTACCCAGTACCTGCTGTATATACAAATTTTACGCCTAAATGTATGTGCCCCCCCTCTCTTTTCACCCTTTGTGTATCAGGATACTGCAGGGGAGAGCCTGGGGAGCTTCCTTCCAGCGGAGCTGAGAAGAAAAAATGGCGCCGGTGTGCTGAGGAAGAAGGCCCCGCCCCCTCAGCGGCGGGCTTCTGTCCCGCGTTTTATGTACTTTAATGGCGGGGGTTTTTACACATATACAGTCCGGAGACTGTATTATGTGTATTTTTGCCAAAAGGTACTCTAATTGCTGCCCAGGGCCCCCCCGCGCCCTGCACCCTACTATGACCGGAGTGTGTGGTGTGCTGTGGGAGCCATGGCGCACAGCTGCGGTGCTGTGCGCTACCTTAATGAAGACAGGAGTTTTCAGCCGCCGATTTTGTCGTTCTCTTCTGTCTCTGCAAGGGGGGCGGTGGCGCGGCTCCGGGAACGGACGATCGAGGTCAGGCCCTGTGTTCGAACCCTCTGGAGCTAATGGTGTCCAGTAGCCTAAGAAGCACAAGCTAGCTGCAGGTAGGTTTGCTTCTCTCCCCTCAGTTCCACGTAGCAGTGAGTCTGTTGCCAGCAGATCTCACTGAAAATAAAAAACCTAACAAATACTTTCTAGCAAGCTCAGGAGAGCCCACTAGGTGCATCCAGCTCTGGCCGGGCACAGATTCTAACTGAGGTCTGGAGGAGGGGCATAGAGGGAGGAGCCAGTGCACACCAGATAGTACCTAATCTTTCTTTTAGAATGCCCAGTCTCCTGCGGAGCCCGTCTATTCCCCATGGTCCTTACAAAGTTCCCAGCATCCACTAGGACACCAGTGAAAGAATCCTTCTGAATCAAACCCAGGTTGGAGTAAACCCCCTGTCCACATTGTGCATGGGTTACTGGGATGACTACTCCTGACAAAAGCAATTTCTGAACTGCTTCTTGCAATCCCCTTATCTTCACTTCTGCCCGGGACAGGCTGGAGCAGAAGAATCTTTGAGGAAGATGCTCTTGAAAGGAAAGCATAAACTAGAGATACCGCTTCTTGCACCCAGGAATCTGTTACCAGATCTGTGCAACCTATGAGGTTGGCCCCCTACCCTGGGATCCTCCAGAAGAAGGCTTGCACCATCATGCTGATGGGTTATCCTCTGGTTTGGAAGCTAGCCCTCTGGTCGCTGTTACAAACCTATTGCTTTTCCTTTTATGACCAAAAAGGCAGAAACCAGACCCCTAACTAGGGGTTATATGTGGAAGGAAACGTGACCTTCTTGGAGTCCGATTCTGACTCCCCACTATCTGCTTGCTCAAACATTGACTTTCAGCCAAAGTCAAGTTCCCAGAACCTTCTTTGATTCTGAATCAGCTTTGCCTGTAGTAAGCAACTGATCTGTTAGCAGCTATTGTTAAGGGTGATGCCCCAAAAGCATAACCAATATCTTTGCTGCCTGTTACATGTAAGCTATATGGGATTCTTGATCCCCTGCAGGTACTGAAAGTCCGTCTTCCAGTACCTCAGTTCAGGCAGCTATTTGCTTTAATGCAAGCTGAAGTCATGGCTGGCCTTATGACTGCCCTAGACAGAGACATTATGGGTGTATTTTTTAAAACCATTACTCTTTTGATGTTGACGGCAGAGGCCATATAGATTTTTGAACTATCAAATGATATGCGTATGAGCCACTTCCCTTTTTTAACAATCCCCAGCTGGAAAAGGATATTGGAATGTAGCCCAAATCATTTCCTGATTCTAAGCTGTTGGTGTCCCCCTTGAGGAGGCCCTACCTGTTTTGGGACATTAAAATACAGGTGCCTTATCTTTAACCAAGGCTCTGCTGCCTCTAAGAACAGACTAGCCTTTACTGCTCTTATTGTTTCCGTTTATTCACTGAACGGATTACCGTTTACCTGTTCTTCGTGTGCCGAAGTAGAGTATATAGAGCTTTCATCGTCTGATGAATCATCCTGTGTAGCCTGTGAAGTAGATGATTTATTTATACTCGGTTTATCAGCTTGACTTATTTGGAGAAGCTGTTGGGGATATACCGTATGAAGGGAGCTGCATGTATGGATTCTAATGAACCCCATTCCTGGTATCAAGACTGTAGGAATTAACCTTTCAGGTAAATTGGACAAGGTCTGTGCAAACATAACCCAAGAGAGTCTATCTATACCTGGTGTCGATCAGGGACCTGAACCTCCAACCATTTACACATAAACCATCCTGTACCAGATCAGAAAGGATAATACAGTTTTTGCAAACAACATAAGATGAGTGGTTGTTGGTGTTCCTGTAAGTGTACCCTCGTCACTTTTGCCTCTCTTAGACATGATAAATAATCAGCACTTTCACAGTGTACTACACAAATTGTGACTG
Source organism: Pseudophryne corroboree (assembly GCF_028390025.1). Lineage (NCBI taxonomy): Eukaryota > Metazoa > Chordata > Amphibia > Anura > Myobatrachidae > Pseudophryne > Pseudophryne corroboree. Next base: position 24,423,177 of record NC_086446.1, on the reverse strand, counting down.
TAACCACTTTATCTCTCTAAAGTGATATCAATCTGACCCTACCCATGCACCAGCATTGAGTATCAGGAAACCAACTGACAAACATATTTAAAGTCAGCAATCACACTAGCAGTCAGTCACATGTTATACACTGCTCAAAAAAATAAAGGGAACACTTAAACAACACAATGGAACTCCAAGTCAATCACACTTCTGTGAAATCAAACTGTACACTTAGGAAGCAACACTGATTGACAATCAATTTCACATGCTGTTGTGCAAATGGAATAGACAACAGGTGGAAATTATAGGCAATTAGCAAGACACCCCCAATAAAGGAGTTGTTCTGCAGGTGGTGACCACAGACCACTTCTCAGCTCCTATGCTTTCTGGCTGATGTTTTGGTCACTTTTGAAATCTGGTGGTGCTTTTACTCTAATGGTAGCATGAGACGGAGTCTACAACCCACACAAGTGGCTCAGGTAGTGCAGCTGATCCAGGATGGCACATCAATGCGAGCTGTGGCAAGAAGGTTTGCTGTGCCTGTCAGCGTAATGTCCAGAGCATGGAGGTGCTACCAGGAGGCAGGCCAGTACATCAGGAGACGTGGAGGAGGCCGTAGGAGGGCAACAACCCAGCAGCAGGACCGTTACCTCCGCCTTTGTGCAAGGAGGAACAGGAGGAGCACTGCCAGAGCCTGGCAAAATGACCTCCAGCAAGCCACAAATGTGCATGTGTCTATTCAAACGATCAGAAACAGACTCCATGACGGTGGTATGAGGGCCCGACGTCCACAGGTGGGGGTTGTGCTTACAGCCCAACACCGTGCAGGACGTTTGGCATTTTCCAGAGAACACCAAGATTGTCAAATTCGCCACTGGCGCCCTGTGCTCTTCACAGATGAAAGCAGGTTCTCATTGAGCACATGTGACAGACGTGACAGAGTCTGGAGACGCCAAGGAGGACATTCTGCTGCCTGCAACATCCTCCAGCATGACCGGTTTGGCAGTGGGTCAGTAATGGTGTGTTGTGGCATTTCTTTGGGGGGGCCGCACAGCCCTCCATGTGCTTGCCAGAGGTAGCCTGACTGCCATTAGGTAGCGAGATGAGATCCTCAGACCCCTTGTGAGACCATATGCTGGTGTGGTTGGCCCTGGGTTCCTCCTAATGCAAGACAATGCTAGACCTCATGTGGCTGGAGTGTGTCAGCAGTTCCTGCAAGACGAAAGCATTGATGCTATGGACTGGCCCGCCCATTCCCCAGACCTGAATCCAATTGAGCACATCTGGGACATCATGTCTCGCTCCATCCACCAATGCTACGTTGTACCACAGGCTGTCCAGGAGTTGGCGGATGCTTTAGTCCAGGTCCGGGAGGAGGTCCCTCAGGAGACCATCCACCACCTCATCAGGAGCATGCCCAGGCTAGGTAGGGAGGTCATACAGGCACGTGGAGGCCACAAACACTACTGAGCCTCATTTTGACTTGTTTCAAGGACATTACATCAAAGTTGGATCAGCCTGTAGTGTGTTTTTCCACTTTAATTTTGAGTGTGACTCCAAATCCAGACCTCCATGGGTTAATAAATATGCTTTCCATTGATAATTTTTGTGTGATTTTGTTGTCAGCGCATTCAACTATGTAAAGAACAAAGTATTTAATAAGAATATTTCATTCATTCAGATCTAGGATGTGTTATTTTAGTGTTCCCTTTATTTTTTTGAGCAGTGTACATTAGTCATATGAGCACATAATCAACTACAAACACATTTCAAAGAATGTAGGAGTACATATTACTGAATTCTGTTTTATGCAGACTTTAACGTATTCAGACGCAAATGCGAAGAAAACCACAGTAATGTACACAGACTCATATGCAATAGGCACAAAATGTAACTATTCATACTAACAAAAGTAGATAGAATTTTAGTGCTGTATAACCCATACTCAGTAGAGTGGGATACAGGGAGACTCACCTCACTTCCAAGATCGATCAATATGTTAGCGAACGCTGAGTGGATCCAGACGCTACTAGTGTACACTGTCGCTCCGGGAACATTAAGTGGACACAGATGCACTGTGCATACAGACGCACCGGTCATACAGACACCTGTCTGTGACTGGGTCTCCTCGCGGTAGCGCTTAGTGAACACAGACGCAGCCACCTATGCTGCGACCGAGACCCCTCGTTGTAGCGTCTGGGACGGAAGTGAGGCAACAGTTCATTGCGGGAGACCTACGGAAACTGCTCATGAACTGGGAGGAGGGACGACCAGGAGAGCGTCTGGCTCCCCACCGCTGACATCAACTCTAGGGATCGCAGCCTCATGCTATTCCTGGTGCCTTATGATCCCTAAGACCTAGCGCTGGAGCACCCGTGGTGGCGGTCTCCTCCCAATACAGTTTGGTAGTCTCCTCCCAATACAGTGCGGCTGTGTCCATATTCCCCCTCTAAGTGGAACCGATGCCTTACCTTCTCCCCGTGCTCCAGCAACAGCCTGGTAACGTCTGCTGGACCTGCTAGTATATCCGACACTGACGCCTGTCGAGACAGCACTTGTACCGTGGGTAAGCGTTGTTGTGACATGGTGGAGAGTTGTTGGAGCGACTCTTTCCAATATGCGTATAAGACGCTGTTAGGAAAGATCACTCAGAAAACATAGTTAAGACTATAAAAATAAAATAAGAAAGCTTTGGCCTGCCAAAAACAGCAGCCCTGTGACCATGGTCCGGCTCCTGCCACACCAAACAAAAAACTGATTTGCCTGAGCCAGTGGGCGGGGATATATGGATGGGTCCGTTGTATCCTGGGAGGACTGAAAGCTTGTAAACGTTTGGTGCCAATCCGCTATCGCTCCATCATATCCCATTGTTATCCTGTGGACCCTGCCGGAGAAAATAATGTCTGGGAACGGCATACGTGGAAGACAGCTAGTCAAGAGAGTGAAAGATCCCGTCCTGATATAGTTGGCCCAGTTCAGAGAAGCCAAAGGACACCCAACCAGAACGACCCTCCAAGGTACGAAGTTCAGGAAAATTCTTATTATTTCAAATAGGAGAACAGGGGTCAACCGTAGGATCCCTCAGCTCCTACCCATATTCTGTGAGCCTGTTGGAGAATGGGGGGGGATGGGGGGGATCCCAGTAGGGAACGGGCCAGCAGGAACTGCAACAGTGAAAACGGGAGTCCCACCTTATTCAGAAGGGCCACCGGAAGGTTCCCATACTCCCTGGGCGTGACCAACTCACCCAGTTGAGCCAGCTATCAGTATCAGGCAATGCTAAACCACCCTCACATCTGGATCTATATAATGTCTTAGGAGCGATACGCGCACGCTTACAACCCCAAATAAAAGAAGCAATGTGGCGGGCAATCAGCTGAAATTAAGAAGCTGGGATATAAGCAGGGGAATTCTGGAGAATATACAAACATTTGGGCTGGATAACCATTTTAATCAGGTTAACCCTGCCCGTAATAGATAAAGGGAGCGACTGCCAGATGCGTAAATTATCAATCTGTGGGGCCAAATTAAGGGCAACAAAATCGGCAGGGGTGTGCGAAATTTGGATGCCAAGGTACTTAAACTGTGTGCACCAACGCAAGGGAAAATCATAGGTAGAGAGCTGCAAAGTAGAAGAGAGTAACGGAAACACCACTGATTTATCCCAATTAATGTGGACCCCAGAATAACGACCAAACTCTTCCATCAGAGTAAGGAGTGCAGGCAGAGAATTTAGCATATCTGAAAGATACAGAATCATGTGACCCGCATATAGGGGGTAATTCTGAGTTGATCGCAGCAGGATTTTTGTTAGCAGTTGGGCAAAACCATGTGCACTGCAGGGGAGGCAGATATAACATGTGCAGAGACAGTTAGATTTGGGTGGGGTGTGTTCAATCTGCAATCTAATTTGCAGTGTAAAAATAAAGCAGCCAGTATTTACCCTGCACAGAAACAAAATAACCCACCCAAATCTAACTCTCTCTGCACATTTTATATCTGCCTCCCCTGCAGTGCACATGGTTTCGCCCAACTGCTAACAAAAATCCTGCTGCGATCAACTCAGAATTACCCCCATAGGCCAATCTTCTCTCTATCCCCAACCTGAAATCCCTGCACATCAGGAGAAGCCCATATGCAACACGCCAGTGGTTCCAGGGCAGGAGCAAAAATCAGGGGGGACAAAAGGCAACTCTGCCTGGTTCCTCTCCCCAGAGTCAAAAAGTCAATGGTGAATCCATTAACAGTGATCCTAGCGGCAGGACAAGAATACAACAATTTAACCCATGCAAGAAAGTTAGGATTAATTCCAAATTTTAATTTCATTTTATTTTAAATAGGAACAAAACTTTATACTATTACTAAGTTCACGATAACTAGTGGTTGCGTCTATTACAAATAACGATATTTATGGTAAGAACTTACCGTTGTTAAATCTCTTTCTGCAAGGTACACTGGGCTCCACAAGGATTCACATCGGGGTGTAGAGTAGGATCTTGATCTGAGGCACCAACAGGCTCAAAGCTTTTGACTGTTCCCAAGATGCACAGCGCCGCCTCCTCTATAACCCCGCCTCCATGCACGGGGAGCTCAGTTTCGTTAACCAGCCCAATGCAGTAGCAGGTACCAGAGACGACAATCGCTCGTAGCCAATTACACCACACACTCACCGCAGGAGAGGGTGTCAGCGGCTATGCCAATACCAACACAAAGAAGCTAAGTGCGTCAGCGTGGGCGCCTTGTGGAGCCCAGTGTACCTCGCAGAAAGATATTTAACAACGGTAAGTTCTTACCATAAATCTCATTTTCTGCTGCGGGGTACACTGGGCTCAACAAGGATTCACATCGGGGATGTCCTAAAGCAGTTTCTTATGGGAGGGGACGCACTGTAGCGGGCACAAGAACCCGGCGTCTAAAGGAAGCATCCTGGGAAGCGGCGGTATAGAAGGCATAGAACCTTACAAACGTGTTCCCTGAGGACCACGTAGCCGCCTTGCACAATTGTTCAAGGGTCGCACCACGGTGGGTCACCCAAGAAGGTCCAACTGACCGAGTAGAATGGGCTTTGATGGTAGCAGGAGCTGGACGACCAGCTTGTACATAAGCATGTGCAATCACCATTCTAATCCATCTGGCCAGAGTCTGCTTAGAAGCAGGCCAGCCACGTTTGTGAAAACCAAACAACACGAAGAGAATTAGATTTCCTAATGGAGGAAGTTCTCATCACATAGATACGGAGAGCCCGTACTACATCCAAAGACCGCTCTTGGTAGACAATTCAGGATAATTAAAGGCTGGAACCACAATCTCCTGGTTAAGGTGGAAGGAAGATACCACCTTGGGTAAATAACCTGGCCGTGTTCTAAGAACCGGCCGGTCATGGTGAAAAGTCAAATAGAGAGACTTATAGGATAAGGCACCCAAGTCAGAGACCTTTCTAGCTGAAGCAATAGCCAGCAAGAACAGCACCTTAAGGGAAAGCCACTTAAGGTCAGCAGAGGCAAGAGGCTCAAACGGAGACTCTTGTAAGGCCTCCAAAACCACCGACAGATCCCAAGGGGCCACAGGTGGCACATAAGGAGGCTGAATACGTAACACACCCTGAGTGAATGTATGTACATCAGGCAGGGTAGCAATTTTTCTCTGAAACCAAACCGACAAGGCAGAGGAGATGTGAACCTTGAGGGAGGCCAGATGCAAGCCTAAGTCTAGGCCCTGTTGTAGAAAAGCCAATCATTTGGCCGTACTAAACTTGAAAACATCATGATTGTGAGACGCACACCAAGTAAAATAAGCATTCCAGACCCTATGGTAGATCAGAGCAGAAGCCGGCTTACGGGCCTTCAACATAGTTCGAACGACCGCCTCAGAAAAACCCTTGGCTCTCAGGACGGAAGCTTCAAGGGCCATGCCGTCAACACTGGAGGGAACACGTATGGTAGCTGGAAGTTCCATGGAATTGCCAGAGCGTCCACGAACGCAGCTTGAGCATCCCTTGCCCTTGCTCCGAAGACCGGAACCTTGCGATTGTGTCGAGATGCCATCAGATCCACATCTGGAAGGCCCCACGTGTCCACGAGAAGTTGAAACACCTCCGGATGGAGGCTCCACTCTCCTGCACGTACGTCCTGACGACTGAGATAGTCCGCTTCCCAGTTCAGGACGCCCGGAATAAACACAGCGGATATGGCCGGCAGAAGGCACTCCGCCCACTGAAGAATCCGTGACACTTCCCTCATTGCCATGCGGCTTCCAGTGCCACCTTGAGGATTTATGTACACCACAGTGGTGGCGTTGTCTGACTGTACTTGAACAGGTCTGTTCTGTATTAGATGTTGGGCCATTGTAAATGCGTTGAACACTGCCGGCAGTTCCAGAATATTGATCGGGAGCAGAGACTCTTCCTTGGTCTACCGACCCTGAAGAGAGTGTTGTTCCAACACTGCGCCCCAACCTCTCAGACTGTCATCTGTTGTCAGAAGGACCCAGTCGGATATCCAGAAGGGACGGCACCTGCTCAATTGTTGGTCCTGAAGCCACCAGCTCAGTGACAGGCGGACCTCCGGAGACAAAGAGATCATGCGAGATCTGATCCAGTGAGGCAGAATTAACTTCTGCAGAGGGCGAGAGTGGAATTGAGCATACTCCACCATGTCGAAAGCCGACACCATGAGACCCAGCACTTGCATTGCCGAATGTATCGACACATGCGGACTAGATAGGAAGCATCGAATCCTGTCCTGAAGCTTCAGGACTTTTTCCTGAGACAGGAACAACCATTGGTTGTGAGTGTCCAATAACGCTCCCAGATGTAACATGCTCTGAGCAGGAACCAGGGAAGATTTCTTCCAGTTGATCAGCCACCCGTGGGGTTTCATGCACTAGACCGTCAGATCGAGATGACACAGAAGAAGTTCTGGGGAATTTGCCAGGATCAACAAATCGTCCAAGTACAGTAGGATCCTGACCCCTTGACGGCGGAGTGTAGCCGTCATGACTGCCATTACTTTGGTGAAAACTCGCGGAGCCGTTGTCAAACCAAAGGGTAACGCCCGAAATTGGTAACGAAGGTTGCCCACCGCAAACCTCAGGTACTGCTGATGAGATATCGCAATAGGAATATGAAGGTAGGCATCCTGTATGTCCAGGGAGACCATATAGTCCCCAGGCTCCAAGGCCAGAACAATAGAGCGCAGCGTTTCCATACGAAACTTGGAGACCCGCAAATGCTTGTTCAAGGACCTCAGATTGAGAATGCGCCGCGAGGACCCGTTCGGTTTCGGGACTAGGAACAGCGGTGAATAGCACCCCTTGCCTTTCTGAGCCAGAGGCACCTGTACTACCACTCCTGTGGTCAGGAGGGAATGTACCACTGAGTGCAAAGTGTTTGCTTTTGACGGATCCAGAGGCACATCTGTCAGGCAAAATGATGAGAGGGACGATACTTGAAGGGTATGGCGTAACCTCGAGTGACGACTCCCTCACCTAGGTATCTGAAGTGGTCTTCAACCATTCCTGGGTAAAACCTAGACGTCGGCCCCCCACCCTGGGATCCCCCAGAGGGAGACCCGCCCCGTCATGCGGCAGGCTTGTCAGTTTTGGAAGCTGGCTGACGGGCGGCCCAGGCACGCTTTGGTCTGGGCTTGGCAGGTCTGGAAGCAAGAGCTTGCTTTGGGTACGCCTGAACTTTTGCTTTTCCTGAAGGACGAAAAGACCGAGGGAAAGTACTTTTAGCCTTCTGTGTTGAAGGTGCCATACTAGGTAGGCAGGCTGTTTTAGCAGTAGCCAGGTCAGCCACAATCTTATTGAGGTCTTCTCCAAAGAGAATGTCTCCCTTGAAAGAAGCACCTCCAGGGTTTTCTTGGAATCCATATCCACCGACCAGGATCTCAACCCAAGGATACGTCTGGCCAAGACGGACGCAGTAGCAGCCTTGGCTGCGAGCACCCCGGCATCGCAGGCCGCCTCCTTAAGGTACAGAGAAGCCGTGGCAATATACTTGAGACATTGTTGAGCATGCTCAGATGCATCGGAAGGCTGTTCCGCCTCAAGTTCCTGAGCCCACGCCTCAACAGCTTCAGCAGCCCAAGTCGCTGCAATAGTTGGCCTATGCACAGCCCCCATTAGGGTATAAATCGCTTTTAAGCAGCCCTCCACATGCCTATCCATCGGTTCCTTCAGAGAGGTGGATAGTAGTTACTGGCAGAGCAGAGGAAACAACCATACACGCCACATGAGAATCTACAGGTGGAGGGGTTTCCCAATTTTTACATACCTCCGCAGAGAGAGGATAGCGAGCCAACAGTCTCTTATTCAGTGTAAATTTTGTCCCCGGATTTTCCCAGGATTCCCGACGTATGTCAACCAGGTGTTTAGAATGGGGTAAAACTTGTTTAACCACCTTCTTACTTTTAAACCTATCTGGTTTCTTGGAGACAGTCTCAGGCTCAGAATAATCAGACACCTGAAGAATGAGCCATCCCACCTCAATCAAATCAGGGACATCCACCAATGACTTCCATTACCCATCCGAAATGTCAGCGTCAGTGTCCACGGGGTCAGTAAATGCACCGTCCTCGTCAGAGGACGTGTCTGGGATAGCAGTGGATTGGGAGGAGGTAATGGCCCGTTTAAAAGACGACTTAGTCTTATGCGGGCGAGAGTGACACTTAGATTTAGTCATAGATCAGTTCAAATGCTGTAACTGAGTTGAAAGCTGATCCGCCCAAGGCGGGTTCACAGCAGGGACCATAAACTGTGGCAGTGGCACAGGTGGTCCCACAGGGGGCGTTAATTTAGTTACAAGCGTGTTTAACAATGTGGAAAATGTAGCCCAAGGAGGGTCTTGTGATGCCCCAGGTGCTACCGACCCACTGGGGGCAAGGAACCCCCTGAACCTGAACTCTCAGCTGCCATATTATCCTCCGGTATGTAGGTGGCCTCACTACCACGCAGTGTGGGAGAAGCCACAATGTCGTTGCCACGTGTAGCAGACATAACTATGTGCACAATAATGGGCAACCTGGTACAAAGTGTAGCAGCACTATAACTAGCAAAAACTCTCAGAAAGCGTGCCTAATATAGCACAGACCGGGAGTTCAAGAGATATAGATTATATGGTGACTATAAATCACAAGTAAAAATATACTGTTAGTATATCTTGTGATACAATCCTATATTAAACAGAAAGAAAAACCTGAAACACTTAGCCCCCTCAGCAATATAGGAATAGCCCACTGAGTGAAATACCTTGCAATAAGGCAACCACGCAGCAGCTACATGCACACACACGTATATAGTCACAAGCGTACCATGCAGAAAATAAGATTTTACTCACCGGTAAATCTATTTCTCGTAGTCCGTAGTGGATGCTGGGAACTCCGTAAGGACCATGGGGAATAGACGGGCTCCGCAGGAGACTGGGCACTCTAAAAGAAAGATTAGGTACTATCTGGTGTGCACTGGCTCCTCCCTCTATGCCCCTCCTCCAGACCTCAGTTAAGGATACTGTGCCCGGAAGAGCTGACACAATAAGGAAAGATTTTGAATCCCGGGTAAGACTCATACCAGCCACACCAATCACACCGTATAACTCGTGATACTATACCCAGTTAACAGTATGAAATATAACTGAGCCTCTCAACAGATGGCTCAACAATAACCCTTTAGTTAGGCAATAACTATATACAAGTATTGCAGACAATCCGCACTTGGGATGGGTGCCCAGCATCCACTACGGACTACGAGAAATAGATTTACCGGTGAGTAAAATCTTATTTTCTCTGACGTCCTAGTGGATGCTGGGAACTCCATAAGGACCATGGGGATTATACCAAAGCTCCCAAACGGGCGGGAGAGTGCGGATGACTCTGCAGCACCGAATGAGAGAACTCAAGGTCCTCCTCAGCCAGGGTATCAAATTTGTAGAATTTAGCAAACGTGTTTGCCCCTGACCAAGTTGCAGCTCGGCAAAGTTGTAAAGCCGAGACCCCTCGGGCAGCCGCCCAAGATGAGCCCACTTTCCTCGTAGAATGGGCTGTTACTGATTTAGGATGCGGCAATCCAGCCGCAGAATGCTCCAGCTGAATTGTGCTACAAATTCAGCGAGCAATAGTCTGCTTAGAAGCAGGAGCACCTATTTTGTTGGGTGCCTACAGGATAAAAAACGAGTCAGTTTTCCTGACTCCAGCCGTCCTGGAAATATAAATTTTTAAGGCCCTGACTACGTCCAGTAACTTGGAATCTTCCAAGTCCCTAGTAGCCGCAGGCACTACAATAGGTCGGTTCAAGTGAAAAGCTGATACCACCTTAGGGAGAAACTGGGGACGAGTCCTCAATTCTGCCCTATCCATATGGAAAATCAGATAAGGGCTTTTACATGACAAAGCCGCCAATTCTGACACACGCCTGGCCGAAGCCAAGGCCAATAACATGACCACTTTCCACGTGAGATATTTCAAATCCACAGTTTTAAGTGGCTCAAACCAATGTGATTTTAAGAAACTCAACACCACGGTGAGATCCCAAGGTGCCACAGAAGGCACAAAAAAGGGGCTGAATATGTAGCACTCCCTTTACAAATGTCTGAACTCCAGGCAGTGAAGCCAGTTCTTTCTGGAAGAAAATCGACAGAGCCGAAATCTGGACCTTAATGGAACCCAAATTTAGGCCCATAGTCACTCCTGACTGTAGGAAGTGCAGAAAACGACCCAGCTGAAATTCCTCTGTTGGGGCCATCCTGGCCTCACACCACGCAACATATTTTCGCCAAATACGGTGATAATGGTTTGCGGTTACTTCTTTCCTGGCTTTTATCAGCGTAGGAATGACTTCCTCCGGAATGCCCTTTTGCTTTAGGATCCGGAATTCAACCGCCATGCCGTCCAACGCAGCCGCGGTAAGTCTTGGAACAGACAGGGCCCCTGCTGTAGCAGATCCTGTCTGAGCGGTAGAGGCCATGGGTCCTCTGATATTATTTCTTGAAGTTCTGGGTACCAAGCTCTTCTTGGCCCATCCGGAACCACGAGTATCGTTCTTACTCCTCGTTTTCTTATTATTCTCAGTACCTTTGGTATGAGAGGCAGAGGAGGGAATACATAAACCGACTGGTACACCCACGGTGTCACTAGAGCATCCACAGCTATTGCCTGAGGGTCCCTTGACCTGGCGCAATATCTAGTTTTTTGTTTAGGCGGGACGCCATCATGTCCACCTGTGGCCTTTCCCAACGGTTTACCAACAGTTGGAAGACTTCTGGATGAAGTCCCCACTCTCCCGGGTGGAGGTTGCGTCTGCTGAGGAAGTCTGCTTCCCAGTTGTTCACTCCCGGAATGAACACTGCTGACAGTGCTAAGACGTGATTTTCCGCCCATCGGAGAATCCTTGTGGCTTCTGCCATCGCCATCCTGCTTTTTGTGCCGCCCTGTTGGTTTACATGGGCGACTGCCGTGATGTTGTCCGATTGGATCAGTACCGGCTGGTTTTGAAGCAGATGCCTTGCCAGACTTAGGGCATTGTAAATGGCCCTCAGTTCCAGAATATTTATGTGTAGGGACGACTCCTGACTTGACCAAAGTCCTTGGAAATTTCTTCCCTGTGTGACTGCCCCCCAGCCTCGAAGGCTGGCATCCGTGGTTACCAGGACCCAGTCCTGTATGCCGAATCTGCGGCCCTCTTGAAGATGAGCACTCTGCAGCCACCACAGTAGAGATACCCTGGTCCTTGGAGACAGGGTTATCAGCCGATGCATCTGAAGATGCGATTCCGACCACTTGTCCAAGAGGTCCCACTGAAAGGTTCTTGCATGGAACCTGCCGAATGGAATTTTGCTTCGTAAGAAGCTACCATTTTTCCCAGGACTCGTGTGCAGTGATGCACCGATACCTGTTTTGGTTTCAGGAGGTCTCTGACTAGAGATGACAGCTCCTTGGCTTTCTCCTGCGGGAGAAACACTTTTTTCTGTTCTGTGTCCAGAACCATCCCCAGGAACAGCAGGCGTGTGGTAGGAACCAGCTGTGACTTTGGAATGTATAGAATCCATCCGTGCTGTTGTAGCACTTCCCGAGATAGTGCTACTCCGACCAACAACTGCTCCATGGACCTCGCCTTTATAAGGAGATCGTCCAGTACGGGATAATTAAAAACTCCCTTTTTTCGAAGGAGTATCATCATTTCTGCCATTACCTTGGTAAAGACCCTCGGTGCCATGGACAGTCCAAACGGCAGTGTTTGGAATTGGTAATGGCAATCCTGTACCACAAATCTGAGGTACTCCTGGTGAGGATGGTAAATGGGGACATGTAGGTAAGCATCCTTGATGTCCAGGGATACCATGTAATCCCCCTCCTCCAGGCTTGCAATAACCGCCCTGAGCGATTCCATCTTGAACTTGAATTTTTTTATGTATGTGTTCAAGGACTTCAAATTTAAAATGGATCTCACCGAACCGTCCGGTTTCGGTACCACAGTGTGGAATAGTAACCCCGTCCTTGTTGAAGTAGGGGCACCTTGACTATCACCTGCTGGGAATACAGCTTGTGAATTGCCTCTAGCACAGCCTCCCTGCCTGAGGGAGTTGTCGGCAAGGCAGATTTGAGGAAACGGCGGGGGTGAGACGCCTCGAATTCCAGCCTGTACCCCTGAGATACTACTTGAAGGATCCAGGGATCCACCTGTGAGCGAGCCCACTGATCGCTGAAATTTTTGAGGCGGCCCCCCACCGTACCTGGCTACGCCTGTGGAGCCCCCGCGTCATGCGGTGGACTCAGAGGAAGCGGGGGAAGAATTTTGATTCTGGGAACTGGCTGACTGGTGCAGCTTTTTCCCTCTTCCCTCGTCTCTGTGAAGAAAGGAAGCGCCTTTGACCCGCTTGCTTTTCTGAAGCTGAAAGGACTGTACCTGATAATACAGTGCTTTCTGTGCTGTGAGGAAACCTGAGGTAAAAAATTTTCTTCCCAGCTGTTGCTGTGGATACGAGGTCCCAGAGACCATCCCCAAACAATTCCTCACCCTTATAAGGCTCTATGTGCCTTTTAAAGTCAGCATCACCTGTCCAGTGTCGGGTCTCTAATACCCTCCTGACAGAATGGACATTGCATTAATTCTGGATGCCAGCCGGCAAAATATCCCTCTGTGCATCCCTCATATATAAGACGACGTCTTATGTTCGCAAAATAGTATCCCTGTTTGACAGGGTTACAGACCACGCTGCAGCAGCACTATCTGCAGGTCTCAGTCTAGTACCTGAGTGTGTAAATACAGACTTCAGGATAGCCTCCTGCTTTTTATCAGCAGGTACCTTCAAAGTGGCCGTATCCTAAGACGGCAGTGCCACCTTTTTTGACAAACGTGTGAGCGCCTTATCCACCCTAGGGGATATCTTCCAGCGTAACTTATCCTCTGGCGGGAAAAGGTACGCCATCAGTAACTTTTTAGAAATTACCAGTTTCTTATCGGGGGAACCCACGCTTTTTCACACTTCATTCACTCATTTGATGGGGGAACAAAACACTGCCTGCTTTTTCTCCCCAAACATAAAACCCTTTTTTAGTGGTACTTGGGTTAATGTCAGAAATGTGTAACACATTTTTTATTGCCGGGATCATGTAACGGATGTTCCTAGTGGATTGTGTATATGTCTCAACCTCGTCGACACTGGAGTCAGACTCCGTGTCGACATCTGTGTCTGCCATCTGAGGGAGCGGGCGTTTTTGAGCCCCTGATGGCCTTTGAGACGCCTGGGCAGGCGCGGGCTGAGAAGCCGGCTGTCCCATAGCTGTTACGTCATCCAGCCTTTTATGTAAGGAGTTGACACTGTCGGTTAATACCTTCCACCTATCCATCCACTCTGGTGTCGGCCCACAGGGGGCGACATCCCATTTATCGGCATCTGCTCCGCCTCCACATAAGCCTCCTCATCAACATGTCGACACAGCCGTACCGACACACCGCACACACACAGGAAATGCTCTGACTGAGGACAGGACCCCACACAGCCCTTTGGGGAGACAGAGAGAGAGTATGCCAGCACACACCAGAGCGCTATATAATGTAGGGATAAACACTATCACTGAGTGAATTTTCCCCAATAGCTGCTTGTATAAACAATATTGCGCCTAAATTTAGTGCCCCCTCTCTCTTTTTAACCCTTTGAGCCTGAAAACTACAGGGGAGAGCCTGGGGAGCTGTCTTCCAGCTACACTGTGAAGAGAAAATAGCGCCAGTGTGCCGAGGGAGATAGCTCCGCCCCTTTTTCGCAGACTTTTCTCCCGCTTTTGTATGGATTCTGGCAGGGGTAATTATCACATATATAGCCTCTGGGGCTATATATTGTGATTATTTTGCCAGCCAAGGTGTTTTTATTGCTGCTCAGGGCGCCCCCCCCCCCAGCGCCCTGCACCCTCAGTGACCGGAGTGTGAAGTGTGTATGAGGAGCAATGGCGCACAGCTGCAGTGCTGTGCGCTACCTTGGTGAAGACTGAAGTCTTCTGCCGCCGATTTTCCGGACCATCTTCATGCTTCTGGCTCTGTAAGGGGGACGGCGGCGCGGCTCCGGGAACGAACACCAAGGACGGGTCCTGCGGTCGATCCCTCTGGAGCTAATGGTGTCCAGTAGCCTAAGAAGCCCAAGCTAGCTGCAAGCAGGTAGGTTCGCTTCTTCTCCCCTTAGTCCCTCGTTGCAGTGAGCCTGTTGCCAGCAGGTCTCACTGTAAAATAAAAAACCTAACATATACTTTCTTTCTAGGAGCTCAGGAGAGCCCCTAGTGTGCATCCAGCTCGGCCGGGCACAGAAATCTAACTGAGGTCTGGAGGAGGGGCATAGAGGGAGGAGCCAGTGCACACCAGATAGTACCTAATCTTTCTTTTAGAGTGCCCAGTCTCCTGCGGAGCCCGTCTATTCCCCATGGTCCTTACGGAGTTCCCAGCATCCACTAGGACGTCAGAGAAATTATACACCATAAAACTGCACTGGACTAGCAATACAAAGTAATACTCAGTATGGCTATATGACAATAGATATAACAATGCACAGTAAGCACTGGATGTATATCACAGGGTGTTTGTACCACACAACCCTGACTGTATGCACTCTTTCTTAACTAACACAGTCCCAGTGACAGGTAGAATACTCAAGTGTCCTGTAGGAAGCACAGCGCTGGCAGTCAGGCGGTTCCACAGAGGAGATTTTGCCCCAGCAGTGCCAGGAACAGCAAGGCTCTATCTGTAATGGCTGCTGACCGGGAGTGAGGGAGAGGGAGACAGCTCCAGGGCGGGAACATTGCTGAAATGGCGCCCTGGGGGGAGGTGCCTCAGGTCCGACCTGCTCCCACTGCTGGCATCCCAACCGGGTGCTTGCGGGCAGTGTAAAACGGAGGGTTAGAATAAAATGTTCCCCTGACCTGTGCCCTGATTCGACCCTGGTGGCTAGTGGAGCGGCTGCCCAGTATTCAGTGTCCACGCCAGCCAGCGCGCGCGGCCCGCCTCCTACGGCCACACTGGATCGCTGTAAAGTGCGGCACAGGAGCCTCTTACCTCACCCTTCTCTGTGGCCCCGCAATCCGGGAGACAGCGGCGTGTGTGTGACTCACTTTTAGAAGAAGCCGGCGCCTCCACTGCAGTGACCCGGCAACCAGGGCGCGGGAGTATACAGCGCCGCTGGGGGTGATAGAGCTGCACGCAGGGGAGTCTATGAGACTTTGCCTGCAGCAGCCCTGTAGTCTTCTTGTACAAGAATCTTCTTCTTTTCTGTTAAAATGAAGCTCTGAATAGGCTGCCCAAGGCAGCCTCCTGTTAAGTTCCTGCATACTGCAAGGCACAACTCACAAACTGAGCTCCCTGTGCATGGAGGCGGGGTTATAGAGGAGGCGGCGCTGTGCATCTTGGGAACAGTCAAAAACGTTGAGCCTGTTGGTGCCTCGGATCAAGACCCTACTCTACACCCCGATGTGAATCCTTGTGTACCCAGCAACAGAAAATTATGATACATTTACAAAACAACAAATGTGACTCTTATCATACTATATAAAGACACCACATTACCGAGCTGTGACAACAATCAGTAGATGGCACTGGATTATTTCATGGATTTTACACTTATGCAGCCTAGACTGTGGGTGAGGGATACAGACGGCACATAAGGGAGTGCTTAAAAAATGCAAATGCAAACCAGTGATTTAATCATAAGCAATGTTTCTTGAACTGTTGTACTTGATGAAACAGAGAGTGTGGGGAGGAGACTGGTCAGATCTCTGGGCTGGTAACACAGTGACATGATGTGAGGGGGAGAGCAGGAGTATAATAGGGGCTGATGGCTCCTGATGTATGAGATACACCAGAGAGTGTGGGGAGGAGACTGGTCAGATCTCTGGGCTGGTAACACAGTGACATGATGTGAGGGGGAGAGCAGGCGTATAAATAAGAATTTACTTACCGATAATTCTATTTCTCGTAGTCCGTAGTGGATGCTGGGAACTCCGTAAGGACCATGGGGAATAGCGGCTCCGCAGGAGACTGGGCACAAAAGTAAAGCTTTAGGACTACCTGGTGTGCACTGGCTCCTCCCCCTATGACCCTCCTCCAAGCCTCAGTTAGGATACTGTGCCCGGACGAGCGTACACAATAAGGAAGGATTTTGAATCCCGGGTAAGACTCATACCAGCCACACCAATCACACCGTACAACCTGTGATCTGAACCCAGTTAACAGCATGATAACAGAGGAGCCTCTGAAAAGATGGCTCACAACAATAATAACCCGATTTTTGTAACAATAACTATGTACAAGTATTGCAGACAATCCGCACTTGGGATGGGTGCCCAGCATCCACTACGGACTACGAGAAATAGAATTATCGGTAAGTAAATTCTTATTTTCTCTGACGTCCTAGTGGATGCTGTGAACTCCGTAAGGACCATGGGGATTATACCAAAGCTCCCAAACGGGCGGGAGAGTGCGGATGACTCTGCAGCACCGAATGAGAGAACTCCAGGTCCTCCTCAGCCAGGGTATCAAATTTGTAGAATTTAGCAAACGTGTTTGCCCCTGACCAAGTAGCTGCTCGGCAAAGTTGTAAAGCCGAGACCCCTCGGGCAGCCGCCCAAGATGAGCCCACCTTCCTTGTGGAATGGGCTTTTACAGATTTTGGCTGTGGCAGGCCTGCCACAGAATGTGCAAGCTGAATTGTACTACAAATCCAACGAGCAATAGTCTGCTTAGAAGCAGGAGCACCCAGCTTGTTGGGTGCATACAGGATAAACAGCGAGTCAGATTTTCTGACTCCAGCCGTCCTGGAAACATATATTTTCAGGGCCCTGACTACGTCCAGCAACTTGGAGTCCTCCAAGTCCCTAGTAGCCGCAGGTACCACAATAGGCTGGTTCAAGTGAAACGCTGAAACCACCTTAGGGAGAAATTGAGGACGAGTCCTCAATTCTGCCCTGTCCGTATGAAAAATTAGGTAAGGGCTTTTATAGGATAAAGCCGCCAATTCTGAGACACGCCTGGCTGAAGCCAGGGCCAACAGCATTACCACTTTTCATGTGAGATATTTTAAGTCCACAGTGGTGAGTGGTTCAAACCAATGTGATTTTAGGAACCCAAAACTACATTGAGATCCCAAGGTGCCACTGGAGGCACAAAAGGAGGCTGTATATGCAGTACCCCCTTGACAAACGTCTGAAATTCAGGAACTGAAGCCAGTTCTTTCTGGAAGAAAATCGACAGGGCCGAAATTTGAACCTTAATGGACCCTAATTTTAGGCCCATAGACAGTCCTGTTTGCAGGAAATGCAGGAAACGACCCAGTTGAAATTCCTCTGTAGGGGCCTTCATGGCCTCGCACCACGCAACATATTTACGCCAAATACGGTGATAATGCTGTACGGTTACATCCTTCCTGGCTTTGATCAGGGTAGGGATGACTTCATCCAGAATGCCTTTTTCCTTCAGGATCCGGCGTTCAACCGCCATGCCGTCAAACGCAGCCGCGGTAAGTCTTGGAACAGACAGGGTCCCTGCTGGAGCAGGTCCCTTCTTAGAGGTAGAGGCCACGGGTCCTCTGTGAGCATCTCTTGAAGTTCCGGGTACCAAGTCCTTCTTGGCCAATCCGGAGCCACGAGTATAGTCCTTACCCCTCTCCTTCTTATGATTCTCAGTACCTTGGGTATGAGAGGCAGAGGAGGGAACACATACACTGACTGGTACACCCACGGTGTTACCAGAGCGTCCACAGCTATTGCCTGAGGTTCCCTTGACCTGGCGCAATACCTGTATAGTTTTTTGTTGAGGCGGGACGCCATCATGTCCACCTTTGGTTTTTCCCAACGGTTCACAATCATGTGGAAGACTTCTGGGTGAAGTCCCCACTCTCCCGGGTGGAGGTCGTGTCTGCTGAGGAAGTCTGCTTCCCAGTTGTCCACTCCCGGAATGAACACTGCTGACAGTGCTATCACATGATTTTCCGCCCAGCGAAGAATCCTTGCAACTTCTGCCATTGCCCTCCTGCTTCTTGTGCCGCCCTGTCTGTTTACGTGGGCGACTGCCGTGATGTTGTCTGACTGGATCAGCACCGGCTGACCTTGAAGCAGAGGTCTTGCTAGGCTTAGAGCATTGTAGATGGCCCTTAGCTCCAGGATATTTATGTGAAGTGATGTCTCCAGGCTTGACCACAAGCCCTGGAAATTTCTTCCCTGTGTGACTGCTCCCCAGCCTCTCAGGCTGGCATCCGTGGTCACCAGGACCCAGTCCTGAATGCCGAATCTGCGGCCCTCTAGAAGATGAGCACTCTGCAACCACCACAGGAGAGACACCCTTGTCCTTGGTGACAAGATTATCCGCTGATGCATCTGAAGATGCGACCCGGACCATTTGTCTAGCAGATCCCACTGGAAGGTTCTTGCGTGGAATCTGCCGAATGGAATTGCTTCGTAAGAAGCCACCATCTTTCCCAGGACCCTTGTGCATTGATGCACTGAGACTTGGCCTGGTTTTAGGAGATTTCTGACTAGTTCGGATAACTCCCTGGCTTTCTCCTCCGGGAGAAACACCTTTTTCTGGACTGTGTCCAGGATCATCCCTAGGAACAGAAGTCGAGTCGTCGGGATCAGCTGCGATTTTGGAATATTGAGAATCCAACCGTGCTGGCGCAGCACTATCTGAGATAGTGCTACTCAGACTTCCAACTGTTCCCTGGATCTTGCCCTTATCAGGAGATCGTCCAAGTAAGGGATAACTAAAACTCCCTTCCTTCGAAGGAGTATCATCATTTCGGCCATTACCTTGGTAAAGACCCGGGGTGCCGTGGACAATCCAAACGGCAGCGTCTGAAACTGATAGTGACAGTTCTGTACCACAAACCTGAGGTACCCTTGGTGAGAAGGGTAAATTGGGACATGTAGGTAAGCATCTTTGATGTCCAGAGACACCATATAGTCCCCTTCTTCCAGGTTTGCAATCACTGCTCTGAGTGACTCCATCTTGAATTTGAACCTTTGTATGTAAGTGTTCAAGGATTTTAGGTTTAAAATTGGTCTCACCGAGCCGTCCGGCTTCGGTACCACAATGTGGCTACCAGGTCTGATAGACCTACCCCAAATAACTCCTCCCCCTTATAAGGCAATACTTCCATGTGCCTTTTAGAATCCGCATCACCTGACCACTGCCGCGTCCATAAACCTCTTCTTGCAGAAATGGACAGCGCGCTAACTCTTGATGCCAGTCGGCAAATATCCCTCTGTGCATTACGCATATATAGAAATGCATCCTTCAAATGCTCTATAGTCAGTAATATACTGTCCCTATCTAGGGTATCAATATTTTCAGTCAGGGAATCCGACCACGCCAGGCCCGCACTGCACATCCAGGCTGAGGCGATTGCTGGTCGCAGTATAACACCCGTGTGAGTGTATATACATTTTAGGATATTCTCCAGCTTTCTATCGGCAGGTTCCTTTAGGGCGGCCGTATCAGGAGAGGGTAGTGCTACCTGTTTAGACAAGCGTGTGAGCGCTTTATCCACCCTAGGGGGTGTTTCCCAACGTGCCCTATCCTCTGGCGGGAAAGGGTACGATGCCAATAACCTTTTAGGAATTATCAGTTTTTTATCGGGGGAAACCCACGCCTCATCACACACTTCATTTAATTCCTCGGATACAGGAAAAACTACAGGCAGTTTTTTCTCACCAAATATAATACCCTTTTTAGTGGTACTTGTATTATCAGAGATATGCAATACATTTTTCATTGCTTCAATCATGTAACGTGTGGCCCTAGTGGAAGTCACGTTTGTCTCCTCATCATCGACACTGGAGTCAGTATCCGTGTCTGTGTCTGCCATTTGAGGTAACGGGCGTTTTAAAGCCCCTGATGGCGTTTGAGACCCCTGGACAGGCACAAGCTGAGTAGCCGGCTGTCTCATGTCGTCAACTGTCTGTCGTAAAGAGCTGACACTGTCACGCAATTCCTTCCATAAGCTCATCCACTCAGGTGTCGACTCCCTAGGGGGTGACAACTCTATAATAGGCAATTGCTCCGCCTCCATCTCATTTTCCTCCTCAAACATGTCGACACAATCGTACCGACACACCGCACACACACAGGGAATGCTCTGATAGAGGACAGGACCCCACTAGCCCTTTGGGGAGACAGAGGGAGAGTATGCCAGCACACACCAGAGCGCTATATATAGACAGGAATACCACTATAAAATGTGCTTTTCCCTTTATAGCTGCTGTTAGTATTAAAACTGCGCCAAATTAGTGCCCCCCTCTCTTTTTTACCCTTTTCTGTAGTGCAGGACTGCAGGGGAGAGTCAGGGAGACGTCCTTCCAGCGGAGCTGTGATGGAAAATGGCGCCCGTGTGCTGAGGAGATAGGCTCCGCCCCCTTCTCGGCTGCCTTTTCTCCCGCTTTTTGGTGAGTTCTGGCAGGGGTTAAAATACATCCATATAGCCCTGGGGGTTATATGTGGCGTATTTATGCCAGCCAAGGTGTTTACATTGCTGCTCAGGGCGCCACCCCCTAGCGCCCTGCACCCTCAGTGACCGAAGTGTGAAGTGTGCCTGAGTAACAATAGCGCACAGCTGCAGTGCTGTGCGCTACCTTGTTTTAGACTGATGTCTTCTGCCGCCGATTTTTCCGGACCTCTTCTTGCTTCTGGCTCTGTAAGGGGGCCGGCGGCGCGGCTCTGGGACCGAGCTCCGAGGCTGGGCCTGTGTTCGGTCCCTCTGGAGCTAATGGTGTCCAGTAGCCTAAGAAGCCCAAGCTGGCTGCAAGCAGGCAGGTTCGCTTCTTCTCCCCTTAGTCCCTCGATGCAGTGAGCCTGTTGCCAGCAGGTCTCACTGAAAATAAAAAACCTAAAACTAAACTTTCACTAAGAAGCTCAGGAGAGCCCCTAGTGTGCACCCTTCTCGGCCGGGCACAAAAATCTAACTGAGGCTTGGAGGAGGGTCATAGGGGGAGGAGCAAGTGCACACCAGGTAGTCCTAAAGCTTTACTTTTGTGCCCAGTCTCCTGCGGAGCCGCTATTCCCCATGGTCCTTACGGAGTTCCCAGCATCCACTAGGACGTCAGAGAAATAGGGACTGATGGCTCCTGATGTATGAGATACACCAGAGAGTGTGAGGAGGAGACTGGTCAGATCTCTGGGCTGGTAACACACAGTGACATGATGTGAGGGGGGAGCAGGAGTATAATAGGGGCTGATGGCTCCTGATGTACGAGATACACCAGAGAGTGTGGGGAGGAGACTGGTCAGTACTCTGGGCTGGTAACACACAGTGACATGATGTGAGGGGTAGAGCAGGAGTATAATAGGGGCTGATGGCTCCTAATGTATGAGATACGCCAGAGAGTGTGGGGAGGAGACTGGTCAGATCTCTGGGCTGGTAACACACAGTGACATGATGTGAGGGGGAGAGCAGGAGTATAATAGGGGCTGATGGCTCCTGATGTATGAGATACACCAGAGAGTGTGGGGAGGAGACTGGTCAGATCTCTGGGCTGGTAACACACAGTGACATGACGTGAGGGGGAGAGCAGAAGTATAATAGGGGCTGATGTATGAGATACACCAGAGAGTGTGGGGAGGAGACTGGTCAGATCTCTGGGCGATTAACACACAGTAACATGATGTGAGAAGAGAGCAGGAGTATAATAGGGGCTGATGGCTCCTGATGTATGAGATACACCAGACAGTGTGGGGAGGAGACTGGTTAGATCTCTGGGCTGGTAACACACAGTGACATGTTGTGAGGGGGAGAGCAGGAGTATAATAGGAGCTGATGGATCCTGATGTATGAGATACACCAGAGAGTGTGGGGAGGAGACTGGTCAGATCTCTGGGCTGGTAATAAACAGTGACATGATGTGAGGGGGAGAGCAGGAGTATAATAGGGGCTGATGGCTCCTGTTTTATGAGATACACCAGAGAGTGTGGGGAGGAGACTGGTCAGATCTCTGTGCTGGTAATAAACAGTGACATGATGTGAGGGGGAGAGCAGGAGTATAATAGGGGTTGATGTATGAGATACACCAGAGTGTGGGGAGGAGACTGGTCAGATCTCTGGGCTGGTAACACACAGTGACATGATGTGAGGGGAGAGCAGGAGTATGATAGGGGCTGATGGCTCCTGATGTATGAGATACACCAGAGAGTGTGGGGAGGAGACTGGTCAGATCTCTGGGCTGGTAACACATACAGTGACATGATGTGAGGGGGAGAACAGGAGTATAAATAGGATTTTAATTACCTACCAGTAAATCCTTTTCTCGTAGTCCGTAGAGGATGCTGGGGTCCACATTAGTACCATGGAGTATAGACGGGTCCCTTGGGAGTTATGGACACTTTAAGAGTTTAATAGTGTGGTCTGGCTCCTTCCTCTATGCCCCTCCTACCAGACTCAGTCTAGAAACTGTGCCCGAGGAGACGGACATACTTTGAGAGAAGGAATTACACAGATAGTGGCGAGATTCACACCAGCTCACACATAACAAGGCAAACCAAGCTAACAAGCTTGAATAATTCAGCAACAGCTGAACAACAGAACTTAACCAAGTAACAAGGTAGTACCGAATCAAGTCACTACTGCAGGAGAACGAAGCGCTGGGCAGGCGCCCAGCATCCTCTACGGACTACGAGAAAAGGATTTACTAGTAGGTAATTAAAATCTTATTTTCTCTTACGTCCTAGAGGATGCTGGGGTCCACATTATTACCATGGGGATGTACCAAAGCTCCCAGTACGGGAGAGAGAGCGCGGAGGCTCCTGCAGAACTGATTGACCAAACTCTAGGTCTTCAGAGGCCAACGTATCAAACTTGTAGAACACAGCAAACGTGTTCGACCCTGAGCAAGTAGCCGCTTGGCAAAGTTATAAAGCAGAGACCCCCCGGGCAGCCACCCAGGAAGAACCCACCTTACGAGTAGAGTGGGCCTTAATAGAAATTGGACACAGCAATCCTGCCGTAAAATAAGCATACTGGATAGTAAACCTGATCCAGCGAGAAATCGTCTGCTTAGAAGCAGGACACCCAACCTTGCTGGGAGCATAAAGGACAAACAGATCATCCGACTTTCTGTGACGAGAAGTTCTCTTCACATAAATCTTTAAAGTCCTCACAACATCCAAGGACTTTGAGGCAATTGAGGAGTCAGTAGACACTGGCACCACGATAGGTTGGTTGATATGAAAAGCCGACAACACCTTTGGAAGAAACTGCAGACGCGTCCTGAGCTCAGCTCTATCTTCATGGAAAATCAAGTAGGGGCTCTTGCAGGACAAAGCCCCCAATTCAGACACATGCCTAGCAGATGCTAATGCCAACAACGTGACCGCTTTCCAAGTGAGAAACTTGATTACAACCTCTTGTAAAGGCTCAAACCAATCCGATTGTAGGAACTGCAAGACCACATTAAGATCCCCAGGTGCTGTAGGAGGCACAAAGGGAGTCTGGATGTGCAGGACCCCTTTCAAGAAAGTCTGAACCTCAGGGAGGGAAGCCAATTGTTTCTGGAAGAAAATGGACAAGGCCGAAATCTAGACTTTTATGGAGCCTAAACGTAGGCCCACATCCACACCTGCTTGCAGGAAGAGGAGAAACCGCCCAAGTTGAAACTCCACCGTAGGAAACTTCTTGGATTCACACCAAGACACATACTTTTTCCAAATGCGATGGTAATGTTTAGACGTTACCTCCTTTCTAGCCTGGAACAGGGTAGGAATAACCTTGGCCGGATTGCCTTTCCGAGCTAAGATCTGGCGTTCAACCTCCATGCCGTCAAACGTAGCCATGGTAAGCGAACGGCCCCTGTTGCAGAAGGTCCTCTCGAAGAGGAAGAGGTCTTGGATCTTCCAGCAGTAACGCCAGAAGATTCATGTACAAAGCTCTTCTTGGTCAGTCCGGAGCAATGTGGATCGCCTGAACTCTTGTTCTTTTTGTAAGTGTGAGAATCCTTGGAATGAGCGGAAGTGGAGGGAACACATACACCGACTGGAATATCCACGGAGTCAACAGTGCGTCCACCGCTACTGCCTGTGGGTCTCTCGACCTGGAACAGTACCTGCACAGCTTCTTGTTGAGGCGGGAGGCCATCATGTCGATTTTAGGTATGCCCCAAAGACTTGTCACCTCTGCGAACACCTCGGGGTGAAGGCCCCACACTCCTGGATGGAGATCGTGTCTGCTGAGGAAGTCCGCTTCCCAGTTGTCCACACCCGGAATGAAGATCGCAGACAGCACCATCGTGTGCCTTTCTGCCCAGAGGAGGATCCTTGTTACTTCTGACATTGCAGCTCTGCTCTTCATTCTGCCTTGTCGGTTTATGTAGGCCACTTACATTATATTGTCCGACTGTACCTGAATGGCCTGATCTTATAGAAGGTGTACCGCCTGTAGAAGGCCGTTGAACACGGCTCTTAGTTCCAGAATGTTTATCGGAAGGATGGATTCCAGACTTGACTACTTTCCTTGGAAGTTTTCCCTTGGGTGACCGCGCCTCAACCTCTGAGACTTGCATCCGTGGTTAGAAGGATCCAGTTCTGAATCCCGAACCTGCGGCCCTCCAGAAAGTGAGGCATTTGTAGCCACCATAGGAGTGAAATCCAGGATTTCGGCGACAGATGTATCCTCTGGTGCATGTGCAGGTGAGATCCTGACCACTTGTCCAGAAGATCCAGTTGGAAGGACCGTGCATGGAACCTTCCATACTGTAGAGCCTCGTAGGAGGCAACCATTTTCACCAGAAGGCGAATGCACTGATGAACCGATACCCGGGCAGGTTTCAAGACATCCTGGACCATTGATTGTATCACTAACGCTTTCTCCACCGGTAGAAACACCCTCTGCACTACCGTGTCGAGGATTATCCCTAGGAAAGACAATCTCCTTGTCGGCTCCAGATGTGACTTTGGAACATTCAGGATCCATCCATGATCCCGGAGTAGTCGAGTTGTGAGAGCAGAGCTCTGCAACAACTTCTCCCTGGAAGATTCTTTTAATCAGCAGATCGTCCAGATATGGAACTATGTTCACTCCCTACTTGCGGAGGAGTAGCATAATTTCTGCCATCACCTCGGGGAACACCCCCGATGCCGTGGAGAGGCCAAATGGCAGTGCCTGGAACGGATAGTGACAGTCCAACAGTGCAAATCTGAGATAAGCCTGGAGCTATGCATCCTTGATATCCAGGGATACCAGGAATTCCCCCTCCTCCAGACCTGAGATCACCGCTCTCAGAGACTCCATTTTGAACTTGAAATCCCTCAAATAGGGGTTTAAAGATTTTAGGTTCAATATTGGTCTGACTGAACTGTCCGGTTTCGGTACTACAAATAGATTTGAGTAGTAACCCTTGTTTTGCAGGTGAAGTGGAACAGGAACAATGACATTTGTCTTTTCCAATTTTTGAATGGCTTCCTGTAGGATAACCCTTTCTGTCAGCAAAGTTGGTAAGCCTGATTTGAAGAATCTGTGAGGTGGGAGTTCCTGAAACTCCAGTCTGTACCCCTGGGACACGATATCTTGTACCCAGGGGTCTAGGCATGAAGACGCCCAGACGTGACAGAAATTTCTAAGTCGTGCTCCCACCTGCCCGATCTCCAGGATGGGAGGTCCACCGTCATGCTGAGGATTATGAGGAAGCAGAACCAGGCTTCTGCTCCTGGGAACCTGTTGGTGCAGGTTTTCTGGATAGTCCCCGACCACCTCTGAAGAAAGTGGAAGGGGACTTGGACTTTTTTGCCTTTGCGGCCCGAAAGGACTGCATTGTAGACGTAGGAAAAGATTTTCTCGTCGGCGGAGTGGCTGGGGGAAGAAAGGTTGAAATCCACGCATCCAATACTTCCCCAAACAGAGCCTGACCTCTGAAGGGTAGGTTCTCCACACTTTTCTTGGATTCCGCCACCACAGACCATTGGCGTAGCCAGAGTCCCCTGCGTGCCGAGACCGCCATGGAAGACGTCCTTGCATTCAGATGACCAAGGTCCTTCATGGTCTCCACCATGAAACCTGCAGAATCCTGTATGTGACGTAAAAACATTTCAATGTCACGTCTATCCATAGTATCTAAGTCCTCTTGTAATATGCCTGACTATGGCTTTAGAAATCCATGCACAGGCAATAGTGGGCCTTAACGCCACGCCTGAAGCAGTGTACATTGATTTGAGCGTAGTCTCAATCTTGCGGTCTGCCGGCTCTTTCAAAGCGGTAGACCCAGGGACAGGTAAAACCACCTTTTTAGACAATCTAGATATAGAAGCGTCTACTATAGGGGGGTTATCCCACTTTTTTCTATCCTCTTCAGGGAAAGGAAAGGCAATGAGAACCCTCTTTGGGATCTAGAATTTTTTCTCTGGGTTTTCCCAGTATTTTTCAAACAATGCGTTTAATTCCTTAGACGCAGGGAAGGTAACGGAGGCTTTCTTATTGTCTGTAAAGTAAGCCTCCTCGAACTGTTCAGGTACCTTGTCAGTAATGTGTAAAACATCCCTAATGGCCTCAATCATGAGTTGCACCCCCTTTGCGAGAGATGCCTCCCCCCCACCCAGTATATCCCCGTCACCGTCCCCCGTATCAGAGTCGGTATCCGTGTCGGATTTCATTATCTGGGCAAGAGCACACTTTTTTGGGCATATACATGGGGATTTTGATGAGGTAGTGGGAGCAGAATACGACAAAACCTCTACAGATTTTTTCAAAACCTGTGTTTCAGTCTCATTATGAGCTATCGTAGATGAAATCTGGGATATCATTCCCTAATAGAAGCCACCCACTGGGGTTCGGATTCAGAAGGCTGAGACAGTATATTGCATTCCTGAGTACATGGAAGAGACTCCTCTGGAGAAGATACACACTCTACAGCACAAGACACAGAGTCCCTAGAAATGGCAATGTGAGATATTTCATACACACACACACACACACACACACACACAGGAAAATGTCAGACACAGTTTCCCCCAAAGTACCTTCAGAGAGTCACAGAGTATAAGGAGCCAGCACACACAGCTCCCAGTAGGCAGTTATAATAATAAAAGCCTGGCGCTAACTGAGTAACCTTAATAGATGAAACAGCAATAATAACAGAGAATAATACTCTCCCCCCCTTCTATAACCCCCTAGTACCGCACAGGATAGCTGGAGTTATGTGGAGGGTCAGCGCTCCCTGTCAGCGTCTCTTGGCTGTGATCTGCAGGGAGAAAATGGCGTTGGTGAGTGCTGGATCCGCTCTGAGGAGAAGCTCCGCCCCCTGTAATGGCGCATCTTCCCGCACTTCTGAGATTATACTGGCCTGAGGTAAATAGTTGCTAGCAGCAGTACAGACTCCCTGATAGCCATAGTGACCAGTGTTTAGGGTATTGCGCTGGCCCAGGGCGCCCCTCACAGCGCCGCACAACGGTACCTCTGTGCCCTCTGGAGCGCAGCCTTACAGCGCTCCGCTCCTACCCTTGTGCCACCATTCTCGCCGGTGACCCGCTTATCGGGGCGCTGGGGTCATACTCGCCACCTCGATCATCAGGCTCTGTTAGCGGGTGGCGGCAGTGCTGCGGGAGTGAGCGGTCGCCTCTGGGGCTTGCGATCATCACCCTCAGGAGCTCAGTGTCCTGTCAGCGGAGATAGGGGCCATTAACCTCTAAGGTTGGATCCAACTCCCCCCTAAGTTCCACGAAGCAGGGAGGCTGTTGCCAGCAGCCTCCCTGTAGCTAACTCTTTAAAAAAATAATAAACTAAAAGAACCCCTAGGAGCTCCTCTAGCTGTGACCGGCTCCACTGGGCACATTTTCTAAACTGAGTCTGGTAGAAGGGCCATAGAGGGAGGAGCCAGCCCACACTATTAAACTCTTAAAGTGTCCATGGCTCCCAAGGGACCCGTCTTGCCCCATGGTACTAATGTGGACCCCAGAATCCTCTAGGACATAAGAGAAATAGGGGCTTGATGGCTTCAGATGTATGAGATACACCAGAGAGTGTGGGGAGGAGACTGGTCAGATCTCTGGGCTGGTAATACACAGTGACATGATGTGAGGAGGAGAGCAGGAGTATAATAGGGGCTGATGGCTTCAGATGTATGAGATACACCAGAGAGTGTGCGGAGGAGACTGGTCAGATCTCTGGGCTGGTAACACACAGTGACATGATGTGAGGAGGAGAGCAGGAGTATAATAGGGGCTGATGGCTTCAGATGTATGAGATACACCAGAGAGTGTGCGGAGGAGACTGGTCCGATCTCTGGGCTGATAGAACACAGTATCATAATGTGAGGTGGAGAACAGGAGTATAATAGGGGCTGATGGCTTCTGATGTATGAGATACACCAGACAGTGTGGGGAGGAGACTGGTCAGATCTCTGGGCTGGTAACACACAGTAGCATAATGTGAGGGGGAGAGCAGGAGTATAATAGGGGCTGATGGCTCCTGATGTATGAGATACACCAGAGAGTGTGGGGAGGAGACTGGTCAGATCTCTGGGCTGGTAACACACAGTAGCATAATGTAAGAGGGAGAGCAGGAGTATAATAGGGGCTGATGGCTCCTGATGTATGAGATACACAAGAGAGCGCGGGGAGGAGACTGGTCAGATCTCTGGGTTGGTAACACACAGTGGCATGATGTGAGGGGAGAGTAGGAGTACAATAGGGGCTGATGGCTCCTGATGTATGAGATACACAAGAGAGTGTGGAAAGGAGACTGGTCAGATCTCTGGGCTGGTAACACACAGTGGCATGATGTGAGGGGGAGAGCAGGAGTATAATAGGGGCTGATGGCTCCTGATGTATGAGATACACAAGAGAGCGCGGGGAGGAGACTGGTCAGATCTCTGGGTTGGTAACACACAGTGACATGATGTGAGGGGAGAGTAGGAGTATAATAGGGGCTGATGGCTCCTGATGTATGAGATACACCAGAGAGTGTGGGGAGGAGACTGGTCAGATCTCTGGGCTGGTAACACACAGTAACATGATGTGAGGGGGAGTGCAGGAGTATAATAGGGGCGATTGGCTCATAACTCCCCCACTAGGCAGATACATTTATGTTTGCGGAAGGTGTAGAAGAAGACATTTTTTAGAGACCGAGCAAGGAGAAGATGAGACCCTTTTCTGTAACAAGTATTTATTACTCACCTGTGCTGATATCTGTAGGGATTTCCTCCTCCTTACACTGCTGATCACCCCTCACATATATCTCTACTTCTTCCTTAATATCTTCAACCTTAATATTAGTCAACTCTTCTCCCTAATAAACACATAGAATAATAAATTACAGTATAATAATATCTGATTTATGTAATTTTATATCAAGCCACTTCATTCTCTTATGAAAGCTGTGACAAAGCTGAAACGCGCCAGATTTACACTAATTAGAACAAGGACTCCCATTTACAATTTCCCCCAGCTAGTACATACTAATTTCTGACAGTATTGCTGCACACTAATTACTGTAGGCCACAAAAAAATGAATTGACATTAAACAGAAGTTTAGCAGTTTATATGAGCAAATACACTTTGTTACGAAATGTGGTTAGACCCTACATGCCATCTACCTGATACTCCTGTGTTGTCCTGTGATTCTCCTCTGTACGGTCCTGTGGATAAAGAGGATGGGGACATCTCTCTGGGGTATCCATCCTGCAACCATCTGTAGGAGACACACAGTGGGATCAATCCAAGTAGCCTCCAGTCCCCTTGCGGCCCTAGTATATGCAGCTATATGCTGCGCGCAAGGTACCTCCGGACTCACCGATCTTTATTCACAGACGCAAATGAATTAATACAGAAATGCATGAGTCCGGGGAGAGAGATTGGTACAATTAGCCCCTTCCTCAAATTATGGTAGACTTACCATTATTAACTGTTTTTCCGTGATCCATAGGATCTACAATGGGTTAGTGTTCACTCTAGGCTGTTTTAGCAGGGCGCCGCGCCCTGCCCGATTTTTTAAGGGCAAAACCCGTCCTGCCCTTTCTGCGGCGCCCTGCTAAAACAGCCGCCCGCTTTCTGCCCTCTCAGCGTGTAAAGATGCTGCGCGCCATTCACGCTGTCAGAGAGCTTGGGGGAAGCCCAGCACCTCCGTAGGTGCTGGGCACGCCCCCAACAGTGACGGCGCCGGCCACCCACGCCCCCGTCTGAGCACTGAACCGCCCACTTGCATTACGTGCAAGCGGGCACTCCCCCTATTTGCATGGCCATGCCCCTTTTCGCCGCACGCTTGTGCCCCTCACGGACCCAGGCCCTGCCCTGCCCGTCCCCTAGAGTGAACACTAATGTGTTGTAGGTGGTGTCTGAGGATCAGGCACCAAACGGTTAAACTTTTAAGCTCCCAGGATGCCTCGGTTCTACCTCCCTATAACCCCACCTCCTGGCCCAAGGAATTCAGTTTTGTCACACAGCCCAAGGCAGGAGCAGGATTAAAGTGAGAAGGAAAACCTGTTCAGGTGAGAAAATCACACACTTCCATACTTGAAGAAAGGAAGGGATTAGTAAGTGTAGAGATTCTCAAATCGGGTGTGTCAGGGTGGGTTCCCTGTAGATACTGTGGACCTTGGAGAAACAGAGTTAACCATGGTAAGTCTACCATAACTCTTGTTTTCTCCTTCAGGGTCCACAGTAGATCCACATGATTTACATTGGGATGTCCCAAAGCAGCATTTTAAGGGAGAGGACACTCCCGATCTGACAGGTGAATCTTACGCCCAAACGCAGCATCCTGAGAGGCAAAGGTATTAAAGGCATAATGTCTGATAAAATAAGATTTTACTCACCGGTAAATCTATTTCTCGTAGTCCGTAGTGGATGCTGGGAACTCCGTAAGGACCATGGGGAATAGACGGCTCCGCAGGAGACTGGGCACATCTAAAGAAAGATTTAGGACTATCTGGTGTGCACTGGCTCCTCCCACTATGACCCTCCTCCAGACCTCAGTTAGGATACTGTGCCCGGAAGAGCTGACACAATAAGGAAGGATTTTGAATCCCAGGTAAGACTCATACCAGCCACACCAATCACACCGTATAACTCGTGATACTATACCCAGTTAACAGTATGAAATATAACTGAGCCTCTCAACAGATGGCTCAACAATAACCCTTTAGTTAGGCAATAACTATATACAAGTATTGCAGACAATCCGCACTTGGGATGGGCGCCCAGCATCCACTACAGACTACGAGAAATAGATTTACCGGTGAGTAAAATCTTATTTTCTCTGACGTCCTAGTGGATGCTAGGAACTCCGTAAGGACCATGGGGATTATACCAAAGCTCCCAAACAGGCGGGAGAGTGCGGATGACTCTGCAGCACCGAATGAGAGAACTCAAGGTCCTCCTCAGCCAGGGTATCAAATTTGTAGAATTTAGCAAACGTGTTTGCCCCTGACCAAGTTGCAGCTCGGCAAAGTTGTAAAGCCGAGACCCCTCGGGCAGCCGCCCAAGATGAGCCCACTTTCTTCGTGGAATGGGCTGTTACTGATTTAGGATGCGGCAATCCAGCCGCAGAATGCTCCAGCTGAATTGTGCTACAAATTCAGCGAGCAATAGTCTGCTTAGAAGCAGGAGCACCTATTTTGTTGGGTGCCTACAGGATAAAAAACGAGTCAGTTTTCCTGACTCCAGCCGTCCTGGATAAATTTTTAAGGCCCTGACTACGTCCAGTAACTTGGAATCTTCCAAGTCCCTAGTAGCCGCAGGCACTACAATAGGTTGGTTCAAGTGAAAAGCTGATACCACCTTAGGGAGAAACTGGGGACGAGTCCTCAATTCTGCCCTATCCATATGGAAAATCAGATAAGGGCTTTTACATGACAAAGCCGCCAATTCTGACACACGCCTGGCCGAAGCCAAGGCCAATAACATGACCACTTTCCACGTGAGATATTTCAAATCCACAGTTTTAAGTGGCTCAAACCAATGTGATTTTAAGAAACTCAACACCACGTTGAGATCCCAAGGTGCCACAGAAGGCACAAAAAAGGGGCTGAATATGTAGCACTCCCTTTACAAATGTCTGAACTCCATGCAGTGAAGCCAGTTCTTTCTTGAAGAAAATCGACAGAGCCGAAATCTGGACCTTAATGGAACCCAAATTTAGGCCCATAGTCACTCCTGACTGTAGGAAGTGCAGAAAACGACCCAGCTGAAATTCCTCTGTTGGGGCCTTCCTGGCCTCACACCACGCAACATATTTTCGCCAAATACGGTGACAATGGTTTGCGGTTACTTCTTTCCTGGCTTTTATCAGCGTAGGAATGACTTCCTCCGGAATGCCCTTTTGCTTTAGGATCCGGAATTCAACCGCCATGCCGTCCAACGCAGCCGCGGTAAGTCTTGGAACAGACAGGGCCCCTGCTGTAGCAGATCCTGTCTGAGCGGTAGAGGCCATGGGTCCTCTGATATTATTTCTTGAAGTTCTGGGTACCAAGCTCTTCTTGGCCCATCCGGAACCACGAGTATCGTTCTTACTCCTCGTTTTCTTATTATTCTCAGTACCTTTGGTATGAGAGGCAGAGGAGGGAATACATAAACCGACTGGTACACCCACGGTGTCACTAGAGCGTCCACAGCTATTGCCTGAGGGTCCCTTGACCTGGCGCAATATCTAGTTTTTTGTTTAGGCGGGACGCCATCATGTCCACCTGTGGCCTTTCCCAACGGTTTACCAACAGTTGGAAGACTTCTGGATGAAGTCCCCACTCTCCCGGGTGTCGGTCGTGTCTGCTGAGGAAATCTGCTTCCCAGTTGTCCACTCCCGGAATGAACACTGCTGACAGTGCTAAGACGTGATTTTCCGCCCATCGGAGAATCCTTGTGGCTTCTGCCATCGCCATCCTGCTTCTTGTGCCGCCCTGTCGGTTTACATGGGCGACTGCCGTGATGTTGTCTGATTGGATCAGTACCGGCTGGTTTTGAAGCAGAGGCCTTGCCAGACTTAGGGCATTGTAAATGGCCCTCAGTTCCAGAATATTTATGTGTAGGGACGACTCCTGACTTGACCAACGTCCTTGGAAATTTCTTCCCTGTGTGACTGCCCCCCAGCCTCGAAGGCTGGCATCCGTGGTTACCAGGACCCAGTCCTGTATGCCGAATCTGCGGCCCTCTTGAAGATGAGCACTCTGCAGCCACCACAGTAGAGATACCCTGGTCCTTGGAGACAGGGTTATCAGCCGATGCATCTGAAGATGCGATTCCGACCACTTGTCCAAGAGGTCCCACTGAAAGGTTCTTGCATGGAACCTGCCGAATGGAATTTTGCTTCGTAAGAAGCTACCATTTTTCCCAGGACTCGTGTGCAGTGATGCACCGATACCTGTTTTGGTTTCAGGAGGTCTCTGACTAGAGATGACAGCTCCTTGGCTTTCTCCTGCGGGAGAAACACTTTTTTCTGTTCTGTGTCCAGAACCATCCCCAGGAACAGCAGGCGTGTGGTAGGAACCAGCTGTGACTTTGGAATGTATAGAATCCATCCGTGCTGTTGTAGCACTTCCCGAGATAGTGCTACTCCGACCAACAACTGCTCCATGGACCTCGCCTTTATAAGGAGATCGTCCAGTACGGGATAATTAAAAACTCCCTTTTTTCGAAGGAGTATCATCATTTCTGCCATTACCTTGTTAAAGACCCTCGGTGCCGTGGACAGTCCAAATGGCAGTGTTTGGAATTGGTAATGGCAATCCTGTACCACAAATCTGAGGTACTCCTGGTGAGGATGGTAAATGGGGACATGCAGGTAAGCATCCTTGATGTCCAGGGATACCATGTAATCCCCCTCCTCCAGGCTTGCAATAACCGCCCTGAGCGATTCCATCTTGAACTTGAATTTTTTTATGTATGTGTTCAAAGACTTCAAATTTAAAATGGGTCTCACCGAACCATCCGGTTTCGGTACCACAAACAGTGTGGAATAGTAACCCCGTCCTTGTTGAAGTAGGGGCACCTTGACTATCACCTGCCGGGAATACAGCTTGTGAATTGCCTCTAGCACAGCCTCCCTGCCTGAGGGAGTTGTCGGCAAGGCAGATTTGAGGAAACGGCGGGGGGGAGACGCCTCGAATTCCAGCCTGTACCCCTGAGATACTACTTGAAGGATCCAGGGATCCACCTGTGAGCGAGCCCACTGATCGCTGAAATTTTTGAGGCGGCCCCCCACGTACCTGGCTACGCCTGTGGAGCCCCCGCGTCATGCGGTGGACTCAGAGGAAGCGGGGGAAGAATTTTGATTCTGGGAACTGGCTGACTGGTGCAGCTTTTTCCCTCTTCCCTCGTCTCTGTGCAGAAAGGAAGCGCCTTTGACCCGCTTGCTTTTCTGAAGCCGAAAGGACTGTACCTGATAATACAGTGCTTTCTTAGGCTGTGAGGAAACCTGAGGTAAAAAATTTTTTTTCCAGCTGTTGCTGTGGATACGAGGTCCTAGAGACCATCCCCAAACAATTCCTCACCCTTATAAGGCTCTATGTGCCTTTTAAAGTCAGCATCACCTGTCCAGTGTCGGGTCTCTAATACCCTCCTGACAGAATGGACATTGCATTAATTCTGGATGCCAGCCGGCAAAATATCCCTCTGTGCATCCCTCATATATAAGACGACGTCTTATGTTCGCAAAATAGTATCCCTGTTTGACAGGGTTACAGACCACGCTGCAGCAGCACTATCTGCAGGTCTCAGTCTAGTACCTGAGTGTGTAAATACAGACTTCAGGATAGCCTCCTGCTTTTTATCAGCAGGTACCTTCAAAGTGGCCGTATCCTAAGATGGCAGTGCCACCTTTTTTGACAAACGTGTGAGCGCCTTATCCACCCTAGGGGATATCTCCCAGCGTAACTTATCCTCTGGCGGGAAAAGGTACGCCATCAGTAACTTTTTAGAAATTATCCGTTTCTTATCGGGGGAACCCACGCTTTTTCACACTTCATTCACTCATTGGATGGGGGAACAAAACACTGCCTGCTTTTTCTCCCCAAACATAAAACCCTTTTTTTTTTTAAGTGGTACTTGGGTTAATGTCAGAAATGTGTAACACATTTTTTATTGCCGGGATCATGTAACGGATGTTCCTAGTGGATTGTGTATATGTCTCAACCTCGTCGACACTGGAGTCAGACTCCGTGTCGACATCTGTGTCTGCCATCTGAGGGAGCGGGCGTTTTTGAGCCCCTGATGGCCTTTGAGACGCCTGGGCAGGCACGGGCTGAGAAGCCGGCTGTCCCATAGCTGTTACGTC
Source organism: Pseudophryne corroboree (assembly GCF_028390025.1). Classification (NCBI taxonomy): domain Eukaryota; kingdom Metazoa; phylum Chordata; class Amphibia; order Anura; family Myobatrachidae; genus Pseudophryne; species Pseudophryne corroboree. The sequence continues at coordinate 24,387,494 of NC_086446.1, read as the reverse complement.
ATCCAGCCTTTTACGTAAGGAGTTGACACTGTCGGTTAGTACCTTCCACCTATCCATCCACTCTGGTGTCGGCCCACAGGGGGCGACATCCCATTTATCGGCATCTGCTCCGCCTCCACATAAGCCTCCTCGTCAAACATGTCGACACAGCCGTACCGACACACCGCACACACACAGGGAATGCTCTGACTGAGGACAGGACCCCACACAGCCCTTTGGGGAGACAGAGAGAGAGTATGCCAGCACACACCAGAGCGCTATATAATGTAGGGATAAACACTATCACTGAGTGAATTTTCCCCAATAGCTGCTTGTATAAACAATACTGCGCCTAAATTTAGTGCCCCCCCTCTCTTTTTAACCCTTTGAGCCTGAAAACTACAGGGGAGAGCCTGGGGAGCTGTCTTCCAGCTACACTGTGAAGAGAAAATGGCGCCAGTGTGCCGAGGGAGATAGCTCCACCCCTTTTTCGCGGACTTTTCTCCCGCTTTTTTATGGATTCTGGCAGGGGTAATTGTCACATATATAGCCTCTGGGGCTATATATTGTGATTATTTTGCCAGCCAAGGTGTTTTTATTGCTGCTCAGGGCGTCCCCCCCCCAGCGCCCTGCACCCTCAGTGACCGGAGTGTGAGGTGTACATGAGGAGCAATGGCGCACAGCTGCAGTGCTGTGCGCTACCTTGGTGAAGACTGAAGTCTTCTGCCGCCGATTTTCCGGACCATCTTCTTGCTTCTGGCTCTGTAAGGGGGACGGCGGCGCGGCTCCGGGAACGAACACCAAGGACGGGTCCTGCGGTCGATCCCTCTGGAGCTAATGGTGTCCAGTAGCCTAAGAAGCCCAAGCTAGCTGCAAGCAGGTAGGTTCGCTTCTTCTCCCCTTAGTCCCTCGTTGCAGTGAGCCTGTTGCCAGCAGGTCTCACTGTAAAATAAAAAACCTAAAATAAACTTTCTTTCTAGGAGCTCAGGAGAGCCCCTAGTGTGCATCCAGCTCGGCCGGGCACAGAAATATAACTGAGGTCTGGAGGAGGGTCATAGTGGGAGGAGCCAGTGCACACCAGATAGTACCTAATCTTTCTTTTAGAGTGCCCAGTCTCCTGCGGAGCCGTCTATTCCCCATGGTCCTTACGGAGTTCCCAGCATCCACTAGGACGTCAGAGAAATGTATTTATGGATGACTATGTGGCTGCCTTATAGAGTTGTTCAGCTGAGGCACCATGGTGGGTTGCCCATGAAGGAACGACTGAACGGGTAGAATGGGCAGAGACATTATCAGAATAGGGAGATTGGCTTGAGAGTAGTCTTCTGAGATAGTCATCCGAAGCCATTTAGTCAATGTTTGCTTATTGGCAGGCCATCCTCTCTTGTGGAATCCATACAGGACAAAGAGTATCTGTTCTTCTGATGGCACTGGTACAATACACGTAGATCCTTAGTGCACGAACTACGTCCACTGATGCATCTCCCACAGAGAGATCCGGCAATTGGAAGGACGGAACTACTATGTCTTCATTAAGATGGAATTTTGAGACCACCATAGGAAGATATCCAGACTTGGTTCGGAGAACCGCTCTGTCTGGATGGAATACCAGACATGGAGGGCGACATGAAAGTGCACCCAAATCTGATACTCCTCTAGCTGAAGCAATTGCCAGTAGAAAGAGAAGAGAACTTTAGATGTCAAGCATTGAGGTCCACCCTTTTCAAGGGTACAAATGGGGCATCTTGAAGAGCCCTGAGGACCAGTCCTAGGTCCCAAGGGGCTGTAGGAGGTACAAACGGAGGGTGAATGTGAAGCATTCCCTGGAAAAAACATCATGTACACTACCCAGTGATCGCAAAATATGCGCTATAGCGCGTTTTTATGCGCTACAGGAAGAGACGTACCAGGTTTTAAAAAATGAGCGGGTCCCATAGGACGCGCTGTGTATCACTGCACCAATAGGAGACTCTGTCTACCCATCCAATCACCGCCGCGCCTCCTCATCCAATCGCCGCCGCATCTCTCTATCCGCATGCACCCAGAAGGCCCCGCCCCCTACACCGCGCGCACACACATCACACCGGGGGCAAGATGCCGTACAAGATCACTAAGTGTCCGCAGTGCTCGCAGACAGGCAGGCCGGGTTGTACCCCCTCCTCCTCCGCCGTTGCATCCTGCTGCCCTGGCTCATTCAGACGTGTGATGGAGGCTCTGCCCGGGGTCATCATGTGTGCACTGCCCATGTACAGTATGTGCCAGGCATGTATCAGTGCGTCCTGCAGCATTAATAATATTATAGGAGTCTTCTTCTCCCCCCTCTGCACCTCCATAGGGGAGCCTCACCTGCTTTGCACACACTACATTACTTGTCATATACTTTCCCCTCCACTCCCTTAGCTGTTGCAGCTGGCTCCCTCTGCATAGACTACTAGGTGCTGCTGCAGTAGCTGGGATTGGCTCTGTCATGTGTCACATAGTGGGGGGCTCTAGCTTTGGTAGCTTCATATATGTCGGTGTTGGTGTATTATGTATATATACTGCGCATAGGCAGATGCTGGGTGCGCACTGTGTCCTAGGGAATGGGATACCCCTTTCACTGATGCCACCACTTTGACTGGGAGCTGCTGGTAGAGTTACAGTCAGACCATGGTGGTCGGCTTGTGAATCCCTTGCAGCCCTGTGTGCCCCATGCCAGCGTCGGCCGTGCTTTGACAGCTCCCGCATGGGGAAGACACCAGCTGTTTCTGCAGCTCCCCGAACCGGGACTCCCCCCCCACCAATGACTTAAACTTGCCCTGCGGGTGCCAGTATACAACAGGTGCCGGCGGGATGATGGAGCAGATCCTCATGGAGTCAGTGTGCCGGCAGCAGGACTGGGTGCGGGTGTATGGTAAGCAGAGCTGGGGATTACACACACACACACACACACACACACACACACACACACACACAGACCCTTCTGTAACATGAGGCTGAACAGGGCCAACCTGTGGCTCTCCAACCTCTGGGCATTCTGTGACTTGTGGTTTTACAACGACAGGAGAGGCACAGGATACCTAAACCTGAATGATAATACAATTCAGGTTTGTGTGTGTGTGCATATAGATGTATGTGTATAAATAAGAATTTACTTACCGATAATTCTATTTCTCATAGTCCGTAGTGGATGCTGGGGACTCCGAAAGGACCATGGGGAATAGCGGCTCCGCAGGAGACTGGGCACATCTAAAGAAAGCTTTAGGACTATCTGGTGTGCACTGGCTCCTCCCCCTATGACCCTCCTCCAAGCCTCAGTTAGGATACTGTGCCCGGACGAGCGTACACAATAAGGAAGGATATTGAATCCCGGGTAAGACTCTTACCAGCCACACCAATCACACCGTACAACTTGTGATCTGAACCCAGTTAACAGCATGATAACAGAAGGAGCCTCTGAAAAGATGGCTCACAACAACAAAAAACCCGATTTTTGTAACAATAACTATGTACAAGTAATGCAGACAATCCGCACTTGGGATGGGCGCCCAGCATCCACTACGGACTATGAGAAATAGAATTATCGGTAAGTAAATTCTTATTTTCTCTAACGTCCTAGTGGATGCTGGGGACTCCGAAAGGACCATGGGGATTATACCAAAGCTCCCAAACGGGCGGGAGAGTGCGGATGACTCTGCAGCACCGAATGAGAGAACTCCAGGTCCTCCTCAGCCAGGGTATCAAATTTGTAGAATTTAGCAAACGTGTTTGCCCCTGACCAAGTAGCAGCTCGGCAAAGTTGTAAAGCCGAGACCCCTCGGGCAGCCGCCCAAGATGAGCCCACTTTCCGTGTGGAATGGGCTTTTACAGATTTTGGCTGTGGCAGGCCTGCCACAGAATGTGCAAGCTGAATTGTACTACAAATCCAACGAGCAATCGTCTGCTTAGAAGCAGGAGCACCCAGCTTGTTGGGTGCATACAGGATAAACAGCGAGTCATTTTCTGACTCCAGCCGTCCTGGAAACATATATCTTCAGGGCCCTGACTACGTCCAGCAACTTGGAATCCTCCAAGTCCCTAGTAGCCGCAGGCACCACAAATAGGCCGGTTCAGGTGAAACGCTGAAACCACCTTAGGGAGAAACTGAGGACGAGTCCTCAATTTCGCCCTGTCCGAATGGAACATCAGATAAGGGCTTTTTCAGGATAAAGCCGCCAATTCTGACACGCGCCTGGCTCAGGCCAGGGCCAACAGCATGACCACTTTCCATGTGAGATATTGTAACTCCACAGATTTAAGTGGTTCAAACCAATGTGACTTTTGGAACCCAAAACTACATTGAGATCCCAAAGTGCCACTGGAGGCACAAAAGGAGGCTGTATATGCAGTACTCCTTTTACAAACGTCTGAACTTCAGGGACTGAAGCTAGTTCTTTTTGGAAGAAAATTGACAGGGCCGAAATTTGAACCTTAATGGACCCCAATTTCAGGCCCATAGACACTCCTGTTTGCAGGAAATGTAGGAATCGACCCAGTTGAATTTCCACCGTCGGGCCTTACTGGCCTCGCACCACGCAACATATTTTCGCCAATTGCGGTGATAATGTTTTTGCGGTTACATCCTTCCTGGCTTTGATCAGGATAGGGATGACTTCATCCGGAATGCCCCTTTTCCTTCAGGATCCGGCGTTCAACCGCCATGCCGTCAAACGCAGCCGCGGTAAGTCTTGGAACAGACAGGGTCCTTGCTGGAGCAGGTCCCTTCTTAGAGGTAGAGGCCACGGATCCTCCGTGAGCATCTCTTGAAGTTCCGGTTACCAAGTCCTTCTTGGCCAATCCGGAGCCACGAATATAGTGCTTACTCCTCACCATCTTATCAATCTCAGTACCTTGGGTATGAGAGGCAGAGGAGGGAACACATACCCTGACTGGTACACCCCCGGTGTTACCAGAGCGTCTACAGCTATTGCCTGAGGGTCCCTGGACCTGGCGCAATACCTGTCGAGTTTTTCCCAACGGTTTATAATCATGTGGAAGACTTCTGGGTGAAGTCCCCACTCTCCCAGGTGGAGGTCGTGCTGAGGAAGTCTGCTTCCCAGTTGTCCACTCCCGGAATGAATACTGCTGACAGTGCTATCCCATGATTTTCCACCCAGCGAAGAATCCTTGCAGCTTCTGCCATTGCCCTCCTGCTTCTTGTGCCACCCTGTCTGTTTACGTGGGTGACTGCCGTGATGTTGTCCGACTGGATCAACACCGGCTGACCTTAAAGCAGAGGTCTTGCTAAGCTTAGAGCATTGTAAATGTCCCTTAGCTTCAGGATATTTATGTGAAGTGATGTCTCCAGGCTTGACCATAAGTCCTGGATATTCCTTCCCTGTGTGACTGCTCCCCAGCCTCGCAGGCTGGCATCCGTGGTTACCAGGACCCAGTCCTGAATGCCGAATCTGCGGCCCTCTAGAAGATGAGCACTCTGCAACCACCACAGGAGGGACACCCTTGTCCTTGGTGACAGGGTTATCCGCTGATGCATCTGAAGATGCGACCCGGACCATTTGTCCAGCAGGTCCCACTGGAAAGTTCTTGCGTGGAATCTGCCGAATGGGATTGCTTCGTAGGAAGCCACCATTTTACCCAGAACCCTTGTGCATTGATGCACTGAGACTTGGCTCGGTTTTAGGAGGTTCCTGACTAGCTCGGATAACTCCCTGGCTTTCTCCTCCGGGAGAAACACCTTTTTCTGGACTGTGTCCAGGATCATCCCTAGGAACAAAAGACAAGTCGTCGGAACCAGCTGCGATTTTGGAATATTGAGAATCCAACCGTGCTGCAGCAACACTACCTGAGATAGTGCTACACCGACCTCCAACTGTTCCCTGGATCTTACCCTTATCAGGGAATTGTCCAAGTAAGGGATAACTAAAATTCCCTCCCTTTGAAGGAATATCATCATTTCGGCCATTACCTTGGTAAAGACCCGGGGTGCCGTGGACCATCCATACGGCAGCGTCTGAACTGATAGTGACAGTTCTGTACCATAAACCTGAGGTACCCTTGGTGAGAAGGGTAAATTTTGACATGAAGGTAAGCATCCTTGATGTCCCGAGACATCATGTAGTCCCCTTCTTCCAGGTTCGCAATCACTGCTCTGAGTGACTCAATCTTGAATTTGAACCTCTGTATGTAAGTGTTCAAAGATTTTAGATTTAGAATCGGTCTCACCGAGCCGTCCGGCTTCGGTACCACAACAGTGTGGAATAATACCCCGTTCCCTGTTGCAGGAGGGGTACCTTGATTATCACCTGCTGGGAATACAGCTTGTGAATGGCTTCCAAAACTGTCTCCCTGTCAGAAGGAGACATCGGTAAAGCCGACTTTAGGAAACGGCGAGGGGGAGACGTCTCGAATTCTAATTTGTACCCCTGAGATATCACCTGAAGGATCCAGGGGTCTACTTGCGAGTGAGCCCACTGCGCGCTGAAATTCATTGAGACGGGCCCCCCACCGTGCCTGATTCTGCTTGTAAAGCCCCAGCGTATACTGAGGGCTTGGCAGAGGCGGGAGAGGTTTCTGTTCCTGGGAACTGGCTGATTTCTGCAGCCTTTTTCCTCTCCCAATGTCACGGGGCAGAAATGAGGAACCTTTTGCCCGCTTATCCACGAAAAGACTGCGCCTGATAATACGGCGTCTTCTCATGTTGAGAGGCGACCTGGGGTACAAACGTGGATTTCCCAGCTGTTGCCGTGGCCACCAGGTCTGAAAGACCGACCCCAAATAACTCCTCCCTTTAATAAGGCAATACTTCCAAATGCCGTTTGGAATACGCCTCACCTGACCACTGACGTGTCCATAACCCTCTACTGGTAGAAATGGACAACGCACTTAGACTTGATGCCAGTCGGCAAATATTCCGCTGTGCATCACGCATATATAGAAATGCATCTTTCAAATGCTCTATAGGCAAAAATATACTGTCCCTATCTAGGGTATCAATATTTTCAGTCAGGGAATCCGACCACGCCAACCCAGCACTGCACATCCAGGCTGAGGCGATTGCTGGTCGCAGTATAACACCAGTATGTGTGTAAATACATTTTAGGATACCCTCCTGCTTTCTATCAGCAGGATCCTTAAGGGCGGCCATCTCAGGAGAGGATAGAGCCCTTACAAGCGTGTGAGCGCTTTATCCACCCTATGGGGTGTTTCCCAACGCACCCTAACCTCTGGCGGGAAAGGATATAATGCCAATAACATTTTAGAAATTGTTATCGGGGGAAACCCACGCATCATCACACACCTCATTTAATTTCTCAGATTTAGGAAAACTACAGGTAGTTTTTCCTCACCGAACATAATACCCCTTTTTTTTTTTTTTTTGGTGGTACTCGTATTATCAGAAATGTGTAAAACATTTTTCATTGCCTCAATCATGTAATGTGTGGCCCTACTGGAAGTCACATTTGTCTCTTCACCGTCGACACTGGAGTCAGTATCCGTGTCGGCGTCTATATCTGCCATCTGAGGTAACGGGCGCTTTATAGCCCCTGACGGCCTATGAGACGTCTGGACAGGCACAAGCTGAGTAGCCGGCTGTCTCATGTCAACCACTGTCTTTTATACAGAGCTGACACTGTCACGTAATTTCTTCCAACAGTTCATCCACTCAGGTGTCGACCTCCTAGGGGGTGACATCACTATTACAGGCAATCTACTCCGTCTCCACATCATTTTTCTCCTCATACATGTCGACACAAAAGTACCGACATACAGCACACACACAGGGAATGCTCTGATAGAGGACAGGACCCCACTAGCCCTTTGGGGAGACAGAGGGAGAGTTTGCCAGCACACACCAGAGCGCTATATATATACAGGGATAACCTTATATAAGTGTTTTTCCCCTTATAGCTGCTGTATAGTTAATACTGCGCCTAATTTGTGCCCCCCTCTCTTTTTTTACCCTTTCTGTAGTGTAGTGACTGCAGGGGAGAGCCAGGGAGCTTCCCTCCAACGGAGCTGTGAGGGAAAATGGCGCCAGTGTGCTGAGGAGATAGGCTCCGCCCCCTTATCGGCGGCCTTATCTCCCGTTTTCCTATGTATTCTGGCAGGGGTTAAATGCATCCATATAGCCCAGGAGCTATATGTGATGCATTTTTTGCCATCCAAGGTGTTTATTATTGCATCTCAGGGCGCCCCCCCCAGCGCCCTGCACCCTCAGTGACCGGAGTGTGAAGTGTGCTGAAAGCAATGGCGCACAGCTGCAGTGCTGTGCGCTACCTTGTTGAAGACAGGACGTCTTCTGCCGCCGATTTTCCGGACCTCTTCTGCCTTCTGGCTCTGTAAGGGGGCCGGCGGCGCGGCTCTGGGACCCATCCAGGCTGGGCCTGTGATCGTCCCTCTGGAGCTAATGTCCAGTAGCCTAAGAAGCCCAATCCACTCTGCACGCAGGTGAGTTCGCTTCTTCTCCCCTTAGTCCCTCGATGCAGTGAGCCTGTTGCCAGCAGGTCTCACTGAAAATAAAAAACCTAAACTAAAACTTTCACTAAGAAGCTCAGGAGAGCCCCTAGTGTGCACCCTTCTCGTTCGGGCACAGAGATCTAACTGAGGCTTGGAGGAGGGTCATAGGGGGAGGAGCCAGTGCACACCAGATAGTCCTAAAGCTTTCTTTAGATGTGCCCAGTCTCCTGCGGAGCCGCTATTCCCCATGGTCCTTTCGGAGTCCCCAGCATCCACTAGGACGTTAGAGAAATATATATATATATATATATATATATATATATACACACATACATATATACACACATACATATATACACACATACATATATACAACCACACATTGCAATCTATGTACCCAGAGAGTGAGTGGTGCAGATGCGGCTCTGGGAACTGCTGGAGAACATCTCTGTTATATCTCCAGTAAAAGCAGAAGTGCTTTCAAGCGGTGTGGGATAGAGTAAGCAGCACAGAGGAGCTGATTTGTGACCGTTATTAATACTGTCATCATTTAGTGCTCCTAGTGGGGTGACCTGTAGGGTGTTACTACAGTACTTCATACAGGATACATATGATATCCCGCCAGACGGGTTCCTTGCTGTCACTATACCGACAGCGGCATCCCGTTGGTCAGAATCCCGACGGCAAGACAGCAAGCCCCCTCGCGGTCTTGCTGCGGTCGACACACATCAGGCCCAGTGGCTCGCTTCGCTCACCACAGGTTCTGTTCCCACTCGGTTGGTGGTGTGGATCCACCAACCGAGTGGGAATACCCGGCAGTGTTCGGGATTCCGGCTGTCGGTATTTCACCAACTGTCAGGATTCCGATGTCGGTCTCCTGAACGCTGGGATCCCTACTGCTGGTATATTGACTGCATCCCCTTCATACATATTGATTGCAGAACCCATCTACCTCCTGTAAGGCTGATTGTGCCATGTCATTAATGCTTGTCACCATTACGCAGTTTATAGGCATTTTACTTGAGGTACCAGTAGATGTCAGATATAAGTAGCTAATTATTGCAATGCAATGTGACGTATTGTTACAGAGACCTTGACAAATAAAACTCTCCTTTCTTGGGTATTCAGGAACAAGATTGACTTTGCAAAGATGTTTCTCATAAAACAGTGGATGTAAAGTGTAATTGAAGTGCAGATCTAGAACTGTATTTAGCTACTACATTTGTCTATGTAAGATCAAGGGAATGTATTTTCAGTACTGAAAAGATGACATCCATAGCATACAGTAAGTAGCCTTATGTGTATGACATGTGGAGTGTTCTAATGGCAAACGGTGCACAAAAGCATAAATTGTGATGGGACCCATAAAAAGCGGATTATGACCCCAATTTTTTAAAGTGAGGGGTCCTTGGGACCCACTTTTTTTTTTGCTCAGCGCGATCACTGCTACCGTTCAAAAGTTTGGGGTCACCCAGACAATTTCGTGTTTTACATGAAAACTGACTTTTATTTATCAAATGAGTTGCAAAATGAATAGAACATATAGTCAAGACATTGACAAGCTTAGAAATAATGATTTTTATTTGAAATAATAATTTAGTCCTTCAAACTTTTCTTACATCAAAGAATGCTCCTTTTGCCATAATTACAGCACTGCAGACCTTTGGAATTCTAGCTGTAAATTTGTTGAGGTAATCTGAAGAAATTTCATCCCACACTTCCTGAAGCACCTCCCACAAGTTGGATTGGCTTGATGGGCACTTCTTGCGTACCATACGGTCAAGCTGCTCCCACAACAGCTCAATGGGGTTGAGATCTGGTGATTGCGCTGTCCACTCCATTACAGACAGAATACCAGCTGCCTGCTTCTGCCCTAAATGGTTCTTGCATAACCTGGAGGTGTGCTTTGGGTCATTGTCCTGTTGGAGGAGGAAATTGGCTCCAATCAAGCGCTGTCCACAGGGTATGGCATGGCATTGCAAAATGGAGTGATAGCCTTCCTTATTCAAAATCCCTTTTACCTTGTACAAATCTCCCACCTTACCAGCACCAAAACAGCCCCAGACCATCACATTACCTCCACCACGCTTGACAGATGGCGTCAGGAACTCTTCCAGCATCTTTTTACTTGTTCTGCGTCTCACAAATGTTCTTCTGTGTGATCCAAACACCTCAAACTTCGATTCGTCTGTCCGTAACACTTTTTTCCAATCTTCCTCTGTCCAATGTCTGTTCTTTTATTAGCCAGTCTCAGATATGGCTTTTTCTGTGCCACTCTGCCTAGAAGGCCAGCATCCCGGATTCGGCTCTTCACTGTAGTAATTGACACTGGCGTTTTGCAGGTACCATTTAATGAAGCTGCCAGTTGAGGACCTGTGAGGCGTCCATTTCTCAAACTAGAGACACTAATGTACTTGTCTTCTTCCTCAGTTGTGCACCAGGGCCTCCTACTTCTCTTTCTACTCTGGTTAGAGCCTGCTTGTGCTGTTCTCTGAAGGGAATAGTACACACCATTCTAGGAAATGTTCAGTTTCTTGACAATTTCTCACATGGAATAGCCTTCATTTCGAAGAACAAGAGTAGACTGTCGAGTTTCACATGAAAGTTCTCTTTTTCTGGCCATTTTGAGAGTATAATCGAACCCACAAATGTGATGCTCCACATACTCAACTAGCTCAAACGAAGGCCAGTTTTATAGCTTCTCTAACGAGCAAACCCGTTTTCAGCTGTGCTAACATAATTGCACAAGGGGTTTTCCAGGGTTTTCTAATCATCCATTAGTCTTCTAACGCGATTAGCAAACACAATGTACCATTAGAACACTGGAGTGATGGTTGCAGGAAATGGGCCTCTATACACCTATGTAGATATTCCTTTAAAAACCAGACGTTTGCAGCTAATATAGTCATTTACCACATTAACAATGTATAGAGTGCATTTCTGATTAATTTAATGTAATCGTCATTGAAAAAAACTGTGCTTTTCTTTCAAAAATAAGGAAATTGTCTGGGTGACCCCAAACTTTTGAACGGTAGTGTAGATTTGAAATTTTCCTTTGGCACAAAATGGTTAATGCCGACTCTTGTACCTTCAGGGAGGTTAGGCGGAGACCTCGGTCCATTCCAGCTTGAAGGAACGCCAAGATTCTTGAAACTCTGAAGGACCTTGGGTCATAGTTTCTGGCAGAGCACCATTGAAAATAAGTATGCCACATTTGGTAATAGATGCGAGCCGAGGATGGTTTCCTTGCTTTAAGCATCGTTTGAATTATCGCCTGTGAAAAGCCTTTTGGTTTTAGGATGGATGTTTCAAGAGCCACGTCGTCAAAGACAGCCAATCCAGGTGTGCGTAGAGACACGGACCCTGAATCAAAAGATCTGGTCATTGAGGCACTAGGAATGGAGTGTCCACGGATAGCCTCTGCAGATCTGTGTACCAATTTCATCTGGACCACGCCGGAGCTATTAATATCATGGCGCCCCCTTCCTGTTTGAAATTTCGAATCACCCTGGGAAACAGGGAGATTGGAGGGATGATATATGCAAGAAAACATGTCCATGTCACTGACACGGCATCCACGAAGATTGCTTTGGGATCCCTTGGTCTTGACCCGTATACTGGTACCTTGTTGTTCTGACGTAAAGTCATAAGAACCACTTCCGGCAGTCCCCATTTGTTTAACAGAATCTGTAAGACCTCTGGGTGCAAGGCCATTCGCCTGCATGAATGTCATGCCGGCTGAGAGAGTTCGCTTCCCAATTTAGGACTCCGGATATGAATACTGCGGATACGGCTGGATGATGAAGTTCTGCCCACTTTAACGTGTGGCAAACTTCCCTCATTGCCATCTGACTGCGAGGGCCTCCTTGGTGATTGAAGTACAATAGTGCAGTGGCATTATCCGACCGAATCTAAACCGGTTTGCCGTGAAGCACTTCTTTTGCCTGGGTGAGTACATTGAAGGGCAGACATCTTTCTGCCTTGGTCCAACACTCATGGAGAGAGTACTGTCCTGTTACGGCTCCTCAGCCTCGGAGACTGGCATCCGCTGTCATAAGCATCCAGTCTGAGATCCAAAAGGGTCGACCTTTGTCCAAGTGGGACGTCTGTAGCCACCAGGCTAGAGACTGATGAACTTCCTGACTTTTTATCATCTGATGCTGTCCATTCCATCTGGAGAGAATCAGATGTTGAAGGGATCTTGAATGGAACTCGGCATATTCTACCATGTCGAGACCATTGATCCCAGAATCCGAATCGTTCCATGGATGGATACTCTCCGATTGTGTAGCATCTTATCTGTATTGTGGATATTTTGTCCAGAGGTAGGAAGATTTTCTGAAGACTAGAATCCAAAACAGCTCCTAGGTGCGCCATCCGTTGGCTGTTGTTATATGTAGTTGGCAGTGGAGGGTTTCCCGGAATTGTGCCAGGATTGGCCGGTTGACTAGGTATAGGAAAATCCTTATTCCCTGACGATGAAGGTGAGCTACCATCACCACCATAATTTTGGTGAACACCCGTGGAGCTGTAGCAAGCCCAAAGGGTAGTGCCTGAAACTGAAAATGTTGCGGGAGATTGCGAACCTGATGGGAGAGTACTATTGGTACATCTAGATAAGCATCTTGAATTTCCAAGGACACCATGAAATCCCCCGGCTCCATCGCCAAGATAATGGTCCGAAATGTTTCCATATGGAACTGAGGCATCCAAATATATTTTTTCAGAGCTTTGAGACTGATGATTGGCCGGTGAGACCAATTTGGCTTCTGAACCAGAAACAGGGTAGAATAAAAACCTAGTTTTTGTTGTGCTGAGGGAACTGGTACTATAACTCCTGATTGTAGCAATTTTAGTATTGCATTTTGGAGAGCCCTGACCTACGTTGCCACCGGTGGGATGGTACAAAAGAACTGTTGAGGGGGGTGTACCTGTGAAACACCGCTTATTGCATCCAGGTATCTGTGGTGGACTTCTGCCAGACCAGTGCAAATTAAAGAAGTCAGTCTCCCACCCTGGGATCCCCCAGGTGGAGGCCCGTGCCATCAGGCAGAAGGCTTGTCTTCTGGTTTAGAAGTCGTGCGTCTGGCTGACCAAGCCTGATTGGCCTTAGTCTTAACAGATTTATTTGATTGAGGCTGTTTGACATAAGCCTTTCAATACTGTATTACCTAGCTCCTGGGAGTAGGATACAGGGAGACTAGCGTATACAGATGCACAGCGCATAATACAGCAAAATATGTACACTGATACTCATTTGCATTAGGCACTTAGTCAGCTACGCAATACCACAGAGGTAGGTAGGAAGTCAGCGCTGTATCACCTGCCCCCGGAGAGCGGGATACAGAGAGACTAGAACCCGGCTTCCTATTCGATAATGCCGCTAGAAAACAGCTATCAGTAACAGATGCTCCAGTGAACACAGCCGCACAGCGACTCTGACGTTCCAGTGTAATAAGTATCATTGCCTCTCGGACGGAAGCGGGTAAATGCAGTTCATGGGCGGGAAACTCAGATAAGACTGGGCATGAACAGGAGGATATGGGCGACCAGGGGAGCGCTTTACTCCCCACTGCTGACATACACCCCAGGGTTCTATGGCCTCATTAATCCCCAGAGCCTGTGATCCCTGAGGTCTAGCACTGGTGCCCCAGAAGGGACAACCACGTCAGCGACCTTCCGGTAGTCTCCAACCCGAGACAGTATGACTACGTTATATGCGTCTTAAACTGATAAAGGGGTTAAGATACCTTACCTTCTCCCCGTGCTCCGGCCGCAGCCTGGGATCGCCAGAGTGGACCTGCTAGTACATCCAGCTGGCTCCCGCCGTAACACCAGCGTCTACACGAGGGTAACTGTTGTTGCGACACCGGCGGGAAGTTGTTGGAAAACCTGATCTAAAAAAAGGCTATATAAAATAATAAAAACAGCCACATCAATTCTACAGTGGTCCGGCTCCTGCCACACCAATCAAAAAACTGAATTCCCTGGGCCAGGAGACAGGGTTGTAGGGAGGCTGAACCGAGGCATCCTGGGAGCTCAAAAGTTTAACTGTTTGGTGCCCGATCCTCTAACGCCACCTACAACCCAATGCAAATCCTGTGGATCTACGGTGGACCCTGAAGGAGAAACATGGTTTGTATGTGATTATCAGATGATGTGAGTATATAGATAGCTCTCATAACTGATCTCCCTTGTACAATACATGACAGTCTCCTCTTACTCAGTAATGTGAGAGGCCAGTGATTCTCCATCATCAAGTCCTTGTACAGACCCCTGTGTTCCTCTATATACTCCCCCTCCTGCATGGAGACCTAGACAGTGACATCCTGACACCTTATAGGAACCTGATACACACAATGATACAGTCATCACCCAGACACATCCCCTGGTGTTACTGTATAATGTCCCATTCCCAGCAGTCACTTCTCCAGTCAGTAGCTGAATGATCTTGTTGGTGAGTTCCAGAATCTTCTGATCATTGTGTCTCTCATGTAACAATGAGAAGGAGGTGATGGGGCTCTGGGTCCTACTCAGTCCTCCTAGCACATTGGGATGGCGACCGGGTGTCTCATGCTCACCAGATGTCTTCTTCACTATTGTGTATCTCTGTGTATTGGAATATACTATCGCTTTATTAACTGCTAGATCTCCTCTCCTCCCCAGTCATGATCCTGTATTATTACTATAGATACAAGTGTTGTCACTGTGATACTCGCAAATCCCCTCACCATCCCAGTTATGTCCCTCTATTATTACTTTAGATATCAGTGATGTCACTGTGACGATCCCCTCACCTTCCCAGTCTTGTCCCTGTATTATTACTATAGATATAAATGTCACTGTGACGCTCCCAGATCCACTCACCTCCCCAGTCATGTCCCTGTATTATTACTATAGATATTGGTGATGTCACAGTGACACTCCCACATCACCTCCCCAGTCATCTTCCTATTATATTACCAAAGATATAAGTAATGTCATTGTGACACTTCCAGATCCCCTCACCTCCCCAGCCATGTCCCTGTATTATTACTATAGATATAAGTGATGTCATTGTGACACTCCCAGATCCCCTCCCCAGTAATGTCCATGTACTATTACTATAGAAATAAGTGATGTCACTGTGACACTCCTAGTTCCCCTCACCTCCCCAGTCTCATCCCTGTATTATTACAATAGATATAAGGGACATCACTGTGACACTCCCAGATCCCCTCACCTCCCCAGCTATGTCCCTGTATTATTACTATAGATATAAGTGATGTCAGTGTGACACTCCCAGATCCCCTCCCCAGTCACGTCCCTGTATTATTACTATAGATATAAGTGATGTCACTGTGACACTTCTAGTTCCCCTGACCTCCCGTCTCATCCCTGTATTATTACTACAGCTATAAGTGACGTCACTGTGACACTCCCAGATCCCCTCACCTCCCCAGTCATGTCCCTGTATTATTACTACAGATATAAGTGATGTCAGTGTGACACTCCCAGAGCCCCTCCCCAGTCATGTCCATGTATTATTACTATAGAAATAAGTGATGTCACTGTGACACTCCTAGTTCCCCTCACCTTCCCAGTCTCATCCCTGTATTATTACTATAGATATAAGTGATGTCACTGTGACGCTCCAGGATCCCCTCACCTCCCCAGTCATATCCCTGTATTATTACTACAGATATAGGTGATGTCACTGTGACGCTCCCAGATCCCCTCACCTCCCCAGTCATGTCCCTGTATTATTACTACAGATATAGGTGATGTCACTGTGACGCTCCCAGATCCCCTCACCTCCCCAGTCATGTCCCTGTATTATTACTATAGATATAAGTGATGTCACTGTGACGCTCCAGGATCCCCTCACCTCCCCAGTCAACAGGTAGAGGATATCTAGGGAGATATTTAATATCATTTCAGTATATTCATTACAGAGAACATATGTAACATAGAGGCAGATGTATTAACCTGGAGGGTATCCGTTTGGATGGTCGACGATGTTATGGTCGACAGTCATTAGGCCGATCACTATTGGGCGACACTGACATGGTCGACACATGAAAATGGTTGACACATGCAAATGTCGACATGAGTTTTTCACATTTTTTTTTTTTCAACTTTTTCATAATTTACGATCCACGTGGACTACGATTGGGAACGGTACCCTGTGGCGAGCGCAGCGGTGGTGGAGCGAGGCACCTTGCACGAAGCATGGCGAGCAAACACGGTGCACTAATTGTGGTTCCCGGTCACTCTACGAAGAAAACACCAAAAAAAAGTAAAAAAACTCATGTCGACCTTCAAGTGTTGACCATTCATACCGGAACCAACCTGGAGAAAGCATAAGGAAGTGATAAACCAGGGATAAATGCAAGGTGATAAACGCACCAGCCAATCAGCTCCTACCTGTTAATTTAAATACTGGATCTGATTGGCTGGTGCATTTATTACCTTGTATTTATCACTGGTTTATCACTCCCTTATGCCTTCTCTAGGTTAATACATCTGCCCCAAAGTGAGATATGTAACCCTGAGTGACCAGTTAGTGTGTCCCCCCCCCCACCCCAGCCAGGTTTCTCAGAGGCTCCTTTGACTACGACCATAATGTTCCTCAGAGTGAATGGTAAATTGCGAAATAAATGTCTCACTGAATATGCTAACTGTATACCTACCCATTGCCTAATAAAAGGACACCACAGGCCACTCTCCCTGTATAATAATAATAATAATAATAGGACACCACAGGCTGCTCCTCCTGTATATTAATAATAATAATAATAGGACACCACAGGCTGCTCCCCATGTATAATAAATGGACACCACTGGCTTCTCCCCCTGTATAATAATAATAATAACAACACGACACCACAGGACGCTCTCCATGTATTATAATAATAATAATAATAATAATAACAGCACACCACAGGCCGCTCCCACTGTATAATAATAACAAAAGGACACTACAGGCCGCTCCCCCTGTATACTAATAATAATAATAACTGGACACCACAGGCTGCTCCCCCTGTATAATAATCATATTGGGACACCAAAGGCTGCTCCCCCTGTATAATAATAAGAAAAGGTCTCTACAGGCCACTCCCCCTGTATAATAACAACAACAGAACACCACAGGCTGCTCCCCCTGTATAATAATAATAATAATAATAATAATAATAACAACAACAACAAGACACCAAAGGCTGCTCCCCCTGTATTATTATTATAATAATAATAATAATAATAATAATAATAACAACAACAACAACAGGTCACCACATGCCGCTCCCCCAGTATAATAATCATAACAGGACACCACAGGCTGCTCCCCCTGTTTAATAATAATAACAGGACACCACAGGCTGCTCCCCCTGTATTATAATAATAACAGGACACCACAGGCTGCTCTCCCTGTATACAAATATTAACAGGACATCAAAGGCCGCTCCCCATGTATAATAATAATAACAGGACACCACAGGCTGTTCCCCTGTATAATAACAACTGAACACAACAGGCTACTCCACCTGTATAATAAGACGCCATTACCTGATCTCGACGGACACTGGCAGGCTGCAACAGTCGATGAAAACTCACTTCCTGTGTGTGGAACACATTGTCCGGAAGTAAGATGGAACACACAGGCCGGAAGTATGTTGTTATTGGCACAAGCTGCACCATGGTGACTGGCCCCGCCCATCCTACACCTCGGCCACAGCACCGCCCTCTGTAAACAGTATTACCATACATGTCCTAAGTGCAGGAGGCCGGCGGCCATTTTCTTGTAGACCAGTCCGGCAGCTGAAGAAGCAATAGGTTTCCTGGCCTTGTAGTGACGTTAGGAGCGGCGGCCATTTCCCCCTGGTCTGAGCTCCGCCTTCCTTCTATCATTCCCACAAGGCAGCAGGAGCAGAGAGCAGCCATTGCTGTGTCTGGCAGCAGGTAATGATATTATTATTATTATTCTATAGGCTGAGCAGCTCTAGTGTCAGGTTGCTGTACTACAGGGGGAGCAGCCTCTGGTGCCTTGTTATAGTGCAGCGGGTGCAGCCTGTGGTGCTGCATTATCCCTGTACAGGTGGATGACACTCTAGTGTCCTATTACTGTAATACAGATGGCGCACATCCCGCCGTTACCGTAATACAGGTGGCGCAGACCTGTCGTTACCGTAATACAGGTGGTGCAGATCCCGCCGTTACCGTAATACAGGTAGTGCAGGCCCTGCTGTTACTATAGTATGGGTGGCTCTCCGCTTCTCATCATTCACTCCGGCTCCGCACATTGTTGCCTGCTCCTGCATCGGTATTTCGGTGGAATCCTGGAGACATTCGGGTTTGCCTGTGACAGCGCACAATGAGTGACCTCTGAAATGTTCTTATAATCTAATATAATATGAGAGCGCTACATGTCAGCAATCCCGGAAGGGAATTACTATGTGTGCTGGTGTAATGTGACAATGTGTGTGGATACCAATATGAATGTACTATAGAGATACTGCTGGAAAACGCTATCCGTTATAGGAATGGGAATGTAGACACAGACTGGGAAGCCATCATTCACACATACAGATGGAGCCAGGCTCACCTTGGCTTCTCTGCTGCATCATGGTGCACCAAGGCTTTTTAGCATAAGCCTTTCATCTATTGTTCTTAGCTGCAATACAATACAGAGAGAACAATACAGCAGGGGACTAAATCTGACTGCCCTGGCTCAGTTAATCCTATTAAAGCAGGCATGTCCAAACTGCAGCCCTCCAGCTGTTGAGAAACTACACATCCCAGCATGCCCTGACACAGCTTTAGCATTCTCTGACAGCAAAACTGTGTCAGGGCATGCTGGGATATGTAGTTTCACAACAGCTGGAGGGCCGCAGTTTGGATATGCCTGTATTAAAGGGATAGATGAGCAGGGCTCCATCTGTATATAAGTGTGACAATATATTGTGTTAGGACAGAAAGACGAGGAGACTAAACAAATGATGTTCCACATGCTAACAATTATAAGCGCATCCTCATTGAAAAGTCCAGAAATTAATGGGCCCTACACACTGGCCGACATCACTGCACGATATGAACGATCTCGTTCATTAATGAACGAGATAACGTTCATATCGTGCAGTGTGGAGGCACCAGCGATGAACGATGCGCGGCCCCGTGCTCGTTCATCGCTGGTGCCATGTCGGCTGTGCATGCAGGCCAATATGGGCGAGATCGTCCATATTTGCCTGCACGTCTACGGAGCCAGGTGACGTGGGGGAGTGAAGAAACTTCACTCCCCCCCCCCCCCCCCGGCACTGCCCCCCCGCCGCCGGGTCGCCCGTCGGGCACCTCGGTGGCCAATCGCCTAATGTGTAGGGCCTATTAGAGTAAATGACCTTCTGAGCAGTGAGATTATCCACATATTGGGGGACATTCCGAGTTGATCGCTCGCTAGCAGTTTTCAGCAGCCGTGCAAACGCATTGCCGCCGCCCAATGGGGAGTGTATTTTCGCTTTGCAGAAGTGCACACGCTTGTGCAGCAGAGCGCCTGCAAAATAATTTTGTGCAAAACAAGACCAGCCCTGTAGTTACTCTTCGTGTGCGTTGATTCTAACGACGGAGGGACGGCTTTTGACGTCACACACCCGCCCAGCCACGCCTGCGTTTATCCCGACACGCCTGCGTTTTTCTAAGCACTCCCTAAAAACAGTCGTTTGCCACCCAGAAACGCCCACATCATCTCAATCTTCCTGCGTTCGGCCGTGCGACTGAAAGCTTCGCTAGAACCTGTGCAAAACCACAAAGGACTTTGTACCTGTACGTCGCGCGTGCGCATTGTGGTGCATGCGCAGAAATGCCGATTTTTAGCCTGATTGCTGCGGACAACGGCAGCTAGCGATCAACTCAGAATGACCCCCATTGTTTGTATCCCGGAGGTGTTGAATATTACACATGTTCCACAGCAGGACAGCTATACGGCTGTACTATCCATTATCACAAAGATGATTTAATATCACTGTCCATATAATTGTGCATCCTTATTGATATAAGGTAACTGATTGATCTGACCCTATACCTAAAGTGTTCTATACTGAATACTGACATCATAGAATCACAAGGGTTTTGAACATAGGGGGTCATTCCGAGTTGATCGCGAGCTGCCGCTGTTCGCAGCGATCAGGCTAAAAATCGGCATTTCTGCGCATGCACCGTAATGCGCACGCGTGACGTACGGGTACAAAGTCCTTTGTGGTTTTGCACAGGTTCTAGCGAAGCTTTCAGTCGCACGGCAGAATGCAGGAAGATTGACATGAAGTGGGCGTTTCTGGGTGGCAACCGACTGTTTTTAGGGAGTGCTTAGAAAAATGCAGGCGTGGCTGGGCGGGTGTGTGACGTCAAAAGCCGTCCCTCCGTCGTTAGAGTTAACGCACACGAAGAGTAACCACAGGGCTGGTCTTGTTTTGAACAAAATGTGTTTGCAGCCGCTCTGCTGCACAAGCGTTCGCACTTCTGCAAAGCGAATATACACTCCCCGGTGGGCGGCAGCAATGCGTTTGCACGGCTGCTAAAAACTGCCAGCGAGGGATCAACTCGGAATGACCCCCATAGTGCCATGAGTACTGTTATGGACACGATATAGAGCTACGTATATGTGAATACAAATAATTAAACTACCAACCAGTGTGGACCCTGCACTGGACTGGACGCTAAATGGTTATATAAAAACACACAATTATTTAGTTTGAGTCTATCAGCGGGAACGCAGGACTCTTATTTGGAGAGATGCAGTAAAAACAACGTAGAAAAATACTGGGGTATGGGTCATTAGGTCGATGTTTACTTTTTTCTCTGGCGTCCTAGTGGATGCTGGGAACTCCGTAAGGACCATGGGGAATAGCGGCTCCGCAGGAGACTGGGCACAACGAAGAAAGATTTAGGACTACCTGGTGTGCACTGACTCCTCCCTCTATGCCCCTCCTCCAGACCTCAGTTAGAATTTTGTGCCCGGCCGAGCTGGATGCACACTAGGGGCTCTCCTGAGCTTCTAGAAAAGAAAGTATAAATTAGGTTTTTTATTTTCAGTAAGATCTGCTGGCAACAGACTCACTGCTACGAGGGACTGAGGGGAGAAGAAGCGAACCTACCTGCTTGCAGCTAGCTTGGGCTTCTTAGACTACTGGACACCATTAGCTCCAGAGGGATCGAACACAGGCCCAGCCTCGGTCGTCCGGTCGCGGAGCCGCGCCGCCGTCCCCCTTACAGAGC
This sequence comes from Pseudophryne corroboree, assembly GCF_028390025.1. Classification (NCBI taxonomy): domain Eukaryota; kingdom Metazoa; phylum Chordata; class Amphibia; order Anura; family Myobatrachidae; genus Pseudophryne; species Pseudophryne corroboree. The sequence continues at coordinate 24,365,837 of NC_086446.1, read as the reverse complement.
CAGAAGCAAGAAGACGTTCCTGGAAATCGGCGGCAGAAGACTTCGGTCTTCATTAAGGTAGCGCACAGCACTGCAGCTGTGCGCCATTGCTCCCCATGCACACCACACACTCCGGTCACTGATGGGTGCAGGGCGCTGGGGGGGGGGGGGGGGGCGCCCTGGGCTGCAATAAGAGTACCTTACTTGGCAAAATTACCACATAATATAGTCATTAAGACTATATATGTGTAAAATCCCCTGCCATAACTTTCCATAAAAAAGCGGGAGAAGTCCGCCGAAAAAGGGGCGGAGCTATCTCCCTCAGCACACTGGCGCCATTTTCCCTCACAGCTCCGCTGGAAGGACGCTCCCCAGGCTCTCCCCTGCAGTTTCCAGACTCCATAGGGTAAAAAAAAGAGAGGGGGGGCACTAAATTTAGGCGCAATCTGTGTAATATTAGCAGCTATAGGGGAAAAATCACTGTGTGTAGTGTGAATCCCTGCATTATATAGCGCTCTGGTGTGTGCTGGCATACTCTCTCTCTCTGTCTCCCCAAAGGACTTTGTGGGGTCCTGTCCTCAGTCAGAGCATTCCCTGTGTGTGTGCGGTGTGTCGGTACAGCTGTGTCGACATGTTTGATGAGGAGGCTTATGTGGAGGCAGAGCAGGTGCCGATAAATGTGATGTCACCCCCTGCGGGGTCGACACCTGAATGGATGGACATGTGGAAGGAATTACGTGACAGTGTCAACTCCTTACAAAAAAGGTTTGACGACATAACAGATGTGGGACAGCCGACTTCTCAGCTCGTGCCTGCCCAGGCGTCTCAAAAGCCATCAGGGGCTCTAAAACGCCCGCTACCTCAGATGGCAGACACAGATGTCGACACGGATACTGACTCCAGTGTCGACAATGATGAGACTAGTGTACATTCCAATAGAGCCACCCGTTACATGATTACGGCAATGAAAAATTTGTTGCACATTTCTGATATTACCCCAGGTACCACAAAAAAGGGTATTATGTTTGGGGAGAAAAAACTACCAGTGGTTTTTCCCCCTTCGGATGAATTAAATGAAGTATGTGAAGAAGCGTGGGCTTCCCCCGATAAGAAACTGGCAATTTCTAAAAAGTTACTAATGGCGTACCCTTTCCCGCCAGAGGATAGGTCACGTTGGGAGACATCCCCTAGGGTGGATAAAGCGCTCACACGCCTGTCAAAGAAGGTGGCACTACCGTCTCCGGACACGGCCGCCCTAAAGGAACCTGCTGATAGGAAGCAGGAGGCTATCCTGAAGTCTGTATATACACACTCAGGAATTATACTGAGACCGGCTATTGCTTCAGCATGGATGGGCAGTGCTGCAGCTGCGTGGTCAGATTCCCTGTCGGAAAACATTGATACCCTAGACAGGGACACTATATTGCTAACCGTAGAGCATATTAAAGACGCTGTCTTATACATGAGAGATGCACAGAGGGATATTTGCCGGCTGGCATCTAAAATAAACGCAATGTCCATTTCTGCCAGGAGAGGATTGTGGACTCGGCAATGGACAGGAGATGCAGATTCTAAAAGGCACATGGAAGTTTTGCCTTACAAGGGTGAGGAGTTGTTTGGGGATGGTCTCTCGGACCTCGTTTCCACAGCAACAGCTGGGAAGTCAGCATTTTTACCCCATGTTCCCTCACAGCCAAAGAAAGCACCGTATTATCAGGTACAGTCCTTTCGGCCCCAGAAAGGCAAGCGGGTTAGAGGCGCGTCCTTTCTGCCCAGAGGCAGAGGTAGAGGGAAAAAGCTGCAACATACAGCCAGTTCCAGGAACAAAAGTCCTCCCCCGCTTCCTCTAAGTCCACCGCATGACGCTGGGGCTCCACAGGCGGAGCCAGGTACGGTGGGGGCCCGTCTCATGAACTTCAGCAACCAGTGGGCTCGTTCACGGGTGGATCCCTGGATTCTACAAGTAGTATCTCAGGGGTACAAGCTGGAATTCGAGACGTCTCCCCCTCGCCGTTTCCTCAAATCTGCCTTGCCAACTGCTCCCCCGGACAGGGAGGCAGTGCGGGAGGCGATTCACAAGCTGTATTCTCAGCAGGTGATAATCAAGGTACCCCTCCTTCAACAAGGACGGGGTTACTATTCCACAATGTTTGTGGTACCGAAACCGGACGGTTCGGTGAGACCCATTTTAAATTTAAAATCTTTGAACACTTATATAAAAAGGTTCAAGTTCAAGATGGAATCGCTCAGAGCGGTGATTGCAAGCCTGGACGAGGGGGATTACATGGTGTCACTGGACATCAAGGATGCTTACCTGCATGTCCCCATTTACCCTCCTCACCAGGAGTACCTCAGATTTGTGGTACAGGACTGTCATTACCAATTCCAGACGTTGCCGTTTGGTCTGTCCACGGCACCGAGGGTATTTACCAAGGTAATGGCCGAAATGATGATACTCCTTCGGAAAAAGGGAGTTTTAATTATCCCGTACTTGGACGATCTCCTTATAAAGGCGAGGTCCAGGGAACAGTTGTTGATCGGAGTAGCACTAGCTCGGGAAGTGCTACAACAGCACGGCTGGATCCTGAATATTCCAAAGTCGCAGCTGGTTCCTACAACGCGTCTACTGTTCCTGGGGATGGTTCTGGACACAGAACAGAAAAAAGTGTTTCTCCCGGAGGAGAAGGCCAAGGAGTTATCGTCTCTAGTCAGAGACCTCCTAAAACCAAAACAGGTGTCGGTGCACCAGTGCACGCGAGTCCTGGGAAAGATGGTGGCTTCTTACGAAGCAATTCCATTCGGAAGGTTCCATGTAAGGATCTTTCAGTGGGATCTGTTGGACAAGTGGTCCGGGTCGCATCTTCAGATGCATCGGCTGATAACCCTGTCTCCAAGGGCCAGGGTGTCGCTACTGTGGTGGCTGCAGAGTGCTCATCTTCTAGAGGGCCACAGATTCGGCATACAGGACTGGATCCTGGTGACCACGGATGCCAGCCTTCGAGGCTGGGGGGCAGTCACACAGGGAAGAATCTTCCAAGGACTATGGACAAGTCAGGAGACTTCCCTACACATAAATATTCTGGAACTAAGAGCCATTTACAATGCCCTAAGTCAGGCAAGACCCCTGCTTCAACACCAGCCGGTGCTGATCCAGTCAGACAACATCACGGCGGTCGCCCATGTAAACCGTCAGGGCGGCACAAGAAGCAGGATGGCGATGGCAGAAGCCACAAGGATTCTCCGATGGGCGGAAAATCATGTGTTAGCACTGTCAGCAGTGTTCATTACGGGAGTGGACAACTGGGAAGCAGACTTCCTCAGCAGGCACGACCTCCACCCGGGAGAGTGGGGACTTCATCCAGAAGTCTTCCAAATGATGGTACACCGTTGGGAAAGGCCACAGGTGGACATGATGGCGTCCCGCCTCAACAAAAAGCTAAAAAGATATTGCGCCAGGTCAAGGGACCCTCAGGCGATAGCTGTGGACGCTCTAGTGACACCGTGGGTGTACCAGTCGGTTTATGTGTTCCCTCCTCTGCCTCTCATACCCAAGGTACTGAGAATAATAAGAAGGAGAGGACTAAGAACTATACTTGTGGTTCCGGATTGGCCAAGAAGAGCTTGGTACCCAGAACTTCAAGAAATGATCTCAGAGGACCCATGGCCTCTGCCGCTCAGACAGGACCTGCTGCAGCAGGGACCCTGTCTGTTCCAAGACTTACCGCGACTGCGTTTGACGGCATGGCGGTTGAACGCCGGATCCTGAAGGAAAAGGGCATTCCGGAGGAAGTCATCCCTACGCTGATTAAAGCTAGGAAGGAGGTGACCGCAAACCATTATCACCACATATGGCGAAAATATGTTGCGTGGTGTGAGGCCAGAAGGGCCCCAACGGAGGAATTTCAGCTGGGTCGATTTCTGCACTTCCTACAGTCAGGGGTGACTATGGGCCTCAAATTAGGTTCCATTAAGGTCCAGATTTCGGCTCTGACGATTTTCTTCCAAAAAGAACTGGCTTCACTGCCTGAAGTTCAGACGTTTGTTAAAGGAGTGCTGCATATTCAGCCCCCTTTTGTGCCTCCAGTGGCACCTTGGGATCTCAACGTGGTGTTGGATTTCCTTAAGTCACATTGATTTGAGCCACTTAAAACCATGGAACTGAAATATCTCACGTGGAAAGTGGTCATGCTGTTGGCCTTGGCTTCGGCCAGGCGTGTGTCATAATTGGCGGCTTTGTCATGTAAAAGCCCTTATCTGATTTTCCATATGGATAGGGCGGAATTGAGGACTCGTCCCCAATTTCTTCCTAAGGTGGTATCAGCTTTTCATTTCTACCAACCTATTGTGGTGCCTGCGGCTACTAAGGACTTGGAGGATTCCAAGTTGCTGGACGTAGTCAGGGCCCTGAAAATCTATGTTTCCAGGACGGCTGGAGTCAGGAAAACTGACTCGCTATTTATCCTTTATGCGCCCAACAAGCTGGGTGCTCCTGCTTCAAAGCAGTCTATTGCTCGCTGGATCTGTAGTACGATTCAACTTGCACATTCTGCGGCTGGACTGCCGCATCCTAAATCTGTAAAAGCCCATTCCACGAGGAAAGTGGGCTCTTCTTGGGTGGCTGCCCGAGGGGTGTCGGCTTTACAACTTTGCCGAGCTGCTACTTGGTCGGGTTCAAACACGTTTGCTAAGTTCTACAAGTTTGATACCCTGGCTGAGGAGGACCTTTCTTTTGCTCATTCGGTGCTGCAGAGTCATCTGCACTCTCCCGCCCGTTTGGGAGCTTTGATATAATCCCCATGGTCCTTACGGAGTTCCCAGCATCCACTAGGACGTCAGAGAAAATAAGAATTTACTCACCGGTAATTCTATTTCTCGTAGTCGGTAGTGGATGCTGGGCGCCCATCCCAAGTGCGGATTGTTTGCAATATTTTTATATAGTTATTGCCTAACTAAAGGGTTATTGTTTAGAGCAGGAGTTCTCAAACTCGGTCCTCAGGACCCCACACAGGGCATGTTTTGCAGGTAACCCAGCAAGTGCACAGGTGTATTAATTACTCACTGACCCATTTTAAAAGGTCCACAGGTGGAGCTAGTTATTTCACTTGTGATTCTGTGAGGAGACCTGCAAAACATGCACTGTGTGGGGTCCTGAGGACCGAGTTTGAGAACCTGTGGTTTAGAGCCATCTGTTGAGAGGCTCAGTTATTTTTCATACTGTTAACTGGGTATAGTATCACGAGTTATACGGTGTGATTGGTGTGGCTGGTATGAGTCTTACCCGGGATTCCAAAATCCTTTCCTTATTGTGTCAGCTCTTCTGGGCACAGTATCCTAACTGAGGTCTGGAGGAGGGGCATAGAGGGAGGAGCCAGTGCACACCAGGTAGTCCTAAATCTTTCTTAGTTGTGCCCAGTCTCCTGCGAGCCGCTATTCCCCATGGTCCTTACGGAGTTCCCAGCATCCACTACGGACTACGAGAAATAGAATTACCAGTGAGTAAATTCTTATTTTTTGTTTTATTATTTTTTTGTTTTATTGTATTATTGTGACAAATGTATTACGATTATTTGCTTTCTTTACAGTTTCTTGCAATTACATGAATTTTTTTTATCTTGGGGAAATTGTCTTTTCTTTTAAGATAAATAAGCATCTAATGGTATTTTCTTGAGAAAAAACCAAGGTATTGTCTGGACACTGCATAGATAATACAAAATAAAGACATTTTTTTGTCGGCACTTGTTCCCACCACTGCAAGTCAGTATGTATCTAGCAAATGACAGCATGTTCATATTTGTTCAAAACATGTATATCTTGGAGGCCAACGTCCAGGGTTCTTTATCTGTAAGTTCCTACTCAATGAAATTTGCTTCACATCTGTTCCCGGTGGAACTAGGATCTTAGACATCAAGGTGTTAATATTTGAACATGAAAGAGTCATCACACCAAAAACCCAATCCAACACAGTTTTATTAACAAAGGTTCAGTATATACTCAGGTTTGATAATGGCTTTAGCATTCCATTAATGAGTACATGCCAGGGAGTCCCATCGTCTCGGGTGCCTGTATGGTTATGGAGTAAGCTGGATTGGACACCATGAAATTAATTGGTTCCTGTCATAGTTACAGAATTCTGTTGATCCGTATCTGGACACTTGGGTATAACGGACATAAAGATGAAATTATATTCCAGATAGTTCTAGCTCATAGAGTAAACACAGGTATGGACTATAGCTGACAAGCTCAGATGACTGGGGTAATCACAACCACACAGTGTCACTCTGGATTGGAATCTGTACAAAGATACAGAACTGAAACCCCAGCCATGAGAGCCTGGAACTGGTCATACAGAACTCAACCCCGGCCCCTGATACAGGAGCTAAAGGCTGGGACCCACTACTGGGGAACTCAGATAAACACAACTGGAGAAACTTAGAAGAGCATAGTACTGATCCTGGAGCACAGAAACTCAGAACTCTTAAGGAATCAGAGTCTAACATCTACAAGATTTTATCTATCCAACTGGAACTGTTCTGATCCAAACCTGGAACTGGAATCAGACCCAGGAAGAGCCCCAGTGCAGAAACTCAGAAAAGGAGAAAATAAAACTAATTCCAACCTATGGAAATAAGCAAGAGTGATGGAACAAAAGTCCAGTGTTGTTCCGACAGCCCTCTCTGAGACAGAACCCTGCATCACATCCCATTTCTGAGAGAGAGTAGTGCCTTCTGCAGCCCCAGCTACTAAAGAGTGTTGTTCCCACAGCCCCTTCTATGAGACAGAGAAATGCGAACGCATCCCCTTGCTGGAAGAGAGCGGTGCCTTAGCTAATCCAGTGTAGTTCCAACAGCACCCTGTAGGAGACAGAGAAGCCTACATCACATCCTGTTGCTGGGAGAGTGGTGTCTTCTGCTGCCACAGCTCCACCAGAATGTTGCTCCTACAACCCCTTCTATGAGATAGAGAAGCCTGCATCACATAACATTTGTGGTGTTACCAGGGGTTATGGCAATTCCTCAGTCTCTCTATACCTAAGATTTTGAATGTGACTTGTTATGTGTTGGAATGACTGCTATGCTGTGTCCTGACTGTGACCTGTGGGGGGGATAGTTTATGCTTCTTTGGAGTTAGGGATCAGATAACACTCTGGTACCAGTCATAAAATATTGTGTGTTAACAGTGTCATGCCTCGCTCCCCAAAATACCAGAACTTTCAACCAGGTCCCCTATGCAAGAGGGGCTCAGAGTAGTGGTCCCAGAGGACACCTAACTTACCTTTGGGTAAGTCTTGTGGAAACAAAGGAATTCCTTGTAGTTGGAGGGTGGGGGCTACTGTGGAAGGAGGCTTGTGGGGACTATATGGCCCAGCAGCACACACTGCTCAGGCTAGGAGTAATCCATCTGTCTGCTCTCCAGTAGTCTTCCTCCACTTGGAAGACCTGACCTCAGCATAAGATTATTTGGTTTTTCTGACTTTTTCCTTTTATTTACCGGAAGTTGACTGTGCATATTTCATAATTGTGTCTTGCTTATTTACACCTATTTTTTTGTATACTTTAACTCTTGAGATATTTCTCAATAAATCCTAAAAATGTATCAGCGTACCTCTGTATTCTTACGAATTCATGGGCCCGGAACGGCCCATGCTACATGTAAGTAACACTATATAGCAGAGGTTCTCAAACTCGGTCCTCGGGGGCCCACACAGTGCATGTTTTGCAGGTCTCCTCACAGAATCGCAAGTGAAATAATTAGCTCCACCTGTGGACCTTTTAAAATGTGTCAGTGAGTAATTAATACACCTGTGCACCTGCTGGGTTACCTGCAAAACATGCACTGTGTGGGCTCCCGAGGACCGAGTTTGAGAACCTCTGCTATATAGGAACAAAAATGCTGGTACACCACACCCATTAGAATTATAATAATGTCATTGTACATTAAACTCCAGGTTCTTGGCATACATTGGCCAATACATGAGCCTGCCCACCAATCGTCAAAGTGACCTCATCAGACAGGTCCATAACATTATACGGATTCACATCTGGGGGCACAGGGCACCCCCAAACTACCCCAGGGCAGTACACAAACAAAGGATAGAGATGAAAAATCAAAGTGTTAGGCAAGTGAAAATAGCTGGTGAGTATTAAAGAGAGGGCAGCAGTAAAGTGTCAGAGTGTTAGAGAGAAGACAGCAGTAAAGTGTCAGAGTGTTAGAGGACATCAGTAAGGTGTCAGAGCATTAGAGGACAGCAGTGAGGTAACAGAGTGTTAGAGAGAGGACAGCAGTAAAATTTCAGAGTGTTAGAGAGAGGACATCAGTAAGGTGTCAGAGCATTAGAGAGAGGACAGCAGTAAGGTGTCATAGCATTAGAGAGAGGTAGTAGTAAAGTGTCAGAGAGAGGACATCTGTAAGGTGTCAGAGCATTAGAGAGAGGACAGCAGTAAGGTGTCAGAGCATTAGAGAGAGGACAGCAGTAAAGTGTTAGAGAGAGGACAGCAGTAAAGTGTTAGTGAGAGGACAGCAGTAAAGTTTCAGAGTGTTAGAAAGAGGACAGCAGTAAAGTGTCAGAGTGTTAGAGAGAGGACAGCAGTAAAGTGTTAGAGAGAGGACAGCAGTAAAGTGTTAGTGAGAGGACAGCAGTAAAGTTTCAGAGTGTTAGAAAGAGGACAGCAGTAAGGTGTCAGAGCATTAGAGAGAGGACAGCAGTAAGGTGTCAGAGCATTAGAGAGAGGACAGCAGTAAAGTTTCAGAGTGTTAGAGAGAGGACAGCAGTAAAGTGTCAGTGTTAGAGGACATCAGTAAGGTGTCAGAACGTTAGAGGACAGCAGTAAGGTGTCAGAGCATTAGAGAGAGGACAGCAGTAAGGTGTCAGAGCGTTAGAGAGAGGACAGCAGTAAGGTGTCAGAGCGTTAGAGAGAGGACAGCAGTAAGGTGTCAGAAAGAGGACAGCAGTAAAGTGTTAGAGAGAGGACAGCAGTAAAGTTTCAGAGTGTTAGAGAGAGGACATCAGTAAGGTGTCAGAGTGTTAGAAGATGAGGTTAGCTGATCAGTGTTACAAGTGTAAAAGAAGTGTGCAAAATGTAACATAAATTTAAAACAAACACAGGATGATATAGGTGTTGTAAAAGAAACCGTGTAAGATGCTGATGCCCCAAAGTGGCCCAGCCAGAGCAATCCTAGGAGCCCCACACCTCAAAAGTATAGTAATTCAGAAATCAATATAAGAGGGATGGTTTTCCACCCAAGATAATACTTTGGTGGTGACCCCCCCATCTTTTTCTTAGTGAAGAAGAATCCAGCGCCGGCTGGAGAGGTGGAAGGTGGATAAAACCCTTTCCAGGTTTTCTTCAATGTTATAATTTTCAATGTTATAATTTTTATATGGGAGGAGCAGCCTTCAGTGTACTGTTATAATTATTATATGGGAGGAGCAGTCTTTAGTGTCCTGTTAGTTTATGTTACTGCGGGGATCTTCTAAGACCAAAATATCTGCAATCTCCCTGTATCAGGCCTTTGTAACATATCGTAATTGGTGCAATTTAAAGCAAATGTGAGTCATAGGACCCAGACTCCTATGTAATCTTATAACAATACTGTGACTGGACGGACCCGTACGAGAGCCCTCACCGCTTTGCGTCCCGGCCCCAGTCACAGAATGCAGTTTGGCCACATAGGAGATTCCCGCTTACTTACTGTTACTGACTCCACCCACTGCGCAGTGGGTAGGTACTATGCTGCCACCACCAGACTCCTATGCGCCATGGCGTCTGGAACCATGGTTCTGCTGTGTATGCGTCGACACGCTGTCTTACCACACCTGTGTGGTGTTGACGAATCCCCACTAGTTGCTTGACCAGGTCTCTACCCAGTAGCTGTCTGGAGGCGGAGCTTGGAGACGCTGGGTGCACCCTGGACAGCCGGAATATGGAGCAAGGTTTCGCCTAGCCCTGCATGTCACAAGATGAAGCGTTTATCTTGAGGCAGATGATGTTTATTTGCCCAAAATAGTTCTGAAAAGAACTCTGCAATACAACAAGATGTTTTACAGCAGAAAGTAGTTGGTATAATACACTCTGGAGGCTTGCAGGCCTCCTTTTTATGTCAATTTTCCACACCGTACCACAGGGGGTAATTCCACTCTGGTTTACAACCAATCACTGTTTACCCATGTGCTGTGCATGCCTTGGTCACATGCACTGCTACCATTGTCCTCTATGGACAGTGGGGAGTGGTCACTCTCCTTTGACCGTCCCATACTGCAGGATCGGTATCTGCCCCGGTGACATTCAGACTGGCTGGGGGGAAGTTTTCCCACCTAAACTTCGAGAAATCTGCCCGGGACCTAGCTCACCATCTGTAGCCCGAATTCGGGCTCCAGAGCTGGGCAGCCTAGATCCCAGGTCAGGGTTTCTAGCTCACCAAGGGTGATCTCTATGGAGCCCCAGAAAACCACTCAGCTTGTTGGAAAGCTAAGCTTCTCCTCTCTCTCCCCATGATACTTTTATGTTTGAGGCTGGAGGAGAAGTCATTCCATTTTTTGGGGAAAAGGTCTGGGGGAATCCAACAGCCTGTACAGCCATGGATTCCCCCCTCCTGGGACACACAACCAAGTAAGTGCTTATTTACATTAAATCCACTTCACATTTCTGTTTTAAATATAAACTGCACAGGCTCCAAATACCCAGGAACTGCAGCCTCACAATACAATATATTAGTATATTACATTTAAAAACATTGCTTTGTGTTTTTTCTCTAACCAGCACTCAGCGCTGGGCTCCCTTAGCCCTGCAGCCTGGAGGACTGCTGGGCTCTCCCCAGGGTCAGCAGGGCACACTGGAGGGAGCTGGCTGCAGCAGAGGCTAACTTATCTGCCCCGCTGCGGTACCCACTCCACCCGCCACCCAGTGTGGCTGAAATTGCTGTCTCCCTTCTGAAACCCGATGGCTCGGGATGCTGTGTCTTTCTGGAGCGCTGAGGCGCCGGTCCCCAACGTCCAGTGCCCTACACATGCCTCCATCGCATAGGGAGCCGGCTAGCCTGGTCCCCGGTGAGCGGCGCACCCTCCCTGCAGCCCGGGAAGCTTGTCCCTGCTGTCGCGACTGGCCACCTCCGTAGCGCTGAGGCGCCGGGAGCTGAGCTCCCAGCCCCTAGCGGTGGAACATAAACATCGATGCAGCAGGAGCTGATCTCCCTGCTGCAGCTTCTCCCCCGGCGCACACACAGGCCAGCGCGCCTGGGTCCTGTACACACTGCCGCGGCCTCTGGAGAGTTCTGGGGCAGCGGTACACACAATAATACATATTTTAACATTTTAAACACTTGGTACATACCATCTTCACAGTTTTAAAGATGGCGCTTAGCGTCCAGGTACATTTAAAAGTGGCGCCATGCACCTATTCTCTCTACAATGGCGCCGGGCACTTAAAGGTTAACCCCTTAAGTGCCGTGGCCTTCATTAACCATCTTTCCGGCAGGGTCTCCGGCCACAAATACTGATGCTCCTCACTTATCAACACAGGGGTGAGGAGGGTTTATTGGTAACTTATTGCTTTATTTCTAGTGTTTCTTGTATACTCTGATGTTTCTTATAATTATTATACTTCTAGAGAACTGAGTGTTTACTAGGCGTCACATGAGAATGAGATGCGTCACTGATTCCCTGAGGATGGGGAACAACAGCAGTCACATGACTGAGAGGATACTAAATCTCACCCTGGAGATCATCTACCTGCTGACTGGGGAGGTGAGGGGATCTTGGAGTGTCACAGTGACATCACTTATATCTATAGTAATAATACAGGGACATGACTGGGGAGGTGAGGGGATCTGGGAGTGTCACAGTGACATCACTTACATCTATAGTAATAATACAGGGACATGACTGGGGAGGTGAGGGGTCTGGGAGTGTCACACTGACATCACATATCTATAGTAATAATACAGGGACATGACTGGGGAGGTGAGGGAGTATGGGAGCATCATAGTGACATCACATATCTATAACACTAATACAGGGACATGACTGGGGAGGTGACGGGATCTGGGAGCGTCACAGTGACATCACATATATCTGTAGTAATAATACAGGACATGACTAGGGAGGTGAGGGAATCCGTGAACAGCACAGTGACATCACTTATATCTATAGTAATAATACAGGGACATGACTGGGGAGGTGAGGGGTTCTGGGATTCTATGCAGTAATTGTGTAATTTTACCTTTTTTCTCTAACAATATACAGGGTTATACAGTAGTAAAGAAGACACCCGGTGAATGTGAGACACCCAGCAGCTGCCCCCATGTGTCAGGAAGACTGAGTAGGACCCAGAGCCCCATAACGAAGCCTCCACCTCACTCAGTGATACATGAGAGGCACAATGATCAGAAGATCCTGGAACTCACCAACAAGCTCATTCAGCTGCTGACTGGAGAGGTGACTGCTGGGAATGGGACATTATACAGTAACACCAGGGAATGTGTCTGGGTGATTACTGGAGAAGTGACTGCTGGGAATAGGGCATTGTACAGTAACGCCAGGGGACGTGTCAGGGTGATGACTGGAGAGGTGACTGCTGGGAATGGGACATTATACAGTAAGACCAGGGGATGTGTCTGGGTGGTGACTAGAGAGGTGACTACTGGGAATGGGACATTATACAGTAAGACCAGGGGATGTGTCTGGGTGATGACTGGAGAGGTGACTGCTGGGAATGGGACATTATACAGTAACACCAGGGGATGTGTCTTGGAGATGACTGGAGTGGTGACTGGTGGGAATGGGGCATTATACAGTAACACCAGGGGATGTGTCTGGGTGATGACTGGAGAGGTGACTGCTGGGAATGGGACATTATACAGTAACACCAGGGGACGTGTCTTGGTGATGACTGGAGAGGTGACTGCTAGGAATGGGACACTATACAGTAACACCAGGGGATGTGTCTGGGTGATGACTGGAGAGGTGACTGCTGGGAATGGGACATTATACAGTAACACCAGGGGACGTGTCTGGGTGATGACTGGAGAGGTGACTGCTAGGAATGGGACACTATACAGTAACACCAGGGGACGTGTCTGGGTGATGACTGTATCATTGTGCGTGTCAGGTTCCTGTAAGGTGTCAGGATGTCACTGTCTCTCCATGCAGGAGGGGGAGTATATAGAGGAACACGGGGGTCTGTACAAGGACGTGATGATGGAGAATCACCAGCCCTGCACATCACTGGGTAAGAGGAGACTGTCATGTATTGTACAGGGGAGAGCAGGTATGGGGGCCCCTATATACACACATCATCTGATAATCACATATATACACTATACTCAGTCACTGTGTGTCTCCTACAGATGGGCCCAGTAACAGAGATACACCAGAGAGATGTCTCCGTCCTCTGTATTCCCAGGATTGTACAGAGGAGAATCACAGGATCGCACAGGAGGATCAGGTAGGTGGGATTTAGGGTCTCGCCAGTATACCAAAGTAACGTTACACTATATCCGTCATTCCGAACTTGGGGCCCTAGTACCCCAGGGGGTTACTCACTGTAATGTACAGGGGTACTTAGTGTTCTGTAGTGATGGGGCTGGTGCAGGATATCTGGGTGATAATGAGACACAGGGAAAGCAGTGTAATTGGGGGTCTCTAGCCCCATGCACCACAGTAGGACCCTGATAACAACATGAAAACATCTATCCCTGTATAAGAAGGCAGATGGGTTTATAGGTTTAGGGTTCAGTCCTATTAGCTGGGATGATCTCGCGGGTTTTCTGCCCCATTGCACTTTATGGTCTGTACAGATCAATGTGTCTAATACTCTGATACCCTCCTGATTACTCTGAGTAATGATGTCCGAAATTAATAAAGCATTAATTTATATATGGGTTATTTAGGGTGAAGATCTTACAAATAGAAAGGCAGAAGAAGAGACGTATGTGACTGATATAAAGGCAGAAGATATAGAGGAAGAAGAAGAGATGTATGTGACTGATATGAAGGCAGAAGATATAGAGGGAGAAGAAGAGACGTATGTGACTGATATGAGGGCAGAAGATATAGTGGGAGAAGAAGAGATGTATGTGACTGATATGAAGGCAGAAGATATAGAGGGAGAAGAAGGGACGTATGTGACTGATATAAAGGCAGAAGATACAGTGGGAGAAGAAGAGACGTATGTGACTGATATGAAGGCAGAAGATACAGAGGGAGAAGAAGAGACATATGTGACTGATATGAAGGCAGAAGATACAGAGGGAGAAGAAGAGACGTATGTGACTGATATAAAGGCAGAAGATACAGTGGGAGAAGAAGAGACGTATGTGACTGATATGAAGGCAGAAGATACAGAGGGAGAAGAAGAGACGTATGTGATTGATATGAAGGCAGAAGATACAGAGGGAGAAGAAGAGACGTATGTGACTGATATGAAGGCAGAAGATATAGAGGGAGAAGAGACGTATGTGACTGATATGAAGGCAGAAGATACAGAGGGAGAAGAAGAGACGTATGTGAGGGGTGATCAGCAGTGTAAGGAGGAGGAAATCCCTACAGATATCAGTACAGGTGAGTAATAAACACTTATTACAGGAAATAGTCAGTTGTGATGTCTTTTGTGGAGAATTCCTTCTCTTCAATACTGTAAAGGTTATATGTAAGGAAAGGAAAAAAGCACAAAATGTCCCTGTGTAATGCAATGACAATAAATAGTCACTAAGTGTTTTTGCACCATGTGAGGTGAGTAAGATTGATAGGTCTCAATAAAATAATTTAAAGCAGTGGTTCTCAAACTGTGTGTCTCAGGACACTGCAGGGGTGCCTTGGATTGGTGGACATGGACATGTCTTAAGTCTTTATAGTCACTTACAGGCGCCACTGCCAGATCTGCCACAGCTATGGCCTGGGTGGCTAAAGCTATTGAAAACTTGGCTGATGCCCTTGAAAACAGTTTCTCTTCTGAGGTGACTAAAGAACAACTATTTGCGAACAGGGATGCCGCCTATTACATTGGCTTCTTTGGATACAGCTCTCCTGTCATCTAAGGCTTTAGCTGCTTCTCTAGTAGTCCCACACATTGTTTGGCTTCATTCCTGGAAGGCGGACTTTGACGCTAAGAAAGCCCTGGAAGCAATTCCTTACATAGGCAAATTTAGTTTTGGACCAGAATTGGACAAGATTGTCAATAACCTGGCAACTGCTAATATAGCTTACCTACCCTCAGCCTCCTCTACACGGCATCGGAGTTCGTCTTTCCCCTCAGGGCAAGGTCAGTGTTCAGACCTTCCCTAGACTGTGACATCCCACAAAGGCTTCTAAGAGCAATTCCAAACAGGCATGGGCAGCTAGACGTCCACCTACCAAACCAGAGAATAAACCATCAGTTTGACAGAGCGGGCCTCTCCCTTGGAGACCCCAGGGTGGGAAGCCGACTTCTTCAGTTCATCCAGGCTTGGCGCCAGATCACAACAGATGCCTGGGTTCAATAAGTGGTCTCACACGGGTACGCTTTCTCCTTCCGGAAGAGTCCACCCAGACAATACTTTCTTACCAGTCAACCAGCAGACCTCAACAATGCCAAGGCGCTGAAGAGGAACATTCAATCCCTACTACAATCAGGCGTGATTAGTCATGTCCCCATGTCTCAACAGGGCCAGGGGTTTTATTCTATGTTCTTTTTGGTTCAGAAATCCAGTGGATCTTATCATCTCATACTCAATCTCAAATTACTGAACAAATATCTCAAGGTGCCCAGGTTCAGGCCCTACCTTTGGCCTTTCTACAGCCCCCTCAGTGAGACTCCCCACAGTACCCGGCTCCAGCCTCAGCCAGACTCCTTGCAGTGCCCTATTACCAGCTCCAGCCAGACTCCCCGCAGTGCCCTGTTACCGGCTCCAGCCTCAGTCAGACTCCCCGCAGTGCCCGGCTCCAGCCTCAGTCAGACTCCCTGCAGTGCTCTGCTCCCGGCTCCAGCCTCAGTCAGACTTCCTGCAGTGCTCTGCTCCCGGCTCCAGCCTCAGTCAGACTCCCCGCAGTGCTCTGCTCCCGGCTCCAGCCTCAGTCAGACTCCCTGCAGTGCTCTGCTCCCGGCTCCAGCCTCAGTCAGACTCCACACAGTGCCCTGCTTCCGGCTCTAGCCTTAGTCAGACTTGCTTTTTGCTCCTGCAGCACCCCGCCGCTGAACAGGGATCTACCCACGCACCCCCTCTCTCCCTTCTCCGGTGCCCGGTTTGCCCCGGCACTCGGTGCGCTTCCTCGTGTGAGTTACTTCTATTTACGGTTTCGTCACCAGCCACCTCCGTCAGTTCAGCTCGTATGTCATATGTTGGCCTTGAAAGAGTCTCTGCATGCTATTCCTAGAGTTAGTAGAAGTCCCCATATCCTCCTGTTCTGTATTGCATATATCAGTTGTATCTTCCAGCCCTGCAAGAGCAGCATATGAGTTTTGCAGTGTCACATCTTGTGGAAGATATCTGTGTCCATCTGGAAATCCCTGCCTTTCAGAGCCCACAGCAGTCCAGGCAGAATGTCTTCTGGTGGCTCTCTGAGGTAGTGGTGGCCTCAAGGACACAGACATCCTACATATCCCAGCAGGCAGCTTAGCTATCTCCTCCTGCAGCAGAGAATTGCTCACAGATTGGACAGCGGCTGAGTCTCCAGATTGTCTCCCGTAAACCAAATGCATCATATCCACTGCACGACACTAGCCCAAACATTGTATCAGATGCTAATGGTATTGCCAATATGTGTGTATTATATCTCACCTGATCTGTATTCTATCTCACCTGATCTGTATTCTATCTCACCTGATCTGTATTCTATCTCACCTGATCTGTATTCTATCTCACCTGATCTGTTTTCTAACTCACCTGATCTGTATTATATCTCACCTGCTGCTGTATTATATCTCACCTGATCTGTATTATATCTCACCTGATCTGTATTCTAACTCACCTGATCTGTATTCTAACTCACCTGATCTCACCTGCTGCTGTATTCTATCTCACCTGATCTGTATTCTATCTCACCTGATCTGTATTCTATCTCACCTGATCTGTATTCTATCTCACCTGATCTGTATTCTAACTCACCTGATCTGTATTCTAACTCACCTGATCTGTATTCTAACTCACCTGATCTGTATTCTATGTCACCTGCTGCTGTATTCTATCTCACCTGCTGCTGTATTATATCTCACCTGATCTGTATTATATCTCACCTGATCTGTATTCTAACTCACCTGATCTGTATTCTAACTCACCTGCTGCTGTATTCTAACTCACCTGCTGCTGTATTCTATCTCACCTGCTGCTGTATTCTATCTCACCTGCTGCTGTATTCTATCTCACCTGATCTGTATTATATCTCACCTGATCTGTATTATATCTCACCTGATCTGTATTATATCTCCCCTGCTGCTGTATTATATCTCCCCTGCTGCTGTATTATATCTCACCTGATCTGTATTCTATCTCACCTGATCTGTATTCTATCTCACCTGATCTGTATTATATCTCACCTGATCTGTATTATATCACCTGATCTGTATTATATCACCTGATCTGTATTATATCTCACCTGATCTGTATTATATCTCACCTGCTCTGTATTATATCTCACCTGATCTGTATTATATCTCACCTGATCTGTATTATATCTCACCTGATCTGTATTATATGTCACCTGATCTGTATTATATCTCCCCTGCTGCTGTATTATATCTCACCTGATCTGTATTATATCTCACCTGATCTGTATTCTAACTCACCTGATCTGTATTCTAACTCACCTGATCTCACCTGCTGCTGTATTCTATCTCACCTGATCTGTATTCTATCTCACCTGATCTGTATTCTATCTCACCTGATCTGTATTCTAACTCACCTGATCTGTATTCTAACTCACCTGATCTGTATTCTAACTCACCTGATCTGTATTCTAACTCACCTGATCTGTATTCTATGTCACCTGCTGCTGTATTCTATCTCACCTGCTGCTGTATTATATCTCACCTGATCTGTATTATATCTCACCTGATCTGTATTCTAACTCACCTGATCTGTATTCTAACTCACCTGCTGCTGTATTCTATCTCACCTGCTGCTGTATTCTATCTCACCTGCTGCTGTATTCTATCTCACCTGATCTGTATTATATCTCACCTGATCTGTATTATATCTCACCTGATCTGTATTATATCTCCCCTGCTGCTGTATTATATCTCCCCTGCTGCTGTATTATATCTCACCTGATCTGTATTCTATCTCACCTGATCTGTATTCTATCTCACCTGATCTGTATTCTATCTCACCTGATCTGTATTATATCACCTGATCTGTATTATATCACCTGATCTGTATTATATCTCACCTGATCTGTATTATATCTCACCTGCTCTGTATTATATCTCACCTGATCTGTATTATATCTCACCTGATCTGTATTATATCTCACCTGATCTGTATTATATCTCACCTGATCTGTATTATATGTCACCTGATCTGTATTATATCTCCCCTGCTGCTGTATTATATCTCACCTGATCTGTATTATATCTCACCTGATCTGTATTATATCTCACCTGATCTGTATTATATCTCACCTGATCTGTATTATATGTCACCTGATCTGTATTATATCTCACCTGATCTGTATTATATCTCACCTGATCTGTATTATATCTCACCTGATCTGTATTATATGTCACCTGATCTGTATTATATCTCCCCTGCTGCTGTATTATATCTCACCTGATCTGTATTATATCTCCCCTGATCTGTATTATATCTCCCCTGCTTCTTTTTCACACTCACAATTCACATAAGTATGCAAGCTAGGGTTAATTCTGATACAAATTACCCCTAGTACATGTCCATGTGGTAGGGAATATAGAGTGTAAGCTCCCCTGGTGGGACTGATGTGAATGACTAAATATTCTCTGTACAGTGTGGAGTAATATGTGTACTATATAAAGATCTGTGAATAATAATAATACAGTTACTTTATCTCCAGCAGATGGCGGCACAAGCAGGAATGCCTTGGAGGGAAATCTTATATTGTCTGCAGATACTGACATAGAAGATAACATCACACAGGATTCTCCAGGAGACAACCCCGTTATGCTAAATATACATCCAGTACCTCTCAGCGCAGATATATCATCTGATTCCTCTAACTGTGAGGACTGTTCTCCTGATACCTCAGATTTTGTTACACATCGTGTAGCTTATACACCTGATAAAGTATTTCCCTGTTCTGAGTGTGGGAAATGTTTTACACTGAAACCAAATCTTGTTGCACATTTGAGATGTCACACAGGTGAGAAACCATTTCCATGCTCTGAGTGTGGGAAATGTTTTACAAATAAATCCGATCTTGTTAAACATCAGAGAATCCACACAGGTGAGAAGCCATTTCCATGCTCCGAGTGTGGGAAATGTTTTACACACAAATCAATTCTTGTTAAACATCAGAGAATCCACACAGGTGAGAAGCCATTTCCATGCTCTGAGTGTGGGAAATGTTTTACACAGAAATCAACTCTAGTTAGACATCAGAGAAGTCACGCAGGAGAGAAACCATTTCCCTGTCCTGAGTGTTGGAAATGTTTTACACGCAAATCAGTTCTTGTTAAACATCAGATAATCCACACAGGTGAGAAACCATTTCCATGCTCTGAGTGTGGGAAATGTTTTACAACTAAATACGAGCTTGTTAAACATCAGAGAATCCACACAGGTGAGAAGCCATTTCCATGCTCCGAGTGTGGGAAATGTTTTACACAGAAATCAACTCTAGTTAAACATCAGAGAAGTCACGCAGGAGAGAAACCATTTCCATGTCCTTAGTGTTGGAAATGTTTTACACACAAATCACATCTTTTTTAGACATCAGATTTCACACAGTAGAAAAGCATTTCTATGAGCTGATACAAAACAGGGTTGTAGCACAGCTCCTGTCACACAGTTTTTGAACAATTTAAGGTAACTGTCCGCAGACAATTGGAATGGATGTCATATAAGACTGGAGTAGATCACTCAGGTGAAACTAAATCTGGGTACACAGTAAACAATGTGTACCCAGCCCAACGTCACTGCTGCCGGGACCCTGCATGTGGCAAGTGCATACTGCAGGGCCAACAGGGGATGTCACTAGTGACCCGTGGGAGAGCATATCATGGGCACACACTAGATGATTATTCTGTTAGATATTGGCCCCACTCTCCACAGTAATAACAGATCACATTGTTGTTTTGTAGCGTCTACATTTTGTGCATTTCAAACACGTAAAAAGATAAAATGCATTATCATTTTTATAAACATTTTATTATGGAAACTCGGGTAAAATCCAACTTTTTTGTTGTATTGGAATGGTAGATAAATGGTGACTCACAAACCACAAAGTAGTTCTCGGTGGGTAGAAACAAATGAAAGATGCAGCAGACAAGGAGTGTGGTTTGTATAGTGCAATATGTTGTGGATTGGGAAGCCCTTTCTCCACGTCACACATATATACACATTTTCACCCATTGGTAAATATAGAAACGGGTAATGTAGGGCAACTGAGGTGGAGAACGGACTTTCCAGGTCTTTCATTACAGTTTTAGCTGCAAATCTTACATTAAATAAACAATTTCTATCTCCTATGCCGAGATGCACCATATTATATTGCAGAGATCTTACTTAACTCCTAGATTATAATGTCTTATAGGTGATGCACCTACTTCTAGCTGCTATAAATGTGGGACACCATACACAGATATTGTACATTGCTTGTGGACCGGCCCACAAGTATTATGGATGGATGCCAAAATTATATTAACAATAATACTGATAATTGAATTTGTTGATGAAACGTGGACCTTCTGGGGTATTTACTACAAGACAAATTCATGTAAATTAACCAAAGGTAACGGAACACGGCTTGTAAAATTGCCAGCCGGCACTAAGAAGACTGTATTGTCTCAATGGATCTCTCCTGCTCCTATCTCTCTAACCTTATACCCCAGACTTTATTCCTTGTTTCTTATGGATTGGACTGATGTGTCCCTGCAAAAAGAAAAATGGCAAAATTCTATATATATGGCTTCCTTATGTTCACACTTTGCAGTTTTTATAGAAGCATTGAGAACATGTTTCCAATCTACCTCATAGTATAACCTAGAGGTACTTAGCTCTGGTGTAGCATTGTAATGTATGTATGAGATATAGTCCATGCTTCTTTCCTTTGTCCTTGTTACTATGTTTTATATGTAAGAACAAGACCAGTATTGTTATATCTTTTTGAATTGCCCAATGTTATGGTACTGGGGATACTGTAAATGTCTGTATCTTCCTTATACATAAATTTTCTTCTGTGTTATTGTCAAGATTATTTCTATATTCTTGTTACTCAGATGTGTATCTTTTGTTTTTATTGCATGACCTTGTCAAAAAGAAAAAACATAATTATTTGCTTTTATTTACCGTTTCTTGCTGTTTAATGAAAAATACAAACATTTGTTTTTCTTCGGGAGATTGTCTTTTATTTTCAAGATAAATAAGCAACTAATGGAATGTTCTTAAGAAAAAAAACAAGGTATTGTCTGGACACTGCATAGATAATACATAACAAAGACATTTTTGGTCGCCACTTGTCACCACCACTGCAAGTCAGTATGTATCTAGCAAATGACAGCATGTTCTTGGAGGCTAGCAGCCAGGGTTCTTTGTCTGCAAGTTCCTACTAAATGAAATTTGCTTCAAATCTATTCCCGGTGGAACTAGGATCTTAGACATCAAGGTGTTAATGTTTGAACATGAAAGAGTCATGACACCAAAAACCTAATACAACACAGTTTTATTAACAAAGGTTCAGTATTAACTCAGGTTTGATAATGGTTTTAGCATTCAATCAATGAGTACATGCCAGGGAGCCCCATCGTCTCAGGGGCCTGTATAGTTTTGGAGTGAGCTGGACTGGACACCATGAAATCAGTTGGTTCCTGTCATAGTTAAAGAATTCTGTTTATCCGTATCTGGACCCTCGGGTATAACTGACCTAAAAATTAAATGAGATGTCCGATAGTTCTAGCTAGTAGAGTGAACACAGGTATGGACTATAGCTAACAAGCTCAGATGTTTATGGCAATCACAACAACACAGTGTCACTCTGGACTGGAATCTGT
Source organism: Pseudophryne corroboree (assembly GCF_028390025.1). NCBI lineage: Eukaryota > Metazoa > Chordata > Amphibia > Anura > Myobatrachidae > Pseudophryne > Pseudophryne corroboree. The sequence continues at coordinate 24,343,707 of NC_086446.1, read as the reverse complement.
ACAAAGATACAGAACTGAAACCCCATCCATGAGAGCCTGGAACTGGTCGTGCAGAACTCAACCCCGGCCCCTGATACAGGAGCTAAAGGCTGGGACCCACCACTGGGAACTCAGATCAACACAACTGGAGAAACTTTAAGGTGCATAATACTGAATCTGGAGCACAGAAACTCAGAACTCTTAAGGAATCAGAGTCTAACATCTACAAGATTTTATCTATCCACCTGGAACTGCTCTGATCCAAACCTGGAACTGGAATCAGACTCGGGAAGAGCCCCAGTGCAGAAAATCAGAAACCAAACCCCAGAACCAACCTATGGAAATAAGCAAGAGCGATGGAACAAAAGTCCAGTGTTGTTCCTACAGCCCTCTCTAACAGCACCCTGCATCACATCCCATTTCTGGGAGAGACTGGTTCCTTCTGCGGCCCCAGCTCCCCCAGTGTTGTTCCTACAGCCCCGTTTGAGACCGAGAAGCCTGCATCATATCCCCTTTCTGGAAGAGAGTGGTGCCTTCTGCTGCCACAGCTCCTCCATTTTTGTTCCTACAGCACCCTCTAGGAGACCGAGAAATCTGCATCACAGCCCCTTGCTGCGAGGGAGCGGTGCCTTAGCTAATCCAGTGTTGCTCCAACAGCCCCTTCAATGAGACAGAGAAGCCTGCATCACATCCTGTTGCCTGAAGAGTGATGCCTTCTGCAGCCACAGCTCCACCAGAATGTTGCTCCTACAGCCCCTTCTATGAGATAGAGAAACCTGCATCACATACCATTTGTGGTGTTGCCATGGGTTATAGCAATTCCTCAGTCTTTCTATATCTAAGATTTTAAATGCGACTTGTTATGTACTGGAATGACTGCTATGCTGTGTCCTGACTGTGACCTGTGGGGGATATAGTTCATGCTTCTTTGGAGTTAGGGAACAGATCTCATACCAGTCATAAGAGATTGTGTTAACAGTGTCATGCCTCACTCCCCAAAATACCAGAACTTTCAACTGGGTTCCCTATGCAAGAGGGGCTCAGGGTAGTGGTCCCAGAGGACACCTAATTTTTTCTAAGCAAGCCTTGTGGAAACAAAGGAATTCCTTGTAGCCTTGGAGACTACTGAGGGAGGAGGCTTGTGGGACTATATGGCCCAGCAGCACACACTGCTGGGGGTTCAGTCTTCAAGTGAGAACTTTCAGGCTAGGAGTATTCCATCTGTCTGCTTTCCGGTAGTCTCCCTCCACTTGGAAGACCCGTCCTCAGTATAAGATTATTAGGTTTTTCTGACTTTTTCCTTTTACTTGGAGTTGACTGTGCATATTTTATAATAGTGTCTGTTTATTTACGCCTATTTTTTTGTATACTTTAACTCGAGATATTTCTTAATCCTAAAATGTATCAGTGTACCTCTGTGTTCCTATGAATTCATGTGCCCAGAATGGCCCGTGCTACATGTACGTGAGGGAGATAGATGTATTGAGCTTATGAGCTTAAGCAGTGTCAGCCATTTTGTTAAGTAGCAGCCATGATGTAGTGAAGAAGTATGCTTTGCTGAAAAATCATAATAAATGCTGACATTTCATAGTACGTTCTGTGCAAAGCAAGGACATAGCTATGTCTTGAAAACATGTTATTAGACAGTTTCTGTGTGTTTAGACTTCTTGTGAAGGACACGTAGGAGGGTGTCAGCCTGAGAGGAGTTATGAGAAGAGATGCATTATTGTTTTGAAATGTGATGTGTATCAAGCGTTCATGCAAGTACCTTTTTTTCTATATAACGCCCTGCTGAATAAACGGGCCTCAGTCTCATTTTGTGGACATAACTGCGTGTGTTGTCTGCTTCCTGGGATTCCCAATCGATTGGTAAACAAAAGGTAACGAGCAGACAATTGAAGGGATTTGATAGGAGTAGGAGGCTTATCTCCAACAGTTACATGGGGGCTCTTGTTCCGGGATCGATGAGCTTATCAATATCAGATGACGACGCAACTGCTTGATATGTGTGCAGCTACTGACATACCCGGTAAGTAATCTGAAGCTTGATCATTATATATCAACCTGATTACTCTGTCAGTACTTGTATACAGGTCCTCTGGTCTGTTCATCTGATTAGGTAAGCAATACTCGATCATTTGGACCCGATTGTTTGTTTGAGAAACATTCATTATTTGTCTGTGTGCGCTGATAAAGTTGTAAGTTTTAGTTTCACTGTTGCAAGGGGAAAAAAAATTATTTTATTTTTATAAAGTATTACGTTTCAGTTTCACTTTTGCAAGAAAAAAATGTGGATTTTTAAATGACTTGTCAGAATTCTTGTGGTATAATCCTGCTATTGACTCTGAATATTGTGAATTTAAATGTATATTGATATGTATATTAAATGAATATTGATTTCAGTTTTGTAGAGAACCTAAGACAGGTTTTGCAACAGTTGTGGGATGGCATGTTGATAAGGTGGTGATAGAAAATGTATTGGTGATAAATTACCTGTTAAATTATATACCCCTTGGTACCACAGTTATAGTTAGTGTAGGGAAATTCTACTGATTATAAACAACGTTTAACCAAATGGCATAGAATTAGGTTAAGACACTGAACACTCACATACTGAGCCTTTTTAAATCCAGAATCTGCAGCCGAGATTTGGCATACAAGGTTTGGTAATAGCGGTATCAGTTTTATTCATAGTAAAGCATACTAACTAGGGTATTCAATTATCCGCAAATTCGCGAAAATTTTTTGCGGCAATCGGCCGAAAATTGCTGCGAAAACGCTCCGTTTTTCGACCTATTCAATTCCGACCGGGTTTCACGTGAAAATTCTTGCAGTGAAAAGTGCAGGTGAAAATGGGGAAATCAGCCTGTACCCCAAAAAATGCTAAACTAACATAGGAAAACAGAAGAGAAGTGTGTTAGAGATCACATTAGAGCGTTTTTGGGGACTTAAATTGTGTGAAATGGCTGTTATATGCATTTTTTAAAAAATGCAAAAAAATTATAGAAACCAAGTTTTTTTTGAGCAAAAAAAATGCTCTCATTAAATTTGGGGTACATGAAAATGGGTATAAGTATATATTTGGGTCATTTTAGGGTACTTTAAAAAAAAGTGGAAACAGACCGATTACTCCCATCTGCAAGCCTAAAAAAACACCTTAAAATAGTGACTTTTCCCAACTTTTCACCTGCTTCAGAGAAGGTGAAGTGAAATTAGTGAAAAAATGATCACCGATAAATTTACCAGGATAATTGAATAGGCTGTAATTGCGTTTCACGTGAAAAGTCAGTTTTTTCACCCGAAAACCGGACTTTTCATGTGAAAAGTCCGTTATCACTGCTAATTGAATATACCCCTTAGGGGGATATTCAATTTGGTCCGATGTAAAAAACCCCGATGTTTCTTCGGGTGCTGCGGTCGGGCTATTTAATTTGCTCGGCCGGTAACAAGTCCTCTTACACCCGAAAACACACAGGTTCAGTGAAACCTGTGTGTTTTCGGGTGAAACAGCCCCGTTTTCAGTTGAAAACGGGGCTGTTATCGGGCATTTTGCTTCGCCTGCCGGAGGCAGGTGAAGCAAAACCCCCGATAAGCCGCGGCACGCGCCGGCTTATCGGGGCCAATTAAATAGCCCCGTTTTTCGACCTATTCACGTGAAAAGTCCGGTTTTCGGGTGAAAAAACTGACTTTTCACGTGAAACGCAATTACAGCCTATTCAATTATCCTGGTAAATTTATCGGTGATCATTTTTTCACTAATTTCACTTCACCTTCTCTGAAGCAGGTGAAAAGTTGGGAAAAGTCACTATTTTAAGGTAAAAATGTTTGGATATGATACAGAACTCCTGGGACACCCCCCTTAATGACTAATTAGGCACGTTGAAGTTTTTAATTATTTTTAATTGGCCTATAATGACATGTCATTTTTGGGGTGAAAAAGTAAAAAGTGATGGAAATTGGGGTTCAAGGTATGGGACAGGTATATTGGAGTGCTTTATGAGTGGGACAGGTGTTTTTTAGGCTTGCAGATGGGAGTAATCGGTCTGTTTCCACTTTTTTTGCATTTTAAAAAAAATGCATATAACAGCCATTTCACACAATTTAAGTCCCCAAAAACGCTCTAATGTGATCTCTAACACACTTCTCTTCTGTTTTCCTATGTTAGTTTAGCATTTTTTGGGGTACAGGCTGATTTCCCCATTTTCACCTGCACTTTTCACTGCAAGAATTTTCACGTGAAACCCGGTCGGAATTGAATAGGTCGAAAAACGGAGCGTTTTCGCGGCAATTTTCGGCCGATTGCCGCGAAAAATTTTCGGGCGAAAAATTGCCGCGAATTTGCGGATAATTGAATACCCCACTAAGTCTTTTAAACAGAGAGTTCCCTAGAAAACACTTATTACTATAAGTGTGATACTTTAAAGAGTAAATCTTTTAAGCTGAGGTATATACTGACTTTTGTTTTTGATACTGCGCAGTATAAGTAAAGGTGCAGCCCCGAAGGATTTCGCAAAGTGAACTGATCAATCATGCGTGAAGGGACAGCACAGTGAACCCCTGTCAGTGCTAGGGAAGGAGAAATAGGCACTTATTGGTGCAATTTGTGTAAGGGGCAAAACTTCCCAGAGGAAGGGAAGTGTTGACTAATGAGGGAGATTTGAAGCAAACACCAAACACTGGATTGATAAACAAGGTTTCTCTTACGTCCTAGAGGATGCTGGGGTCCATTTTAGTACCGTGGGTTATAGTCTGTTCCGCAGGAGCATTTGGCACTTTAAGACTTTTGTAACAGTGTGAACTGGCTCCTCCCTCTATGCCCCTCCTCCAGACGTCAGTTTACAAAATGTGCCCGGGAGACTGGATGCACACCAGTGGAGCTCTACAGAGTTCTGCTGGAAAACACTTTGTTAGGTCTTTTATTTTACAGGGAAGCTGCTGGCAACAGTTTCCCTGCTTCGTGGAACTTAGGGGGGGAAGTAGGAACCAACTTCTCAGTTTAATGGCTCTGCTTCCTCTGAAAGGACACCACAGCCCTTGCCTAGCTGCTGCTCACTCCCACAGCACTGCCGCCACCCCCTAACAGAGCCAGAAGTCAGAAGGCTGGTGAGTATTTACCGGAGACCTGCAGAGAGGGGCCCTCCGGTCATCATGGCGGCATAAAGGTACCAGCGCAGCGCGGTACGCTGTGCAGCAACATGTCTCTCAGCACAGGGTGCCCCAGCATGCTCTGAGGGACATGACAAATCCTTACTCTCACTGGCAAAATGTACATACATGTGAGCCGCTGATGTACACTACCCCCGCCAGTATAAATATTACTGTGGCTGAACCACGCCATTACGGGGGGCGGAGCTTCACCTCAGAATTGCTTGTAACACTCATTTGGCGTCATTTTCTCCTCACAGAGACGCCGGAACGCTGATCCTACAGGCTGCTTCTCCTCACACATCGCTGATACAAGTACTAGGGTGTTATAGAAGGGGAGGGGAGCACATCATTTATTGAAGTCTGCAGGCTTCACATTGGATAAAAAGCACTGTTTTGGTATATATGTATATTCATTGTATGTAATACATATAGGGCGCGTGGTGTGGACTGGCAATTCCCTCTGGGTCCCTCTGACAGACATTAGTATAGGTCTGTCCCCATTAGCTCCCGTGTGTGTGTGTGAGTGGTGTGACTATACACGCGTGTAACATGTCTAGAGAAAGTTCTTTCCCAGAGGAACCCATGTTAGAGGCACAAGAGTGTTCTGAGCCTGTGTGGGTGAGAAAGCTGCAGAGTAATATGGCTAAACTAGCAAAGAAATTCTCTGAGTCAGAGGAACAGACAAAGACAGCATTGGAGACAGTCTGTGGAAGATGCTGTCGAAGTCAAAAAAATATTACATAAAGAGAATATACAAACTACACACATATGAGTCGCTATACTTGCAAATACGCGCAGCGAGCACAGCAATATATGGTAACACACGCATTTACACGGACATGCCACGGAGATGGATTCGACACTTATCTCATACAGTACATAATTATAATAATATCAAGCGCCAGACATCATGATGATTTAGAATTGTATATGATGGAGTGGTGTCATGTATGTGTATTATTTGAACGAAACCAGATAGACTGGTCATGTTTACTATTGAAGCAACCAGATTGATGTGTAGATTCATTTGATGCTTGTTGTGAAGTTGTGGGATATTGCAGCGGATAATTATGATTACATGTATAAAAGCTAAAATCACTTTTATTAGAACAATACATAGACCAAACAGGTAGTGGACAGGAAACTCAGGCCAGCCCTTTGGACGTCCCCAAGGCTGAACCTGTTCAGCATATACAAAGGAACTGGTGACTCATCGTGAATCCCTCCCCCAGAAACTAGATAACACATTGACCACACAGGAAGTTAGTGGCTTTTTGGTCTCAGAGGATGATGGACTTGCTGCCAGTTCAGTTCCTGTATTTATTTACAGAGAGAGGGAGACATAAGATGCATTGGAGGGAATGGTAATTGTATCGCTGGCCTGTAACTGTATGTAATTGTATTTAATTGTATGTATTAACTGCTTACTGTGTGAGTGTAACCATGTAACTATAGGTATACTGTACTTTGTAATATATATTGAATCCATATCCTTTTAATAACAAATATATACATCAATGAGCTTTGGAACTCAGATAATGTGTGGGTGTATTGTTTTCTCTTATGGGATGCAGTGTTTTGCGATGTATAGCACACATTCATGGGATATGGTAATAAGAGATGCAGGCATTTACAATATATATTAGAGCGGGCATTTTAAATATTTGTGAGAAATCAATTTGGCATTCTTAGATGGGGCTGGTCCGCAATATCACGTTCTTAATGATGCAATATCACGTTCTTAATGATGCACTGTATATTATAAACGCGACGCTGTGGTCAATCAGCTTGTGATGGACGCATCCTAAAAGCTGAGAAAATCATATCCGTGTGTATTGTTGTGTTATTAGTAAGACGCTGATATGAAATTCAAGGGACAATGCGTTTCTCATATTTAAGATGCTAAAATGTATTTTTATTGTTGCAAAACAAGGTTCAAATAAGTCATATTGTTTGTCTGTTAAGTAGGTTTAAAAGTTGCTGCATAGCCTTGATATCGTTTTTTTTAAAACTCAGGCCTAAAATAACTTCTGGTGCTTGTATGGTGTGTGATTTCTTTGTGACAAAGGAAGCCGCATGGTCTGTCCTCCATTTTGGACTAACCACATGGCCTGTCCACCATTTTGTGTAACCCTCATGGATGTGGAAGGGGGAGGAGCAGCGGCCATTTTGGGAAGGTCATTTTCTAAATGGCTGATTTTCACTGCTCAGAATAATCAGCTTTCCTTGGTCACATCAAACACCATTTATACCCCTTTTACACTCTCCCGGGTCACTCCCGGGATGCGTCCCAGGATGCCTTCCCGGGACTGACCCCTTTCACACTGCACTAAGACCTGGGATCGACCCGGGACAGCCCCATTTACACTGATCCCGGGATATCCCTGCAAATGCATATGTATGTCATTAGAAATGGCCTTTTCTGGCTCACATAGATGAGGTCACAGTTGTCAACAAAGGGAGGGGTGGTGCCTGCTCACACCATTGCTGCAGTCATGGCCGACGGAGTACCAGTGTGTATGCCTGAGCTCATGATTCTTTCTGCTTTGCAGATGTTTCATACAGCCAGTGAGAGCATGATGCAGCTTGTCACACTGTGCAGTATACTGCACATATATTTTATAAGGAGGAGGAGGGCGCAATTTATGCTGGATAGGGCTGCTAGTCGCCGCCAATATTTGCGCAGGAGGAGAGCCCTCATATCATCCAGGGTGAGTACCATCCTGAGCGTGAGTATGGGCCCTAACCGCTCATTTTGGTCCAGAGATCGCCGGCACGGAGAAGCCTTTATGAGGACCGTGGACGCTTACCAGGATGAGGAGTGGATGGCTAACTTCCGTGTGTCTCGTGCAACCTTTAACTACATCCTGGAATTACTTACCCCAGCACTTGACATGCAGACCACCAGGCTCAGGAGACCCATCGAGGCACGCAGGAGATTAGCTATTGCATTGTGGTGGTATGCTACCCCAGGAGAGTACCGCTCAGTCTCATGCTTGTTCGGTGTTGCGATCTCCACCTGCTGTGTCATAGTCCACCAGGTGACTAAAGCAATTGTATCTACCTTATACAAGCGATTCATATCTCTACCACAAGGACAGCGTTTACAGGATACCATCAAAGGATTTGTGAAGCGAGGCTATCCGCAATGTGGAGGAGCGATTGATGGGACACACATCCCCATTATTGCCCCACATGACAACCATGCTGACTATTTTAATAGGAAGGGCTGGCACTCCATCATATTACAGGCTGTTGTGGACCACAAATATTGGTAAGTGTTTATTTTTGGGGTGGTGGGATGAGTTGCATGTGTGAGTTTTACATTTTAACTTTTTTAAAATTTTACTGTTCTTTAGTTTCCTAGATGTGTTTATTGGCTGGCCAGGCCGATCTCAGGACTCCCGAGTTCTTGCCAATTCTGACCTGTACAACATCGTAGAGGAGAAGCAGGGAGGCTGGCTGTACCCCAAAGAGTGTGCAAAGATTGTGAATGGGGTGGAGATCCCTGTCCACATCATCGGGGATGCTGCATACCCTTTACGCCCCTGAATTATGAAAGGCTACACCCAACAGGTCCAGTTAACCCCAGAGCAACAAACCTATACTCACACCCTGAGTTCAGCAAGGATGGTGGTTGAGAACGCCTTTGGCAGGTTAAAAGGAAGATGGCGTTGTTTGATGAAGTGCAATGATGTGGACCTAAAGAATATGCCTAATGTAGTAGCTGCGTGCTGTATACTGCACAACATCTGTGAACTGAAAAATGAGCTATTCCTTCCTGAGTGGACTGTGCAGGACCCTGAGGTTATGAACCCACATGTGGAAGGTGCTTTGTTTGGGACTGCCTCAAACTCTGCTGCAGAACAAATACGCCACACTATTAAGTCCAACCTTGCAGCACTGGTACAATAGTGTTTAAGAATCAGCACAACATGTTTGGTGAATTACAATTTTTTTATTTTGTATTCCACCTTTGATCTTTGGTTTCAATATTTATGATTTTCCAAAAAAAAAACACATTGCCAGCAACTGTGTATATATGCAGAAACAATGTAGAAAACACTGAAAACATGGTCTACTGTTACGCACAAATGGGAATGTTATGCATAGATTTGCAATCAAGTTTTGATTGGCATAAAAAAAAAAAAAACAAACACTGGTAGGCTTGTAGATACAACACCATAAACCACAGTGTCCCTGCAGTATATTATTACTGTGTAAAAAATAAATAAAAAGTGCTTTAATGTAGACACTATACAAAACAGAACATAGAAAAAAAAATAAAGAAGGCACAAACCGTTCTGCATAAACACTGACCACACTGTGGTTATTTAACAACAAATAACAACAATAAGAAATTCACTGTGTTTCACGGCAAATTGCGCAATACAGTAAACTCTGCTTTGCGCACTAGATGGTGCAGTATTTGGGGCATAGTATGGGCCAGGATTAAATGATGAAAAACCCTGCTCAGGGTATTGTGAGTTGTGGTGTTGGATTGGTGCTCTTGAGGTATTGGTCATACGCTCATAGAACGCCATGTTCATTTGGTGCAATTCCCTGTGGCAGTCATACTGCTCTCTACTCATGCGTTCCTGTATTGTCATGACTTGGGAAAGAAATGCATCATGCATTTGGCGTTCTGCCACTAGAAACCTGTCGAGCCTTGCATCCTCCTGTGCGGACATTGTAGCGCCCATCTCTCGGAGTTGCTCGACAAGGACATTTGACATGGCTTTAGCCACTTGCTCCGCTCTGTTCAGTTTCTTCCTTCTAGGCGGTACGGTGTAAACTGTGAAGAGAAGAAATACAAAATGAGCGTATATAAAAATAGCAGCGTTAGCAAACATGTGTTTGTGGCATTAATCCACCTACACACTAGCTACTCTGCAACATTGAACTATTTATAAAAATGCAAAGCCCCCCTGGGTGGGGGCAGAAATTGCAAAGCGTGCCACCGTGCCAGCAGCGTGCTGAGCGCAGTGATCCTGCAAGGGGCTCATTTGCGCTCGCCACACTGCCACCACACTGGCCACTCATACTACACACATAACCGGATGATTAACAATTGTGGATTTGTGCTATGAGTGTTAATTTCAAAACATGTACTTACTGTTTTTCTGTAAAGTTGGGGTGACGGTGACGGCACTTTGTACAGTCCCACTGTCACTGGTCTGAGCACCCACGACGTCTTCAATGGTTGCAGTTATGCTGTCGTCGTTTCTGGAGGTGTTTATGGACGGCTGGGAGGATGTGTCGCTGTCCTCAGGTGTGTCGTCAATTAACAACGGTGATGACGGACAGACGTCACTGCTTGTCTGTGTCTCTTCTGGAGTGCCTTCTGTAGCAGTTTACTGTGAACTGGAAGACAGACTCACCGGACTGCATATAGCTGTGTTTCCAAAGATATTGGCGCAGATGTCATAGTACTGCCAGTCGATACGGCCAACACCGCTCTTTTTCCTGTTGTTGCCATGCACCTTAAGGAACTGCTTTTTAAGAGTTTTCATTTTGTTTAACACTTGCTGCTGTGTGCGGATGATTCCCCTGGCTTCCAGCATCTTGGAGATGTTTTTATAAATCACTGCATCTTTAACTGTGCCTGTGATCTGCCTCATTATTTCCTCCTCTCTTCTAATGCTCAGCAACTCTCTAACCTCCTGGTCTGTCCAGGTCGCCATGCTGCCTTCCTCACACGCATCCAGGACGCTCCCCAGGGCTCTGAAAGATGACATCATCTTTTCTGAGCCCATGAAACCTCCAATCGGAGGCCTTTTAACAGTCCCGGGTAGTGAATCCCGGGACGGGCCCTTTCACACTACACAGCTTCCCGGGACCAACCCTGGTCGAGACCAGGGTTGAAATCCCGGGATGCTCGACCCGGGAAATTGTCCCTGTACCCTTTCACACTGACAAAAATCCCGGGATGATGCGCGTTCACGTGCAATATCCCGGGATTTTCATGCGAGTGTAAAAGGGGTATTATGAGTTACCAATGCATTTATTTAACCCATGCCATAGTCAATTACAAATAGTTTCAGCTGAGCCTAGTGAGAGTTAATAGATGAATACTTGATGTAAGAATTACACACAGATATAAACAAAGTTTTTTTTTTTTCCTTTTTCCTCCAGGATTTAGTTAAATCTGCTTGCTAATTTAGGATAGCCATTGAAATGTTAATTAACCTGTGTAACTGCTTTTTCTTAGCAGTGAAAAAACACTTTTACAGGCAGGCAAAAGCATATAGCTTTGATATGCAAATTAGAAGCACTGAATGGGTAAATGAGTCTCATAGGAGACCAGTGAATGGTATATTATATATAATATTATAATTATGTGTGTTTATATCTGTGTATGTTCTGCAGAATAGCTATCCAATCTGAATCATATCATTTAAATTATTGATTATTGCTAGAGTCATCTGTGTGAAATAGGATACATTTGTTGCTATATAGTTAAAACTGAAATAACAGTATTTTAAGGAAGTAAGCGTAAAGACACAAAACGCAGTTCTGGCCCAGTCGTAATAGGGTTAAACGGAACAAGTGTGTGTTGTTTTTAGTGGGCAATAGTAGTTTTTATTGCTCACATTTATCAAAGTTGTGTGAGTAGTTTTATTGCGTAAGCACATTGGTACACGTGGTACGGAACGTGAGGACAGCGTACCAAAAAAGTGCACGAGGCGCAAGGCCGCACACATGGCATAGAGGTACGCACGGTTGTGTAATTACGCAAGCTTGCGTAGGGTTGTGTGCGCATAATAAAACCACGATAGTTCGTTTAGTTTAAAGGTGGGACAGCAGCCACGCTACAATAGCACAAAACTGCCCGGTTTCTAAAGCAGATTAGTATAAAACTTTTTGTTCAAACTGTATTGCCTCTGCGGGTAAAGCTGCCTATCTGAATGAATCAAAATTTTCTGTACAGAAAAACAAAGTGTATTTGAGTGAGCGAACGTAGGAGTGAGTGGATATTCGAACCCAGGGATCCCGTCGTGTGGTACACCAAGTGAGTGGAGGCTTGGTGGCGTGAGGCGGCTGACTCACGTTAGTATAAGGTTTAATACGTAAGTCGTGAGGAGACTTACACAGGAGCATGGTAGGGAATTGTGACCCATATAGTTTTTGATAAGCTTCGGCTGAGGTTTCGCAGCTTGTGATTCGATTCCAGTGGTCGTACGGCAGATAAGTAACAAGTACCTATATGCTGTGCGATTGGACCGCGCGTTTGTGGGTGCGATATATAGCACAACGTGATATCCTTTTTACGAGCTTTTGCGTAAAATCGCGGTATCAGCGCTGTATAGAGCATACGCAAGCGTGATTTGTGTATAATAAAGTGCATAGGGAGTTTTTTCGCTGGTCTCTCTCAGGAAAATCTCCAACAACCGTTACTTTACTGGAAAGGGTAAGTTATTCCTAAAAACTTCCAGTAAATATAGGTCACATAGGGCCCTAAGTTGGGTACATTGCCTTCGCTATCGACAGTGTATGGTAGTACTGGCCAACGTGGGCGGTGAGCGGGTGAAGAGCGCTCGGAGAACTTTCACCGTCACCTTATATTGAGTATTTTGGTGTTTGTGGGAAAAGGCCCACAATTATGGGAGCCAGTTGCTAAAGAAAGGGACGTTTAACCAGGGTTCAGGTTGAAGAGCCGCAGCCCAGGGGGTCAGCGAAGTTTAAAGGAAAAAGTATTATGTGTGGGAAATATGGTCCACACGCTGAAGACTTTTTGTCTGAATGGGATGTATGACTGACAAAAATAGGGTACCATTCCTTAGGGTGGGCAGCTTTGAACCAGAGGTATTGCAGAACTTAAGTATAAGAATATGTCTGATAAAATCCCGAAAACAAAGGGTCAGACATACAAATTGTTTAAACCTGTGACAGCAAGAGGGGTTGGCGAGTTTGATCCTAAGGTATTGCAGGTGGTATGTTTAACCAAAGTCATATAAGACAAGAATGGAAATATAAGAACTGTTTGAACTTGTAGCAACAATAAATAAGTAGGAAGAAAAAAAAGAGAATGCAAGTACACCGCCTTATGTAGATGTGGAAGCAGTTACGGCCAGCATACAAACTATAGAAAATAATAAAAATATAAAAAATATGACTGTAACCTATATATGTACTAATGAATGTTGAAGTTTTATTTAGGAGGAGAAGGTGACCTGATTGTTTTCAGCCATTTCTCATGGACCCAGAGGAGTATCCAACCGGTAAAAGAAGAGCAGTAGCCTGCGGGGGAAGTGGCTGAGACCAGTGGAACTGGTAAGTATGGTATCATTCGTGTACATATATAGTAAAAAAAATTTTAAAAAATCAAGAAAGTAACGTCAGAAATGGAGAAAAAACCTGTCCGCACATTAGTATTTGCCAGTAGGAAAGCGGACAGAGACAAGGTAACCCCCCGGTTATTTCTTTCAGTTACATACATACTTATATAAGAAGTATTCATTCCTAGTAATGCCCCTAGTAAAGATGAGCTCGGGAATGTTTGTTGGACCATGTACAGACCCTTAATACGGGATGAGAAGGATTGAATGAATACTTCGAATGACCTAGAAGCTTGATAAACTTTTTTTTTTTTTTGTCTCTTGCAGAAATAGAAAACTCTCCATCTGGATAAGTTCACTGGTAAACACTAATTCGGCAAATGGGAGGTGGCTGTCTCTGTGCAAATGGACGAGCTCAATAAGGCATTGAGTGTCAGGGTGCAGACTTCTTTGCAAAATTGGAAAGGTCACAGTAGCTAATTTTAGATAGTACGCTATTGAACATCACCAGAATAGTGCTAGGCGCAGAGAACAACAGGTGGAGAGGTTGAGGATGGTAAGTATACAGGCACATACAGGAAAGACCCATCAGTCCAAACCCCCGATCCCTAATGGTCAATAATATGTTACACTTGTAGGAAGGAAGGGCATTTTGCCAGAGATTGTAGGAGTAGTAGGACACATAGTCAATATAGATCCCCTAGACAGAAAACACAAGCCACATTATTAAACACATAGACGGGACCAAGGGACATATAGTAAGGAATCACGAGCCATATAGAAAACACAGATTCGGCTAATAGGAAGAACAAAATAAATGCAACATTACCCTTTGACAAAACTTGAAGACTAATGTCGCATTCTACTGTTCTAGATGCATGTCCTTCACAGGTAGAGGAAATTATCTCACAGATACCGGGTTCCCTATGAATTTAGGATGGACAGGACGCTGGATTGATGGCTGGGATAGTCCCAGTAGAGATAAGACACACAGATTTTTTTTTTAAGGGGTATAGGCCGTAGAGAATCACTTCCCCGTAGTGCTCAATCCAGTTGTCAAATTTTTATCAAATCTTCACCTCTACAAACTCATCTGTCAACAACCTCTATTCTGTTTCTCTACAGTCTCCTCTTCATCTTTTGAGTTCACACAGGGTGGTACAATACATGGACCCAAGTACAGTTCAAACTCCACATGCCTAGGTCCTTCAGAGTTCTGCCCAAACCCAGTATATCTCAACAGCACGATGACACCAGTATTACTGCAGTGTGCCTTGTCATGCACAAAGGGTGGAAAATGGGAATACAGGTGAAGGAAAATTTTGTATAGACACTGATATGCCTGTTGGTGAATGGCAAACCTGACACTTTTCTTTTTCATTTTCTTTTTTCTCTCCTCTAGAGATATTTCTTTTTGTTTTTGAGTTATGCTCATGGTACTCTACATTGCAAACACACGATAGAAAATTAAGATACAAACATTTGTGTTCCCTGCAGGAAGAGGCAGTCTGGAGGACAAAGGGGTATGGCCAGGAGTCCTCAAGACTGTGGGCAGGTGGACACGGTAAGCCAGTAGCCCCCAGAGCATACCTTCCAAGTCTAGCTGAGGTGGCACACGGTCTGACTCATCTAGGCAAAGAGGGTAGGTGCAGGCTGATGAGTCTACTGGTGTGCGCCAGGATTCTATTCTCATGCAGGTAAAGAGAGCAATGACCTGTCTTACTTGCTTGAGGAAGAATATTGGTAAAGCAATACCAACAGAGCCATCCCATATCCCTCCTGCAGACGGATCTTTGCAGGAAATACCAATCGACTTCGTACAGTTAACACCCTTTAGGAATTATTATGTATTGGTGTGCACTGATGTTTTCTCAAACTGGGTAGAGGCATTTCCTACCGCCACGGATGCTGCTGTGTTTACCGCAAAGGAAAATTGCGCAGAAATTTGTGTGTAGATACTGGTACCCGTAGAAGTAGGAGCAAAGCTTGAAATTGTACTAGTGTGATCATAGATACTGCCACTAGTATTATGTAGCTTCGGAACCACTCCCAGATCTTCACTTTACGAATCACTCTCTTCTAAATTTGGTTTTGGTATTTCTGTTTTTTTGGTTGTTTTTGGAAGACAACCTCATGTCATGATTGATCCGCATAATGATCAGAAATACACCAATGAGGTGACAGTACAGTACTTTATTGAGATGAGCCAGCATTTGAGAACTTGACAAAAGAACTTGAAACTGTTGATTGCTGGTATGCCAAATACTAACTATCTTGATTGTGAACCAAGAGACTGTGTGATTGTTCTTACACTCAGGTTGCCTAATAGACAGGTGGGAAGGACCATACCAAGTTTTGTTAACAACACTAAAGGTCGCTGAAAGAGAGATTTGGGTCAACTCGTCCCACTGCAAGAAGGTCGCTGACCCGGAGAGAACTCATGACAAAGTAGTCTATTGCTCGCATTCATCGAGTTTGTGAACTGTATTCAAAGTGAACTGTGTGTTCAAAGAGCAAGGCAAAGAGAACCTTGTATCACTAGAGACTCTGTTCCGTGAAGATTGAGAGGCGGCACTGTTGAACACTACCTGAGCGTACTAAAGGACTGCAGAAAGACCAGTCATTGTAATTGATTTGTTATGAACAAGAGTTGTTTTGTTCTATTTCTCTTTTCTCTCTTTCCCGCTGACAAACATTTTCTTTCGGGTTATTCTATTTTTGCGAGGTTTTTTTTATGAGGGGTCGAGTGTGGGACTGGAACTGGTTCTGTAGGAAGGAGTGATCTCCTTATAGGATCCCAGGGTTAGCCGATCAGTTTGTTAAAATCAGAGAAAAATCAAAGGTCTAGTAGTTATGGAGTTCAGAGGTAATCAGGAACAATCAGACAATGGCTATTCACACATTGCAGATAAAGAGCTCATTAATATATGTGGAAGAAAGGTTTATGAGTGGCTCTCCCCGAACTCCGAAGGTTTATGTTATTTAGGAAGGACACTACTTATAACCCTTGTTCAATGATTAAACAGACCTAGCATACGTTCCAGAAATGGAAACAATGTTCAGAAAATGATAGGAATATGTAGATCATGAAAATTTTATATGCCACTGTCACGATTTGTTTGTGTCTTCTTCACCTACCCAGCAGAACCTCAATCGAATCCAATCATCAGTGTACAAAGACGTAGGTACATGTATGTGTGAAATGTTCGTCGCAGATCAGACATTATAGGCCAAAGCACTGTCCCAGCATACTCTATAGGTTGAATGTTGTCCCCCATCCAGCCAGTGGTCCCGTGACCACCGAGTGCATATAGAGGATGTCTCGTCCTCCTCCCTGTCTTCCCCAAATATAGTCAGGTGTCTGATTTGCGAAATGCATACATACTTGTGTCTAGGTCACCGATTATTGTATGAAATATTTTTTCTTATGTTAATAAATGATGGCAGTTATTGTTTACTGCCAAAGGGTGGACTGTCGAAGTAAAAAAAAAAATATTACGTAAAGAGAACATACAAACTACACACATGAGTCGCTATACTTGCAAATACGCACAGCGAGCACAGCAATATATGGTAACACACGCATTTACACAGACATGACACAGAGAAGGATTCAACACTTATCTCATACAGTACATAATTATAATAATATCAAGCGCCAGACATCATCATGATTTAGAATTGTATATGATGGAGTGGTGTCATGTATGTGTATTATTTGAACGAAACCAGATAGACCGGTCATGTTTACTATTGAAGCAACCAGATTGATGTGTAGATTCATTTGATGCTTGTTGTGAAGTTGTGGGACACTGCAGCGGATAATTATGATTACATGTATGTGAAGATACGGGGTTCTTCTAATCACTCAGACACAGAGCCGATGAAACCAAAGTGATGGTTTATTTCTCACCGCACACAGTAGTAGAGAATTCACAGGAAGCAGAAGTAAATATAGCCCAGAAACAGTATACAGGTAGCAGTCCAGATAGTAAGTCCCAGTAGAGGATTTAGGTACACAGCAATTCCGTGCAGAAGTTCCAGATAAACAAGTCCATACAGCAGAACTATCACTGAGTCCACACAGCAGTGATAGCAGATTAGTCCATGCAGTAGTAAGTACATATAACTCCACACAGCACTGTTGATGCGTTCCACAAGGTACCCTGGCAGAGAATCACCCCTTAGCCAGAGTCCTGTGACTAACATGAGGAGCTGACCTGCGCAACCTCTTTTCAAAACCTTCCAAATGCCCATCATGCCGCGCTCACCTGGGGAGGAGACGCAGGTTCCTGATTGGTGGTATCCCACCTCAGGTATTTCCCTACTCCCTCCCACAGCTGGCCTTCTCCTGCTGACCACATGCTGGGTCAGGCTCCGCATTGTCTGTGAGGGACCAGGATGGAACATAGGAAAGTAAACAGAAGGAACAATGACAGGGAAATTGGTTTAAGTCCTGATTGTCCCCTGTGGAGGAGAAGCTTCAAAGAGACATTACCTGGTCCTCAAATGTATTTCCTGTGTGACCATATAAGGATCACAGGATGGACTCAATAGGCCTTGCAATGATAACCTGTAATAACCTCATACCAGCCTGGCATCCTCCTACAATAACATACATGACAGCACTAGGTGCCAGGTCACAGCCCACCTGTATTTACCTGGGTAAGATTATAGTACAGAATATATAGGCTAATGGATGAACACACACATGGGGTAATAGGGACACAAGCCAGAGAGACATGGAAACAGAAGGAATAAAAAGTACATTAAACGCTATAAAGATTGCAATGCCATAAATACAGTTTTACCCTCTGTCTCATATCTTTACATTCCTTCCTCTACTTTTTATTCCTGTTCCGAAGTGTTGAGGAAACAATACCACCCAGGAACGGTGGGTGCAGGGGAGAGAATATCATGCATGTCTGTACCACCTGAGTCCCACAGGGTGATGTCACACCAGACCCATGTGGTAAGAGGCAGTAGTGTTAAACAACCAGCAAGGACAATATTACAATGACACATTCATTTTCACCAGCAGGGGATTTAGCAATTCAGGTGTTGGGTATCCCCACTCCGCAACATTGCAAACTTTTACACCCGGCACACCTAGTGGGTGTACTAATACCTGTGCCTCTGGCACAACGGGTCAGGGAGTACCTTCCACCTCCCCCCCTTGCACAAGGAACAGCTGCCTAAAGGCAGGCCAATGTTGGGGTTCTGCCCCCAGCACTTCTGCAACTCTGTCCAGTCCTTCCTTCCTCAAACCCCAACTAGGGGGCGGGCAAATCTCCGTACAGCACGTGGTCTCAATACCCTGTGCTGAGGATGGACCCTTCATCAGAAACAATTCAGCTGGTGGCTGCAGGGGAGTCACCAGCACAGGCTGGTCATGTGCCCGCGCTCCCCCCTCAAAAGCCAGTATCTCACCTGCAACGCCTTCTGCGCACTCCTCCTCCTGATAACCTCCTCCCCCGCCAGTCCTGTGCGCTTGGTAGCTGGTGGGTTACCAGTCAGGGTTTTAACAACTGAAGCTTCCACAATTATCTCCACAACTTTCTCTTTCTCTGCAGAAGGAAGGGGAGCGGGTTGCACTGTGCCTTCACCCAGGTAAAGGGGACAAGGTAACAAGCAGCATGTCCCAACCTCCACTTGATCTGTAGTTGCTTGGATCTGGCTTATGGCAGGCACATCCCTCGGCACATAGTTACAGTCCACACTTTCACAGGTATTACGGTGGTGCAACACATCCTTTTCTGGTTCCTGCTCTGATATTATGTTAACAGTCTCTGCTACCAATCTCACTGTTGAATCACAGGGTACGTACCAGTATTCACATCGCAGCTCCTCATTCTCCAAATCGTTAAAATGGAATAATCCTTCATAATCTTCTTGTGGAGTTAGGGTAGCAGGAGATTGTACACAGGGCATGTTCTCATCAGCCTTCCTCAGTGAAATGAATTGGGCTGCCATTGCCAATCCATCGCGATGAGCCTCCCCCAGCTGAATAAGCTGGGCATCCTGGAGCAAGAGGCCATCCGTGACTGGTATGTTTGTAGTCGGGGAGTGGAACAATACTCCCCCATCCATGGTGATCTCTTGGGCACAGTCTTCATTGATTCCCTGGCAGCTGGTTACTAGGTCTACATCTTCCACCTCAGCAAAAGGGAAGGTGTAGCACAGCTCCTCCTGGGATGACTGTATTGTGGGCATAGCCTTCACTTCAGCGCTAGCCTCTCCCAGCATAATACACCGGGCAACTGCTTCCCTTGGGTGTGGGAGAAGCTGTTGCAGACGGTGCCTTTCTGCATCCCCCCTGCAACACTGGTCTAGCCATGCTGGGGTATCCAGGAGCCCCCGATCCATTGCCTCTTCCTCTGCCACAATGAAGCACTCCTCCAGACACTCCAGCTGTTCCCACACACTCATCCCTGGGCCGAGACGAAGGATCCATGTCCGGTAATCGGTGAACGCTTTTGTTGGATCCCGCTGATCCTGGAGAATAAGCTGGAGGATTTCCCTGCGAGTGCAGAATTGGAAAGGGATGCCTCGCAGCTGGCATTCTGCTATCAGCTCCTCCATGCTCTTTTCTTCCAATGTGGTTATGGGCCCCGCTGACAATGACTTTGCTCCCTTGGTAACAGGCACTTGCAAGGCGGACCCCTCAGTCATCTGCCTGGGTTGCAGTGGCCCCATTTTGGATATTTCCTCTGGCTCTAGCCCAGAAGATAATTGATTCTGGACTTGCCCTTCAGCCTCAGAATATTGACTTCTCTGTATAACTTGGGTCACTATAGCACTCACTTCCTCTGTGAATTCTACAAACTCTGGCTCCCTCAAAAGATTCCATGAGGCTGCCTCACTTTTACAGTGCAGGAATGCATCCCCCAGGTAACACAGCTTGTCCTGTATGCTGGATAATCTCCAGCCACTGATCATCCGCCTAGCTTCATTCCAGTACTCCCAAATGTACTGCATCTTTATAGCAATCAATAACAGATCCGGCTTACCAGCCTGCCGATACACCGACACACCTCCATCCACGAGCTCCACTGCCCTGAGAGACTTGAGGCATTCATTTTCTTTCCTCGGAAACATTTTCTTTTGCACAGGACTGACACCTGCTCACTTGTTACCACCTCACTGCAGATCCTCTTGCATTACATATGGCCTGATCCTCTGTTCTCTGCTGGGCCTTCACGCTTCCTGCGGTCGTTGTTTGGTGTCTGAATGATCCCACTGCTGCCGCCAAATGTGAAGATACGGGGTTCTTCTAATCACTCAGACACAGAGCCGATGAAACCAAAGTGATGGTTTATTTTTCACCGCACACAGTAGTAGATAATTCACAGGAAGCAGAAGTAAATATAGCCCAGAAACAGTATACAGGTAGCAGTCCAGATAGTAAGTCCCAGTAGAGGATTTAGGTCCACAGCAATTCCGTGCAGAAGTTCCAGATAAACAAGTCCATACAGCAGAACTATCACTGAGTCCACACAGCAGTGATAGCAGATTAGTCCATGCAGTAGTAAGTACATATAACTCCACACAGCACTGTTGATGCGTTCCACAAGGTACCCTGGCAGAGAATCACCCCTTAGCCAGAGTCCTGTGACTAACATGAGGAGCTGACCTGCGCAACCTCTTTTCAAAACCTTCCAAATGCCCATCATGCCGCGCTCACCTGGGGAGGAGACGCAGGTTCCTGATTGGTGGTATCCCACCTCAGGTATTTCCCTACTCCCTCCCACAGCTGGCCTTCTCCTGCTGACCACATGCTGGGTCAGGCTCCGCATTGTCTGTGAGGGACCAGGATGGAACATAGGAAAGTAAACAGAAGGAACAATGACAGGGAAATTGGTTTAAGTCCTGATTGTCCCCTGTGGAGGAGAAGCTTCAAAGAGACATTACCTGGTCCTCAAATGTATTTCCTGTGTGACCATATAAGGATCACAGGATGGACTCAATAGGCCTTGCAATGATAACCTGTAATAACCTCATACCAGCCTGGCATCCTCCTACAATGTAGTAGAAAAATGTACATCAATAGTAGCGCTAGTCAGAAGTCATGTAGCATACTTTGTAGACCACTGTGTGGGAGGTGGACATAGATAAAATGATTCACCATAGACAGAGGAAAATGTCCTTACGATTCTCTCCTACGTATAACCGATTTTTCTCCCTCTATACTCTCATCCGGAGGCAGCTGCATGTGATCTTGAATCTACAAGAAAAGTGACACCTCTCCCTTTTTGTTTCAGGGGATATCTTGAGGGACACTTTAAACAGAGTAGATCATAGTGCAGTATCTCTTAAAAGCAAAACATTTATTTTAACCAAGATACACTTACAAGAACACAAATTAAAAACAGCATGTCATAGTCATCTCTCTAGTCATATCACCAGCCGTTGCAGTCCTTAATCAGGGATTCCCGGAGTGTCAGATGGTACAAGAGTGGAAATAGGAGCTCCGGATGCCCACAGCCACGTCACCGTCGGGGAAACCCTTCAAGGCAGCAGATGAAGTATAAATATAATAGCCACGCTTAACGCGTTTCGGACGATGAACGTCCTTTGTCAGAAGCATGGCTAATACACACAAGTCCTCGGTATTTATTCCCTCTTTAATGAGGGGTGTCCAGCTGTAATCACTTTCCGCTATCGGGCGCCTGCCGTAATCTCCCGCAGGTGTATCGAGTCCAAATGCGGAAGCGGAAGTGACCAATGCGGTTCACCGCTAACCGGAAGTCGCAATGTTTGCGTTCCACCGCCGCGATTCTTCGTCTCCGGCTATTGTAAACGGTATAATTTTTCCTGGAATGGCTTACAAATAGCCCAGTCCGCATTAGAGAGTCCCCATAGACAAGTCCATCATATCGAGCACAAAAAATAAATAAAACAAAAAATAGTTTAAAACATGTGTATTAATATCCATATATATTTACAAACAAATGTATATACTGAGAAAGTGCATTGTGCAGAACAAGAAGTACCAATCCCCACAGGCTAAGTTAAAAAGCATTTCAGTTCGAATTCACCGTTTAGTCCTCCTGGGAACAGGGTTCCTAAACGGTGAATCCACCTCATTTCTGTTTGTAATAGCCGTCTCTCAAGATCCCTCGTCCTCCATTTAGGGAGAATTAGTTGGATCCTACAAAAGGATTTAAGAAAGCATTCAAGTGAACACTAGGACATACAGGAAATTAACGGACTCAAATAGTTTTATAGAAAGAACCAGTTTGCACCATGCGAACTGGCTGGATGGTATTCCCTTCAGCCAGTTTGCAAGGATTAAGAGAAACTGTTCGAATGTGCAGGTGTGTGATCAACAGCTTACTGAAATGTCTGAACGTTTTATGGAGAAAGGATACTCCAGTGAGTCTTTGAATAAAGCCAGGCAAAAAGTTGATAACATAGAAAGAGAAACTTTACTGATTCCTAGGAGCAATGGAAAACCCACGGATGAAAGGCTCAAATGGGCCTTCATCAGTCAATATAGCACTTCTTTCAAAGGGATTGAACGTGTGATTAGGAACAACTGGAATATATTGAAACAAGATTCTATTTTGGGACCATTACTCCCTGTGAAACCAGTTTTCATTTACAGGAAGGCTCCATCCCTAAAAAACCAGCTAGTGAGAAGCAGCGTGGAAACCAATCCAAGACAAAGTGTGAGAACTAAGGGTTTCCATCGTTGCGGGGAATGTTTGATGTGCAGAACTGTCAAATCACCCACTCGAAAAATAACAGAATTAAGTGTTAATGGTCGTTCATATCCCATAAAGGAGTTCATAACATGCCACTCAAAAAATGTAATTTACATTTTGGAGTGTGCATGCGGGCTCTTTTATGTGGGAAAAAACAACTCGATGTGCCAAAACTAGATGGACAGAGCATATCTATAATATCAGAAAGGGTTTAGATACTGTGACAAGAACACTGGGATAGTGTTTGAGGGCAGGTATATTTGTCCCAGGTTCTTGTCTTACATGTTTTAGAAAATGTTAACTTCTAGGAAAAATGCTTTTTGTTTTGTCTGAACCTTTTCAGTTTGCTGTAAAAGCTGGGTAAAGGCTCTGAGAGAGAGATAAGGCGAGTTCTAGACATTGGGCCCAGTTCGGGTCTTTGGCCTCACAGAGGGCTAATCAGGGTTTCAGCTGTGTAAGAGTGATATAGTGCTTCTAACCTGATTAGTATGGGGAGACTGCCTGGGAAGGCTGCAGGATCTGTGTGTGAGAGACACGCTTTCTGATGCAAGTAAGCTATACAGTATGTACTGAAGAACTCTGTGTTTTGTTTAGTGACAGTTAGGAACATCTTATGTTTAGTTAGTGCCGGACAGGCAAGGTATTTTTATTTTGGGGTTTGTTTTATTTTCTGTTTCAATAAAACTGGCCGGGGTCAGTTGTACCAGAAACTGGACTTGTGTTGTTCCTCAGCTGCTGCGTGCGGCCATATTCCCCAGGAAAAGGCACCTTGCACCCCTACAGTGTTACAACTTGGTGGAGAATGCGAGCAGGCCGTTCTGCGCATAAGTGAAAGCAGCAGCTTTGTGAGGCCTGCAGAAAACGGTGGTTTATGCAGATACAGCCCAGTGTGAAGTTACTGAGACTCACCCCTGAGGGTTTGATATATGTCCTGGGTGAAAGCAGCTACAAAGCCGCCTGAAAAATCTGTTGACATGGAGGATCTGCTTAAAGCCTTGCTGCAAGCTACAGCGGCTCAGCAGGAGGCCAACCGACAGCAGCAGGTGGCAATGGAGGAAAATTGGAGACTACAGCAGGAGGCCAACAGACAGCAGCAGGTGGCAATGGAGGAAAATATAAGACAGCAGCAGGTGGCAATGGAGGAAAATAAGAGACAACAGCAGGCAGTTGTTGATGAACTTTACAGGCAACAGCGTCAGGATAGAGAGGCCTTAGCAGAAGTGGTGCAGAGACTTGCAGGTCGGGTTGGAGATGTGGCCGTCAGTGCTCCAACCAGCTCTAGTTCTATACGAGCCAGTCACTTCCTGCAGAAAATGACAGAGGCTGATGATGTGGAGGCCTATCTGACCACGTTTGAAAGGACTGCCGAGCGTGAGAACTGGCCGAAAGCACAGTGGGCCAGTCTGCTGGCACCTTTCCTGTCAGGTGAGCCCCAAAAAGCTTACTTTGATTTAAGCCCTGCTGAGGCTCGGGACTATGATAAACTAAAGACTGAGATCCTGACCCGCCTGGGAGTCACGCTGTCAGTACGAGCACAACGGGTGCACCGTTGGCTGTACGCCATGGAGAAGCCTCCGCGCTCCCAGATGCACGACCTTATTCAGCTAACAAAAAAATGGCTACAGCCAGAGACATTAACTGGTCCCCAGATGGTGGAAAGAGTCGTCATGGACCGCTACTTGAGATCTTTGCCCATGGTCCTGCGCAAGTGGGTGAGCCATGGAAACCCGGGTACTGCTGACCAATTAGTGGACATGGTAGAGAGGTATTTGGCAGCAGAGGAACTACTGATGACCACCCAGCAACCCATAGATCCTCGACAGCGCCCTTCAGTAAAGACTGGTAAGACTGTTCCGTGGGAAAACGTTGCTGGGCGGTTAAGAGAACGCAAGGCTGGAGAGACTGTAAACACTGGCCCTGGAAACAGGCCAATGGGGCTAGAACGGTCTATGCTGCCCAAACGGGTTGATAATCGTGTGATTAAATGTTTTAGGTGTGGTATGCCAGGTCATGTTATTGCCAATTGCCCAGTCACGCAAGAACCCATGCAATGTGATGCTGCCTTTGAATGTCGCAGAATGTCTTTCTTTGCTAGGTTAGCCTGTACTGTGGTACCTTCACCTGAGCTGGAAAAACAAATGTGTGATGTGTTCTTAGAAGGTAACCGGGTAGAGGCCTTGCTAGATTCAGGAAGTTTAGTTACCCTCGTGAAAGCTGGGTTAGTGAACCCCTTAAAGGTCCAGCAAATACCTATTGGGGTAACTTGCATACATGGGGATACCCAACATTATGCCACTGCTGAGGTGAATATAGAAACTTGTTGTGGGTCAGCAATAGTTAAAGTGGGACTGGTCCCTACCTTGGTGCATGAGGCCATAATAGGGAGGGATTTTCCTCATTTTTGGAAACTGTGGGAATCACGGTTATCTACAGATGTGAGAAGTAAAAAGCCAGTTGATAATACCGGTGATTTTATGGATGTGCGTGGGTCTTCGGAACTTTCTGGCCCTTTGCCTTTTGCTAGTTTGGCTGGGGAAGTGACAGATGGGGAGTCCAGTGAGGACCCTCTTGCCGGGAACAGAGACATAGTAGTTAGAACTGAAAGCGTGCCTGACCTGGAGGTAAAGAAGGATCTGTTTGCGTCTGAACAGTTAAAGGATCCTACCTTAATAAAGGCTAGAGAGAATGTTAAGATTGTTAATGGGGAACCTGTGGTACCAGGTGACAGGGTTACGTATCCCCACATGGCCATCTGTAATGAGCTCTTGTACCACATTGTCAAAAGGGGTGAGGATGTGGTGGAACAGCTGGTAGTTCCCCAGCCTTATCGGAGAACGGTACTAGATTTAGCTCATAGTCACGTTACCGCAGGACATTTAGGGGCAGAAAAAACCACTGAAAGAGTTTTACAAAGGTTCTTTTGGCCAGGGGTTTATAAAGAAGTGTCTGAATATTGTTCTTCCTGTCCTGAATGCCAGTATCATGCCCCTAGACCCCATTTCAGGAGCCCACTAGTTCCCATGCCTATTATAGAGGTCCCGTTTGACAGAATAGCCATGGATCTCGTGGGGCCCTTGTTAAAGTCTGCTCGGGGCCATCAGTATATCCTGGTAATTATGGACTATGCCACTCGATATCCTGAGGCTGTCCCTTTACGCACTATCACAACCAAGGCGATAGCTAGGGAGCTGGTGCAGGTATTTAGTAGAGTGGGAATACCAAAAGAAATTTTGACTGACCAAGGTACTCCATTTATGTCAAGGATCATGAAAGAGTTGTGCAAGTTATTTAAGGTCACTCACCTCAGGACGTCCATCTACCATCCCCAAACTGACGGGTTGGTGGAAAGGTTTAATAAAACATTAAAAAGTATGTTAAAAAAGGTTGTTGAGAGAGATGGGAAAAACTGGGATTGTTTGTTGCCCTACTTGTTAATGGCCATCAGAGAAGTTCCTCAGTCCTCTACGGGGTTTTCTCCATTTGATTTGTTGTATGGTAGACACCCCAGAGGGCTGTTGGATATTGCCAAAGAGACGTGGGAAGGACAGCCCACTCCTTATAGAAGCGTTATTGAGCATGTAACACAAATGCAGGATAGGATTGCAGCCGTGGTACCTGTTGTCAGAGAGCACATGGAACAGGCCCAAAGTGCTCAACAGAGGGTCTATAACCGGAGTGCCAAGATACGGGAATTTGCTCCTGGAGATAGAGTTCTTGTTTTGGTACCCACTGTGGAAAGCAAATTCCTAGCTAAATGGCAGGGTCCATTTGAGATTAGGGAAAAAGTGAATGAGGTTAATTACAAAGTATACCAGCCGGGAAAGAGAAAACCCGAACAGATCTACCATGTTAACTTAATCAAACCCTGGAAAGATAGGTTGTCTCTGTCAGCGGAGCCTTGCCCTTCGGTGTCTTCACCCCGGTTGCTTCCCGCAGTGAAGGTGTCAGAGACATTATCAGCTGATCAGAACAATCAGGTTAAAGAATTTCTCATCCAAAATAGGGAGGTATTTTCAGAGCTGCCTGGCCGAACGACCATAATAAAACATGACATTGTCACAGAACCAGGGGTCAGGGTTCATTTAAAGCCATATAGGATTCCTGAAGCTCAGCGAGAAGCTATTTCTAAGGAAGTTAAAACCATGTTAGAACTTGGAGTCATAGAGGAGTCTAACAGTGAGTGGTCCAGTCCCATAGTGCTCATCCCGAAGCCCGACGGTAGCATACGCTTCTGTAATGACTTTCGTAAATTAAATGAGGTGTCCAAGTTTGACGCATACCCCATGCCCCGTGTGGATGAGCTTGTAGAAAGGCTGGGAACAGCCAGGTTTCTCACCACATTGGACCTGACCAAAGGTTACTGGCAAATACCTTTATCTGATAGCGCCAAAGAAAAAACAGCCTTTTCGGTTCCGGAGGGGCTGTACCAGTATAAGATGTTACCCTTTGGGTTGCATGGGGCTCCAGCAACCTTTCAACGGGCGATGGATAAAATTTTGAGGCCCCATAGAAAATATGCAGCTGCCTATTTGGATGATGTGGTAATTCACAGTACAGACTGGGGGTCCCATTTGGTTAAAGTACAAGCAGTACTGGACTCAATCAGAGAGGCAGGGTTAACTGCTAACCCAAAGAAGTGCTGCCTCGCAATGGAGGAGGTCAAATACTTGGGCTTCACCATAGGCAGAGGTCTGATTAGGCCCCAATTGAATAAAGTTGATGCTATTCAAAACTGGCCTCGTCCAGTGAATAAAAAACAGGTAAGGGCTTTTTTGGGAATTACTGGGTACTATAGACGGTTTATTCCTAATTTTGCGACCACAGCGGTGCCGTTGTCAGACCTTACCAAAGGGAAGCAGTCAAATGTGGTGAAATGGAACCCTGATGCAGAAAAGGCGTTCCAAGCGTTAAAAGTGGCTTTGTGTTCACAACCGGTGTTGATAACACCAGATTTTTCAAAAGAATTTGTGGTACAGACAGATGCCTCAGAGGTAGGGATAGGTGCTGTGCTGTCCCAAACCAGAGATGGGGACGAACACCCTATCATTTATTTGAGTAGGAAACTCAATGAGCATGAAAAAAGGTATGCCATTGTGGAAAAGGAGGCTTTGGCCATTAAGTGGGCACTAGATACCTTGAGATATTACCTCTTGGGTAGACAATTCAGACTAGTGACAGACCATGCCCCTTTAAAATGGATGTATGTAAATAGAGGCAAGAATGCTCGTGTAACTAGATGGTTTCTAGCGTTGCAGGACTTTAAGTTTACTGTCGAACATAGACCGGGAACACAATTGGCCAACGCAGATGCATTGTCTCGCATCTTCTGTTTGGGGGCTACAAGTGTTCCGGCCCCTAGGTCGAAACAGGGGAGGGGGATATGTGACAAGAACACTGGGATAGTGTTTGAGGGCAGGTATATTTGTCCCAGGTTCTTGTCTTACATGTTTTAGAAAATGTTAACTTCTAGGAAAAATGCTTTTTGTTTTGTCTGAACCTTCAGTTTGCTGTAAAAGCTGGGTAAAGGCTCTGAGAGAGAGATAAGGCGAGTTCTAGACATTGGGCCCAGTTCGGGTCTTTGGCCTCACAGAGGGCTAATCAGGGTTTCAGCTGTGTAAGAGTGATATAGTGCTTCTAACCTGATTAGTATGGGGAGACTGCCTGGGAAGGCTGCAGGATCTGTGTGTGAGAGACACGCTTTCTGATGCAAGTAAGCTATACAGTATGTACTGAAGAACTCTGTGTTTTGTTTAGTGACAGTTAGGAACATCTTATGTTTAGTTAGTGCCGGACAGGCAAGGTATTTTTATTTTGGGGTTTGTTTTATTTTCTGTTTCAATAAAACTGGCCGGGGTCAGTTGTACCAGAAACTGGACTTGTGTTGTTCCTCAGCTGCTGCGTGCGGCCATATTCCCCAGGAAAAGGCACCTTGCACCCCTACAGTGTTACAATAACCACACAGTCTCATACAGTCTCATCACACTTCAAAAAACTGCACAACTCAAAAGAATGCTTTCTTAAATCCTTTTGTGGGATCCAACTAATTCTCCCTAAATGGAGGACGAGGGATCTTGAGAGACGGCTATTACAAACAGAAATGAGGTGGATTCACCGTTTAGGAACCCTGTTCCCAGGAGGACTAAACGGTGAATTCGAACTGAAATGCTTTTTAACTTAGCCTGTGGGGATTGGTACTTCTTGTTCTGCACAATGCACTTTCTCAGTATATACATTTGTTTGTAAATATATATGGATATTAATACACATGTTTTAAACTATTTTTTGTTTTATTTATTTTTTGTGCTCGATATGATGGACTTGTCTATGGGGACTCTCTAATGCGGACTGGGCTATTTGTAAGCCATTCCAGAAAAAATGATACCGTTTACAATAGCCGGAGACGAAGAATCGCGGTGGTGGAACGCAAGCATTGCGACTTCCGGTTAGCGGTGAACCGCATTGGTCACTTCCGCTTCCGCATTTGGACTCATTTGGACTCGATACACCTGCGGGAGATTACGGCAGGGCCCGATAGCGGAAAGTGATTACAGCTGGACACCCCTCATTA
The DNA here is from genome assembly GCF_028390025.1 of Pseudophryne corroboree. Classification (NCBI taxonomy): domain Eukaryota; kingdom Metazoa; phylum Chordata; class Amphibia; order Anura; family Myobatrachidae; genus Pseudophryne; species Pseudophryne corroboree. The sequence goes on along the minus strand of NC_086446.1, from coordinate 24,314,026 downwards.
AAGAGGGAATAAATACCGAGGACTTGTGTGTATTAGCCATGCTTCTGACGAAGGACGTTCATCGTCCGAAACGCGTTAAGCGTGGCTATTATATTTATACTTCATCTGCTGCCTTGAAGGGTTTCCCCGACGGTGACGTGGCTGTGGGCATCCGAAGCTCCTATTTCCACTCTTGTACCATCTGACACTCCGGGAATCCCTGATTAAGGACTGCAACGGCTGGTGATATACCTAGAGAGATGACTATGACATGCTGTTTTTAATTTGTGTTCTTGTAAGTGTATCTTGGTTAAAATAAATGTTTTGCTTTTAACAGATACTGCACTATGATCTACTCTGTTTAAAGTGTCCCTCAAGATATCCCCTGAAACAAAAAGGGAGAGGTGTCACTTTTCTTGTAGATTCAAGATCACATGCAGCTGCCTCCGGATGAGAGTATAGAGGGAGAAAAATCGGTTATACATAGGAGAGAATCGTGAGGACATTTTCCTCTGTCTATGGTGAATCATTTTATCTATGTCCACCTTCCACACAGTGGTGTACAAAGTATGATACATGACTTCTGACTAGCGCTACTATTGATGTACATTTTTCTACTACATTGCCTATTCTATGTGTGATTGGATGCACATTTTTATATGTTTTTTAGCAGCTTGTTGGTTTTATTGCGCACTGGTTTCTGGAGTCCTTTCTTTATTCCATCCTCCTACAATAACATACATGACAGCACTAGGTGCCAGATCACAGCCCACCTGTATTTACCTGGGTACGATTATAGTACAGAATATATAGGCTAATGGATGAACACACACATGGGGTAATAGGGACACAAGCCAGAGATACATGGAAACAGAAGGAATAAAAGGTACATTAAACGCTATAAAGATTGCAATGCCATAAATACAGTTTTACCCTCTGTCTCATATCTTTACAATGTATAAAAGCTAAAATTACTTTTATTAGAACAATACATAGACCAAACAGGTAGTGGACAGGAAACTCAGGCCAGCCCTTTGGACGTCCCCAAGGTTGAACCTGTTCAGCATATACAAAGGAACTGGTGACTCATCGTGAATCCCTTCCCCAGAAACTAGATAACACATTGACCACACAGGAAGTTAGTGGCTTTTTGGTCTCAGAGGATGATGGACTTGCTGCCAGTTCAGTTCCTGTATTTATTTACAGAGAGAGTGAGATATAAGATGCATTGGAGGGAACGGTAATTGTATCGCTGGCCTGTAACTGTATGTAATTGTATGTATTAACTGCTTACTGTGTGAGTGTAACCATGTAACTATAGGTATACTGTACTTTGTAATATATATTGAATCCATATCCTTTTAATAACAAATATATACATCAATGAGCTTTGGAACTCCGATAATGTGTGGGTGTATTGTTTTCTCTTATGGGATGCAGTGTTTTGCGATGTACAGCGCACATTCATAGGATATGGTAATAAGAGATGCAGGCATTTACAATATATATTAGAGCGGGCATTTTAAATATTTGTGAGAAATCAATTTGGCATTCATAATGCTCTATTTGCTGATTGTTCCACATCATCCACTCGGGACCCCTCCAGTTCCCGGTAAAGGTCCCTGGCCCAAATTGCGCAAAGGGACACTGACACAGATTCCGACACTGATGTCGACACTGGGGATTTGAGGGGGTAGACCCCAAACTGGCTAAGAGAATTCAATGTATGATAGTCGCCATAAAAGAGGTGTTGGAATTTCCAGACACAACACCTCCACCTGAGGAAAAGATTATTTTAAATTAAATAAAAAACAGATGGTGACTTTTCCTCCGTCTAAGGACTTAAATACATTTTTGGGGGAAACCTGGGCTAACCCGGAAAAAAAAATCGCTATCCCTAAAAGATTGCGGGTAGCGTACCCTTTCCCAGAAGAGGATAGGCGTAAGTGGGAGTCACCACCAATGATAGACACCTTAGTTTCTAGGTTGTCAAAGAAATCATTTTGCCTGCCCCAGGGTTAGCTTGATTAAAAGAACCTGCTGACCGCAATTTAGAGACGACTTTAAAGTCCATCTATGTTGCTACAGGTACGTTACTAAGGCCCACAACTGCTTCTGCGTGGGTAGGTCGAAAAGTGGGCAGATAACTTAATGGTTAATATTGACACAGTCGATAAAGATGACATGCTGCAAATTCTAGGTCATATCAAAGATTCTGCAGGTTACTTGGTTGAGGCTATGAAGGACGTAGGTGTACTGGGGCTCACGTCCCTCTACAATGGCGGTTTCAGCCCGCAGGGCGCTCTGTATACGCCAGTGGAATGCTGACGCAGAATCCAAAAGAAATATTGAGGCGCTCCCATACAATGGTGAGGCCCTCTTTGGAGAGAAATTAGATGCCATGATATCAACTACTACATCTGCATTTCTGCCGTTTGCAGCTACGCCGGCTAAAAAAGTATATCATTCTCATACTATGCAGTCCTTTCGGCCCAACAAGTACAAAAATGCTAAAAGTACCCCTTTTTTCACAGGAAAAGGTAGAAACGCTACAACACCCTCAGGCTCCCAAGAACAGAAGTCAGCAACTACTTCTGCAACAAACCACAGCATGACGCTGGGGCTCCTCTGCGGGAGTGCGATCGGGTGGGGGCACGGCAACTATTTTTCAGCCAGGTCTGGCTTTGCTCAGACCTGGATCCTTGGGTTTTAAAGATAATATCCCAAGGTTACAAGTTGGAATTTCAAGACCTTCCCCATGCCGATTTTTCAAATCAGCCTAACCAGTTTCTGCTCAGGACCGCGCAAATGTCCTTAACGCAATACACAAATTATGTCAATACAAAGTAATTGCCTTGGTTCCTGCCGAACAAAGGAATCAAGGCTTTTATTAAAGCCTGTTTGTAGTACTGAAGCCGGATGGCTCGGTCAGACAGATTTTAAACCTAAAATCTCTGAATCTTTATTTAAAAAGGTTAAAATTCAAGATTGAATCTATGAGAGCGGTGATTTCCAGCTTGGAAGAAAAGGGATTTCTGGTGTCAGTGGACATCAAGGATGCTTACTTGCATGTCCCCATTTACCCGCCACATCAAGCATACCTGAGGTTTGCCGTTCGGGATTGCTACTACCAATTCCAGACATTACCGTTCGGGCTCTCCAATGCTCCGAGAATATTCACCAAGGTGATGGCGGAGATGATGGTTCTTCTTCGCAAATAAGGAGTCAACATAATTCCATACCTGGATGATCTCATAAAAGCGAGATCCAGGGACAAGCTAATCCAGAACATAGAGTTATCCCTGACGGTACTTTTAACAGCACGGTTGTATCATCAACTTTCCAAAATCTCAGTTGGAACCGACGATGAGGTTAGCATTTTTGGGAATGATACTGGACACCGAGGTACAGAGAGTATTTTTACCGGTGGAAAAGGCTCAGGAGATCCAGAGCATGGTCAAACAACTTTTGAGACCAAGAACAGTATCAATTCATCAGTGCATTCACCTGTTGGGGAAAATGGTAGCGGCTTACGAGGCGCTACAATATGGCCGATTCAATGCCAGGGTCTTCCAGTGGGACCTACTGGACAAGTGGTCCGGGTTGCATCTCCACATGCATCAAAAGATAATCTTGACAGCAAAAGCCAGAATTTCGCTCCTGTGGTGGCTACAAATGTCTCACCTCCTGGAGGGACGCAGGTTCGGGATTCAGACATGGATCCTGGTGACCACGGATGCAAGTCTCCGAGGATGGGGGGCAGTCACGCATGGCATAAGCTTCCAAGGAAGGTGGTCAAGTCAAGAAACTCGACTTCACATAAACATTCTGGAATTGAGAGCTGTGTACAAGTCTGCATCAGGCGGCACACCATCTTCAAGGTCGTCCTATACAGATCCAGTCAGACAATGTAATGACAGTATCTTACATAAACCGTCAAGGTGGACCAAAAAGCAGAGCGGCAATGGCAGAGGTGACAAAGATACTCCTCTGGGTAGAAAGACATGCAAAAGCTATGTCGGCAATTTTCATTCCGGGAGTGGACAACTGGGAAGCAGACTTCCTCAGCAGACACGATCTCCACCCAGAAGTCTTTGCAGAGGTGGCAAGTCGTTGGGGCATTCCTCAAGTGGATATGATGGCATCACGCCTCAACAAGAAGCTTCAGAAATATTGTTCCAGGTCCAGAGACCCACAAGCAATAGCGATAGATGCACTGGTGACCCACTAATACCAAAAGTTCTCAAGATCATCAGAAGAACAAGGGGTCGAGCAATTCTCATTGCTCCAGATTCGCCAATGAGAGCTTGGTATCCAGATCTTCAAGAGTGATTTACTGGAAGATCCTCGGCCTCTTCCTCTTCGTGAGGACCTGCTTCAGCAGGGGCCGTTAGTTTATCAGGATTTACCGTGGCTGCGTTTGACAGCATGGGTGTTGCGCGCCAGATCCTAGCCCATAAGGGTATTCCCAATGAAGTCATTCACACACTTATTCTGGCCAGGAAAGGGGTAACGTCCAAACATTACCATCGGATTTGGAGAAAATATGTATCTTGGTGTGAATCCAAGAACTCTCCTGTGGTGGAATTTCAATTAGCACAACTTCTCTTATTTTTACAGGCGGGTGTGGATCTGAGATTAGGATCTATCAAGGTTCAGATTTCTGCCTTGTCAGTTTTCTTTCAGAAACAATTGGCTTTTCTTCCTGAGGTTCAGACCTTCGTGAAAGGGGTTCTGCGTATCCAACCTCCCTTTGTGCCTCCTGCGGCGCCATGGGATCTTAATGTGTGTCACGATCCGGGTTACAGGACGCCATTATTTACCTTTCAGGTGTCTCCTGAGGCTGGCTCAGCGTTCCAGGGCCGGGTCTCAGTCATACTGCTGACATCCTCACTTCATGTCTCCTCTCTACCAGTTTGCAGATGCTGTCATAAGGAACTCTTATTGTCTGGATGGTGTTTCTAGCCGCCGCGGCCTCTGCCACCATTGCTGCGCTTCTAGTGCTCGGATGGTTCTGCATGGCATCTCCTGTCAGTTGCGGCCTCTGCCGCTATCATTGTAATTCAAGTGCACAGGCGGGTCTGCGTGGCGCCTCTCACCCGCTGTGGTCTCTGCCACCGGCTCCGTGTGTCTGATGCGCAGGTTGGCATCCATTGGCTCCTGCGGCCGCCGCTGACATTACTGTAAAACCTCATGTGGTGCTACAAACTAGATTTCCCTCCAAGTGCCAGTATGGGCGCAGCCATGTTGGTCCTAATCACATAACGCTATTTCCACCAATCCACAGCATCGCTGAACTCTGCGTGATTGCCTATCCAATCCCTGCACTGCTGAGGATATAAAGGGACTGATCCTGAACCAGGAAGTTGTCAGTGCTTTGGTTGTCATTACCAGTGTAACCTGTCTCTGCTTCTGTGGTTGATTATTAAGTTCCAGGTATTCCAGCTCCTGTGTTTTCATTCCATCAGAGATCCGCACCAATCACCACCTTGCGGTGCAGCCTGACTTCACAGTGTCCTTCCTGATCTCTGCTACTGGCAGTGCTCTAAAACACCAGGGGGGTAATTTCAAGTTGATCGCAGCAGGAAATTTTTTAGCAGTTGGGCAAAACCATGTGCACTGCAGGGGGGGCCAGATATAACATTTGCAGAGAGAGTTAGATTTGGGTGGGTTATTTTGTTTCTGTGCAGGGTAAATACTGGCTGCTTTATTTTTACACTGCAATTTAGATTGCATATTGAACACACCCCACCCAAATCTAACTCTCTCTGCACATGTTACATCTGCACCCCCTGCAGTGCACATGGTTTTGCCCAACTGCAAAACAAAGTTCCTGCTGCGATCAACTCAGAATTAGTCCCCAGCTTCCAGCGTCTGGCTCCCAGCGGTGTTCAGCTTCACAGTACTATCGATGTTCCGCCATCGGTTTCCTTGATACCATCGGTGCTCAGTCATCTATTCTTCAATATCACCGATCCCTAGCGTCACCAGTGTCATTCAACTCTCCTCCTGTTAACACTGGTTCATCTGCACTTCTTCAGCAGTTCTCCATCACCGGTTCCATCCGACAAACCCGGCAGTCTACTCTACAGTACATTCAGCCTCTGTATAACGTCTGCAGACCAGTTCATATCTCCATCTCATTATTTCAGCATACAGGTGTTGGTGAAAGGACTTTCCATCCCCTAATCTCCTAAACCCTCAAGCTACTCTTGTTGTGGATACTGCACCTAAGGACATTTCACCTATTGCTGCATCCAGTGGAACCGTGTACTGTTTTTAAAGAATTCGAGGGACAAACTAGGCCCGAGAATAAATAAGCGTCCTGGGTTTTTTAAAAGAAGGAGCCTGGGGCAGGGAATGGGAGAAAGGGGGAGGGGGGAGGGGGGGGGGATAGAGTAGGTAGCATAGCAGCATCCTATAGGAAAAAGGGGAGGAGAGTTACCTGGGAGGTACAAAAGACCAGGAATGCCAGGCAGGCTCCCTCTTTCATGCTGATCAAGGATCCAAGAAGGCAGCACGCTTAAATAGTTAATTATTTATTTCCATAAATTTTCCCTTTTTCTGTCAGGTTACTTTGTAGTATGGTACTTTTCCCTTTCACTTACTGTACTTACTTACAGATGATCAGACTACTCGTCTCGTTTCTCCTTACGGCTTAGCTTCGGGGGGAGCCCACGCGAAACTTTGCAATCGAACGATTCCTTACGATGCATGCAGAGGGACCACCCAGATAAGTATCATGTATTTAGAGGCTAAGGGTATGGCTTCTGCGCTGTGGCTTAGTGGGTTAAAGCGACGGTCTGGTAAGAAAACATAAGATAATCACTCCAGCCTTGGAGTTTGTTTAAAAGACAAACGCATGGGAAGCAGATCATATAATCAAACCCCACATCTAAGCAGCCCTCCCCTTCCCCGTTGCTAAGGCTTCCCTCATAAAATCTTTGCTCGCACAGTAATACACTAGCTTCCCCCCTTCTTAATTACTGATAGCATGTCCAGCAGACGCTATCTGGCTGGGGGTTATCTTATCTCCCCTCCTCCAACAATGTTAGTGGTTCCCTTTCATCTTCTCCCCTGCACATAACCCCTCCCAGCAGTGTGACCAGTGTACGGTATACGAGGGAGGGGGTGTAAAAATAAAAATACATAAATAAATGAAATAAAAGGGCAGGGGGGGGGGGGCTGGATAGAATTACAGGGTTGTGGGAGTTACGGCAGCGCATAGTGTGTAATAGTGTCATAGTAGACAGTATAACAGGGGTCAGTGGTTACATTGCAGAGTCAGTATTAAATTACAGCGTATAAAGTATGATAGGGTTATAGTATGCGATTGATGGAAGGATCGCAGAAGTGCAACGGCATGTATATATTGCAGGGTAGAATAGGTACTAGTAATGCTGCTTTCACATAGCAAAACCTGCTTTTGAAACGGTTCTTAAAACGGGTCTGAGCAGTTAAACATTTCACATCTCATGTTATAACCAGTAAATTACCATTTCATTACCTTTTTTGGTACCTTTCACACTGAACCGGTTTCACCCATAGAAAACAGTGGATTGTCATTATAAAGGGACTTTTCTAGCCCACACATTATTAATAAGTATTAATTAAATTAATTATTAATAATTTTGGATAGGAGTACGATGGAACCCAGCAGCTTGAAGCATTGTGCTATGTTTTATATATGAGGGTATCCTTGACGGTCCCAGTAATTTGGCAGCAGATTTCCTCATCCCCTCTGATCCTAAAGCAGCTCCCTCACCTCTTCATCACTCCAATTAGACATTTTATAATGGCTTTGCAGTCTAAACGTTTATAAAGCCACTCTCACACGTGTCTCCTGTGTTTTCCAAGCTGTTTCCTGGTTGTGGATGCTGACATCACACATGGAGACAGCCTATGACCTGCTGGGGCTTGCAAGTACCGTTTCAGACCCTTTCACACTGCACAGTGAAATGGGACTGAAACGAGTAGGACCCTTCTTTTTCACCGTTTCAAAATACCTGTAGTTTTGGAGCGGTAAATTGAAGGGGACCCTTTCACATCGCAGCTTGACCCGTTTAGGAAGCCAGTTAAAAACGGCAAAATACCGGGTACGGGCTGCGGTGTGAAAGGAGTATAGTATACGAGATAAAGCAAATCAGCAATGTCATTGCCGCACGGGTATATTACAGGGTACGGGTCGTACTAGGTATACAGCGTAATGATTACTAAGGGCATTGCGGCAAGAGCATATTTCAGCATCATAGGTATACTAGCGGGCTAATATAAAGCTTAATACCGGATCGAATGGCCGGGGGGTATTTTATTTTGCAGATTATAGAGGGGAATAGCGATAAATTATACAATATAAGGCAGAACAGTCATCGCATTGCCGTGAGCATGTATTATTGCATTGATAGTAGGTATATAAGAACAGTATAATACAGATCAGTGTGGGACAGTCACGCACCATATCGTTCATATTAGCAAATTTTTCGGTATTACCCGGGGCCTTAGCTCCATTATTATTGTATTGCAGTTAGTCGGAAGGCGTCACAGGCGATTTGCAATGCCTTGCACAGTCCATACATTAGAAAAATGCCTGGGTACACAGAGCATAACGAGGAAGTAACAAAAACCAAAAATAATAATAATAATAATAATATTCATAATAAATAAAAATAAATAAAAAATAGAAAGGCCATGATTGGCATAGCGCGGTACAGCCCAGCGCTACACAGTACAACTTCCACTGTGCTAAACGCAGGGTTTAATCCCCTGGCATTGTATTATGTGGTATATAGTTATAATGATAACCGCTTAGTACAAAGTGGCTTGTTATATAACCTGAGTGTCATACAAAAGGCAGGCCTGGGAGACAAAGCAAGTAGCGATAGCGATCTCAATAGAAAAACCATCAAAGCTGCTTTGGGGAATGCGCAGTATTATGTTCACTTAGGTAGCAGAATAGCAGAAACGCACCATTTATGGGGCAATGGTTAGCATTACGGCCTCGCAGCACTGAGGTCATGGGTTCAATCCCAGTTCTTAATTCATATTACATTTACTAGCTATGTCTTTAAGCGCTGAATAAGTTTGTTCCATAACCAAACGGTCATACAAAATGCAAGGCAAAGCAAGTAGCGGTAGCGATCACAGTAAAACCCATCAAAGCTACTTTAGTGAACGTGCAATATGATGGTCACTTATGGTATCATAATAAGGTAGACAGGACAGAAGGAAAAGGAAAGCCAAAGGTCCAGGCGCAAAGCGAAGGTTTAAGGGCTGAATAGTACCTCGTCTCTGCATAAAGTAGGGGTCAAGGCTGCATGTGCCTTAGCGGTATATGGGATAACGTAGGACAACTATAGTCTGGCGCAAGGCATGAATATTAATGCAGCGTAAACGCAGCCGTTATGTGGCAATGGGTAGTATTACGGCCTCACAGTGCTTAGGTCATGGGTTCAATCCAGTTAAGAGCATTCTTCGTGGAGTTTATATGCACCCTCGGGTGGCTTATTTCATATGATAGTTGCTAGGTATAGATCATAGTGCGCTATATGATGAGTATACCTAACCGGATTGAACCCGTTAGGATGTAGAATTTTTATTTAATTTTTTCTTTTCGGTGGAGGCACCATCAGGATGTAGAAATTTTTTATTTTCGGTGGTGGCACCGTTAGGATGTAGAAATTTTTATTTTTATTTTCGGTGGTGGCACCGTTAGGATGTAGAAATTTTTTATTTTCGGTGGTGGCACCGTTAGGATGTAGAAATTTTTTATTTTCGGTGGTGGCACCGTTAGGATGTAGAAATTTTTTATTTTCGGTGGTGGCACCGTTAGGATGTAGAAATTTTTTATTTTCGGTGGTGGCACCGTTAGGATGTAGAAATTTTTTTATTTTCGGTGGAGGCACCGTCAGGATGTAGAAATTTTTTATTTTTCGGTGGTGGCACCGTTAGGATGTAGAAATTTTTATTTTCGGTGGAGGCACCGTCAGGCCATTTGAAAGTGTAATTATCAACTGACAAGACATGGCAGTATTGGCACGTAAGGGGTTGCCAGCGGGCGAGATCAAAAAGCTGGGCAGGTGGAAATCAGGAGTGTGCAAGGTACACTTACGCGCGGAAAAGCAAGACTAGAAGGCAGCTCGGCGTCTTTCGCGAAACCCAAGGCCTTAAGCTGCCCGCCATAAATGGGGGAATGAAGGACTTTTTCCAATTTTGCCCTCAAACAAAAAGAGGTTTTGTGGTTTTCACCTTCATATGGGTCGCGCGAAAGTTCGCACCATAGAGGGCAGGTGGCCTAATACACGGATCACATGGTCCGATATAGTCCCAAGGGCACAGGGGGGCCCGGGGTTACAAAGGGTCAGAAGAAAGGTGAACAGGGCGGTAGCCCGTCTCTTAACGGGAGAAGGCGATACGATCGCCAGGCACCCGTTGTTGAGGTACGGAGAGGAAGGGCTGTTCAGGCAAGACGGGGTACACCTGACAGAGAAGGGTTTAGCTTTATTCTTGGGAGGCACAGCAGAAGGCGTCAGTGGGAGGCAGGAGGTAGCAGCGGGTGGCGGGCCTGGGTTCTAGGAACCAGGCTATGGCGGCAAGCAGTGCTCCTCGGCAGTCTGTAGTAGCGCAACGTCGGTTGGCCGGCACTTCCCCCAGATACTCGGCGAGTTTGTCGTGGCCTCAAGGGCCGACACGGTCGTCATCTTAAGGGTGGACCGGTGCTATGCCAATGGTGGGAAGTGGTACCGCTCAGCTAACTTGCGCAAGGGCGGGACTTAGGTTCCGCCCCGTTGTTTAATTTAGGAGAAATTAATACGGAGGCTGTAGCCGGGGGTACGCACTGCTTTCTCGCCACCCACTTATAGAGTACCAATTCTAATTCGATCAATAAATTTGGCTGTGACCTTTTAAATCGCAATTCAGTTGTCCGAGTGTTTATTGGGGAGAAAAAGGGGTAGGGGGTGGACGGCGAGGCCGTTAATAAAATCAATGGACGGCTTAATCATTTCTCATATTCTACTACTGCTACTGCCGTGTACCATCTGAACTGTGGTGAATAAATATTCATTAATTTTATCCTTGTTGTTGTGGTCACACCTTCGGGCATTGGTGGAACAACTCTATCTGTATGTCTAGAAGCCCTATACTGCCGCCCAGGTTTACATACACATCAGCCCCTACAACTGAGGCCATTCCTGGTCAGCACCAGCCCTCAGTTGTGACAATGTGGTGTTGCAGTTCCTTAAATTGGACTGGTTTGAGCCTCTTCCGGAGGTGGAGTTGAAGTTTCTCACTTGGAAAGTAGTCATGCTGTTGGCCTTGGCCTCAGGCAGACGAGTGTCTGAGTTAGGAGCTCTGTCACACAAGAGTCCTTACTTAATATTTCATGAAGATAGGGCTGAACTGAGAACACGTCAGCACTTTCTTCCAGAGGTTGTGTCTTCTTTTCATATTAACCAACCAGTGATGGTGCCAGTGGCTACTGACACCTTAGCCGTCCCAAAGTCCTTGGATGTTATCAGAGCATTGAGGACTTATGTCACAAGAACAGCTAGGATAAGGAAAACAGAATCTTTGTTTGTCCTCTATGACCCCAACAAGATTGGGGGTCCTGCTCCTAAGCAGACTATTGTGCGCTGGATCAGAGGTACCATTCAGCACGCTCATTCCACGGCAGGATTGCCGTAACCGATTTCGGTAAAAGCCCACTCTACAAGGAATGTGGGTTCATCCTGGGCGGCTGCCTGGGGTGTCTCGGCATTGCAAATCTGCCGAGCTGCTACTTGGTCAAGTGCAAACACGTTTGCTAAGTTTTATAAGTTTGACACTTTGGCTGCTGACGACCTAAAATTTGGTCATCTCAGTTCTGCAGGAACAATAGCACTTTCCCGCTCATACTGGGAGCTTTGGTACATCCCCATGGTACTAAAATGGATCCCAGCATCCTCTAGGACGTAAGAGAAAATCAGATTTTAATAACCTACCGGTAAATCCTTTTCTCATAGTCCATAGAGGATGCTGGGCGCCCGCCCAGTGCTCCATTTTTCCTGCTAATTACGTTTGATTTTTTTTTTTTAAACCCTTATGTTTAGATGTTGACAGCTGTTGCTGTTGCATTATACATGCTGGTTGGCATGAGTTATGTTAAAGGCCATGTTACTCGACATGTTCTTGTATATGGTGTGAGCTGGTATGAATCTTGCCACAAGTTTATTAGTAAATCCTCTCTTGAATATGTACATCTCCTCGGGCACAGTTCCTATACTGAGGTCTGGAGGAGGGGCATAGGGGTAGGAGCCAGTTCACACTGTTAAAAAGTTTTAAAGTACCGAAGGCTCCTGCGGAACCGTCTATACCCCATGGTACTAAAATGGACACCAGCATCCTCTATGGACTACGAGAAAAGGATTTACCGGTAGGTTATTAAAATCCTATTTTTACTGACACTGTTAAGAATTTGGCAAACTGTTTCAGGGGCATAAGGTTTAATACATCACCTGTATGAATAAGTAGTTAAAAGCATATACACATGTCAACACAAGATGTATGTTTGTGCCATTTATAGAAAAGGGTTTTGTGCTGAACCAGGAGTGTGGAGAAACACTACGGACTCAGTAGAAAGTGTTTATATATCGATGGGGTGTCACTTTTTTCCAGAACCAAGTGATATCGGTAAAGAGTGGTTGGGTTTCCTTGCTAGTTCAGGAAATTGAGCACATAGCTGCATATCCCACTATCGTTTGGATCCTGGATATTCATACTTGTAAAAGTACCTAAGTGTTAAATGCTACCTAAGTTTAATATACTTGAGTGTTAAAATACTTAATGGTTTGGTTGTACCCAACCTCCAGAATAGTTTTATTATGTCATCCACAAGAACAGTGGATCCAAATTGTTCCCTGGTTTATACAAAAGCATCAGGATGGAAATGTACAAATAGAGATTGTCAAAATTGTAATGTTCCTAGGTCTGAAAAATGCAGACCTAATAAATCTGGGATACTGCCCACAGCAGATAGTACTAGAAGTACTAGAAGCGGTAATAAGGGAAAGTTAAGGGTTACTCCCTATAAGCAAGGTTCCTGGAAATGTGACTGTGATAAGCAAAGAGAAAGGAACTGACAGGCAAAGTAATCATACAGCTACAGCCCGTTTATGTTTTAAATCCCTTAGGGAAGTCATAAAAGCTGATTCCATATGGCCAACGTACTAGTGTGTAAATCCAAAATATTACAAAGCCTGAACAATAGATAATTGATATATCAAAGTTTATTGTAATAGTAACATTATCAATTATAATCTGTTATTCTTTGTGCTCTGTAAATATACAGGCTGGGGACGGGATGTGAAGTAACCATTTACCTGTTAGTTCTATGTGGCTAATGACATATGGATGTAAAATGTTTATGACTACGGAATATGGATTTTATAACAGTAAGCAAAAATTGCATTAGAAAAATAATTGTCATTTTATTCCTGAATGCCTTACAAGAATTTAAAGATAATTAAAATGCAGTAAGTTTTATAGATGAGTGATTATGCATAATTATGCAGATTTAAGTATTTCCATAAAGTCATTTTACATATATGCAATGTGTATTTTAGTTTTGGTTTAGAAAATAATTCTCAGCTATTAGGTCAGTATCATAGTCCTCATTTATTTTGCTGTTATTTAAAATACTAAAAGTTTTGTGATGCAGATTTGATGCAGGGCAAAATGGGTTAGACATTACAGCCCCAAACATATTGATTGAGAACATTACATACCATGGTTTCAATCTAGTGTGTTGGGAATTGCAAATATAGCAAGTGTATGATGTATATGTGTGTGTGTGTGTGTGTGTGTGTGTGCGTGTGTGTGCGTGTGTGTGTGTGTGTATATATATATATATATATACAGACATGAACGAGCGGCACTCACAGGACTTACATAAATGAATGGGACCTCAACCCATCAATTGCAACGTTTCGGTATTTATTACAACCGTCGTCAGGCTGACGACTGTTGTAATAAATACCGAAACGTTGCAATTGATGGGTTGAGGTCCCATTCATTTATGTAAGTCCTGTGAGTGCCGCTCGTTCATGTCTGTATATGATTCAGGGAAATTCCCTATTTGAGAAGGCACCGGGCATTTATTTTGAATAATTAACTGGAGTGCCGAATGCATATTGATCTATATATATATTGTGACAAGAACACTGGGATAGTGTTTGAGGGCAGGTATTTTTGTCCCAGGTTCTTGTCTTACATGTTTTAGAAAATGAAAACTTCTAGGAAAAATGCTTTTGTTTTGTCAGGACCTTTTCAGTTTGCTGTAAAAGCTGGGTAAAGGCTCTGAGAGAGAGATAAGGCGAGTTCTAGACATTGGGCCCAGTTCGGGTCTTTGGCCTCACAGAGGGCTAATCAGGGTTTCAGCTGTGTAAGAGTGTTATAGGGCTGCTAGCCTGATTAGTATGGGCAGACTGCCTGGGAAGACTGCAGGATCTCTGTGAGAGAAACACGCTTCCTGATACAAGTGAGCTATACAGTATTTACTGGAGAACTCTGGCCCTCATTCCGAGTTGGTCGGTCGCAAGGCGAATTTAGCAGAGTTGCTCACGCTAAGCCGCCGCCTACTGGGAGTGAATCTTAGCTTCTTAAAATTGCGACCGATGTATTCGCAATATTGCGATTACTAACTACTTAGCAGTTTCAGAGTAGCTCCAGACTTACTCTGCCTGTGCGATCAGTTCAGTGCTTGTCGTTCCTGGTTGACGTCACAAACACACCCAGCGTTCGCCCAGGCACTCCCACCGTTTCCCCGGCCACTCCTGCGTTTTTTCCGGAAACGGTAGCGTTTTCAGCCACACGCCCCTGAAACGCCGTGTTTCCGCCCAGTAACGCCCATTTCCTGTCAATCACATTACGATCGCCGGAGCGAAGAAAAAGCCGTGAGTAAAAATACTTTCTTCATAGTAAAGTTACTTGGCGCAGTCGCAGTGCGAACTTTGCGCATGCGTACTAAGCGGATTTTCACTGCGATGCGATGAAAAAGAACGAGCGAACAACTCGGAATGAGGGCCTCTGTGTTTTTGTTTAGTGACAGTTAGGAACATCTTGTGTTTAGTTAATGCCGGACAGGCAAGGTATTTTCTTTTGGTGTTTGTTTTATTTTCTGTTTCAATAAAACTGGCCGGGGCCAGTTGTACCAGAAACTGGACTTGTGTTGTTCCTCAGCTGCTGCGTGCTGCCATATTCCCCAGGAAGAGGTGCTTTGCACCCCTACAGTGTTACAACTTGGTGGAGAATGCGAGCATGCCGCTCTGCGCATAAGTGAAAGCAGCAGCTTTGTGAGGCCTGCAGAAAACGGTGGTTTATGCAGACACAGACCAGTGTGAAGTTACTGAGATTCACCCTGAGGATTTGATATATGTCCTGAGTGAAAGCAGCTATAAAGCCGCCTGAAGAGTCTGTCGACATGGAGGAACTGCTCAAAGCCTTGCTGCAAGCTACAGCGGCTCAGCAGGAGGCCAACAGACAGCAGCAGGTGGCAATGGAGGAAAATTGGAGACTACAGCGAGAGGCCTTAACAAAAGTGATGCAGAGCCTTTGCAGCCCGGATTGGAGATATGGCCGTCAGTGCTCCGACCAGCTCTAGTTCTATACGGGCCAGTCACTTCCTGCAGAAAATGACCGAGGCTGATGATGTGGAGGCCTACCTGACCATGTTTGAAAGGACTGCCGAGTGTGAGAACTGGCCGAAAGCGCAGTGGGCCAGTCTGCTGGCACCTTTTTTGTCAGGTGAGCCCCAAAAAGCATACTTTGATTTAAGCCCTGCTGAGGCTCGGGACTATGATAAACTAAAGACTGAGATCCTGACCCACCTGGGAGTCACGCTGTCAGTACGAGCACAACGGGTGCACCGTTGGGTGTACGCCATGGAAAAGCCTCCGCGCACCCAGATGCACGACCTTATTCAGCTAACAAAAAAATGGCTACAGCCAGAGACATTAACTGGTCCCCAGATGGTTGATAGAGTCGTCATGGACCGCTACTTGAGATCTTTGCCCATGGTCCTGCGCAAGTAGGTGAGCCATGGAAACCCGGGTACTGCTGACCAGTTAGTGGACATGGTAGAGCGGTATTTGGCAGCAGAGGAACTACTGATGACCACCCAGCAACCCATAGATCCTCAACAGCGCCCTTCAGTAAAGACTGGTAAGACTGTTCCGTGGGAAAACGTTGCTGGGCGGTTAAGAGAACGCAAGGCTGGAGAGACTGTAAACACTGGCCCTGGAGACAGGTCAATGGGGCTAGAACGGTCTATGTTGCCCAAACGGGTTGATAATCGGGTGGTTAAATGTTTTAGATGTGGTATGCCAGGTCATGTTATTGCCAATTGCCCAGTCATGCAAGAACCCATGCAATGTGATGCTACCTTTGAATGTCGCAGAATGTCTTTCTTTGCTAGGTTAGCCTGTACTGTGGTACCTTCACCTGAGCTGGAAAAACAAATGTGTGATGTGTTCTTAGAGGGTAACCGGGTAGAGGCCTTGCTAGATTCAGGAAGTTTAGTTACCCTCGTGAAAGCTGGGTTAGTGAACCCCTTAAAGGTCCAGCAAATACCTATTGGGTAACTTGCATACATGGGGATACCCAGTATTATGTCACTGCTGAAGTGAATATAGAAACTTGATGTGGGTCAGCAATGGTTAAAGTAGGACTGGTCCCAACCTTGGTGCATAAGGCCATAATAGGGAGGGATTTTCCTCATTTTTGGAAACCGTGGGAATCACGTTTATCAACAGATGTGAGAAGTGAAGAGCCAGTTGGTAATACTGGTGATTGTATGGATGTACGGGTGTCTTCGGAACTTTCTAACCCTTTGCCTTTTGCCAGTTTGGCTGGGGAAGTGACAGATGGGGAGTCCAGTGAGGACCCTCTTGCTGGGAACAGAGACATAGTGGTTAGAAACGAAAGCTTGCCTGACCTGGAGGTAAAAAAGGATCTGTTTGCATCTGAGCAGTTAAAGGATCCTACCTTGATAAAGGCTAGAGAGAATGTTAAGATTGTTAATGGGGAGCCTGTGGTACCAGGTGACAGGGTTACGTATCCCCACATGGCCATCTGTAATGAGCTCTTGTACCACATTGTCAAAAAGGGTGAGGATGTGGTGGAACAGCTGGTAGTACCCCAGCCTTATCGGAGAACGGTACTAGATTTAGCTCATAGTCACGTTACAGCAGGACATTTAGGGGCAGAAAAAAACACTGAAAGAGTTTTACAAAGGTTCTTTTGGCCAGGGGTTTATAAAGAAGTGTCTGAATATTGTTCTTCCTGTCCTGAATGCCAGTATCATGCCCCTAGACCCCATTTCAGGAGCCCACTAGTTCCCATGCCTATTATAGAGGTCCCGTTTGACAGAATAGCCATGGATCTCGTGGGGCCCTTGTTAAAGTCCGCTTGGGGCCATCAGTATATCCTGGTAATAATGGACTATGCCACTCGATATCCTGAGGCTGTCCCTTTACGCACTATCACAACCAAGGCGATAGCTAGGGAGCTGGTGCAGGTTTTTAGTAGAGTGGGAATACCAAAAGAAATTTTGACGGACCAAGTGTCAAAGTCAAAAATATTACATAGAGAGAACATACAAACTGCACACATTTAAGTCGCTATACTTGCAAATATGCGCAGCGAGCACAGCAATATATGGTAACACACGCATTTACACGGACATGGCACAGAGATGGATTCGACACTTATTTCATACAGTACATAATTATAATAATATCAAGCGCCAGATATCATGGTCATTTAAAATCACCTAATGAATTAATGTCATGAATGTGTATTATTTGAACGGAACCAGATACACCTGTCATGTTTGCTATTAAAACAAGCAGATTGGTGTGTACATTAATTTGATACTTGTTGTGAAGTTGTGGGACATTGCAGCAGATAGTTATATGTATAAAAGCTAAAATCACTTTGTTAGAACAATGAATGATACAGTGAACAGGGAACTGAAGCCAACCCTTTTAGCAGTTTTCAGGGCTGAACCTGATCAGCATATACAAAGAGAATAGTGACTGAATCGTGCAGGAGAGACCCCTCCCCCAGGAACAAGACACAGGAAAATAGTTCCTGTCTAGGGGGTCGGGTTCAGTTGCTGGTGGACTCAGAGGAAGATGGAGGTCTTGTATGATTTTACAGAGGAAAGAGAGAAAGACAGAGTCATAAAGAGGGACAAACTTATATGAGAAGGATCTGGTAATTGTATTGCAGGCATTTAACTGTAACTATGTGTAACTGTGTTTTAACTATGTTCTAACTGTTTTCTGTGTGAGTGTAACCATATAACAATAGGTATACTGTACTTTGTAATATATATTGTATCCATATCCTTTTAACAAGAAATATATACTTCATTGAGCTTTGGAACTCAGATAATGTGTGGGTGTATCGTTTTCTCTTATGGGATGCTGTGGTATGCTTATGAGGTGTTGTGCGATGCAAGCGCACATTTATGGGATTTGGTAATAAGATGTGCAGGCATTTACAATATATATATATATTAGAGCGGGCATCTTAAATATTTGTGAGAAATTTAAAAATGACACTCATAATTGCGGGCTCTCACGGGATATCACGTTCTTAATGATGCACTGTACATTACAAACGCGGCTGTAATTGACCGGCTAATGATGGACGCATCGCAAAATGCTGACGGAAAAAAAAACATCCACGTTAATGTATTGTTGTGGTATCAGTAAGACGCTGATAAGAAATTTTAAGGGACAAGGCGTTTCTCATAATATTTAAGATGCTAAAATGTGTTTTTATTGTTGCAAAACAAGGTTCAAATGGATCATATCGTGTTTGATTAAGATTAGATTGTTTATCTGTTTAAGTAGGTTTAAAAGTACATTTAAAAGTTGCTGCATAGCCTTGATATAGTGTTTTTTTTATTATTTATTTAGCTCAGGCCTAGAATAACTTTAGGAGCTTGAATGATGATTTTCTTTATGACAAAAGGAACCGCATGGTCTGTCCACCATTTTGTGTAACCCTCATGGAGGTGGAAGGGGGAGGAGCAGCGGCCATTTTGGGAAGGTAAACATTTTATTTTTTTCCCCCTAAGCAGCTGATTTTCAGTTGACTCAGGAAATAATCAGCCATCCATTGTCAAAAAGAAATAATCATTTAATGAGTTTTTTTTAATGCATTTATTTAATCTATATCATAGTCAACCATAAGTGGTTCAGATAGAGTTTAATAAAAGTTAATAATAAATTAAATATTTGATTTAAGAAATATACAAATAAAACAAAGTAGTTTTTTTTTTTTTTTGTCCCTGTCTCTCTTCAAGAGCTTTAACTCTGCTACTTCTGAGATGGGCCATTGAAATGCAAATGAACCTGTGTGACTCTTTTTTTTTTTTTTTTTTCCCCTCTCCCAGCAGTGAAAGAAATCACACATTCATATGCAAAATTGGAAGCACTGAATAAGGTCTCATATATGTAATAAGTGATTAGTACATATATGTAATATCTATATGTGCGTGCTTACATCAATGTATGTTATTAGATTAATTTAGAATTGCATGTTCATTTGTGTAATTTTCACATCTCACTTTCCTGTTTGCCATTTCATAATTGATAACGTGCTAAGAAAGATTTGTTGCTATTGATAGTTAAAAAGTAAAAATAATACGTAAGAAAGTAATTTGTAAAACACGCACACGGCTTGCCTAAAATACAAGGAAGTTCTGTGTGGTGTTCAGTAGATGATTACAGTTAAAGGTCATTTACATTGATAAACGTGTTAGTTGTGTTACTGTGGACATACCTGGCTTACGTACACGTGTCTCTAACAAGGGGCAGAACGAGTGTACGCAACGCAAGGGCCGACGCACGGAGCGTATATTACGCAACGGAGCGTCTGGGTACGCCCACATAATACAAATCACACGATAGTATTGTTTTAAGTAGGCGAAAAGGAGGCAACGTGATAATAGCACAAATCAATCTCAGTGTCCAAAATTTGAAGCTAATAGATCCTTCTCTAAGTTGCAACTCCTCTGGACTAGACTGTGTTACTGAATGAAAGGGATTTCTGCGCAGAAACAAAAGTAAAGTGTACATGAGGTGAAAGAGTGTGTATACAAATATATAAGTTTCTAAAATTTTTGGGGTTGAGCCACAGGAAATCATCGAGTTCTCGTGAGGTACATATGTGTAAGTGACTGCATGGTGGTTTGGGAGGCATCCCTTGTTAAACATTTAAAATAAGAGCATTAGAGTATAGCAGACCAGGAGGTCTACTTTAGCACAGACCAGGAGGTCTAGACAGACCAGGAGGTCTAGGTACAGCAGACTAAGAAGTCCGCTATAGATAAAAGGAGCACAACACCAGAAAGGGTTGGTGCGGTACCCATATAGGCCATTAAGCTCTGGCTGAAGGAATTCGCAGCCACAATTTTCGATTCCACTGGTCGCTCCGCATATAAGATTAGTTGCTTATGTGCAGAACGATTGTACCCCACGTAATTGTGTGCATTAGTTAGTAACTTGACCAAGTACCATTTGCGTACGCTAGAGGGGTCATAAACGCTATTTGTACATTCTAACGTGATTTGTGTAATGTTTTTTATTTTAAGGGAGGTTCGCTAGTCACTTGGGAACTATCCAACAATCAATAGTTACTGGAAAGGGTTAAGTGCTCTTCGGATCACACCCACATGTTCCAGTAAATAGAGGTTCAGGTCACAGGGGCCCTAGGTTGAGTACGCCAGCGCTAAGGCAGTGTGTGGGCATATTGGTCGACGTGGGCGAGTGAGTGGAGTACTCGGTAAACTTCCGCCGCCGGCCTACCCCGGACATCTTGGTTTTTGTAAGGGTTCGCTGAAGACCCTGATTTGAAGGTCAGAGGTAGTGAAAGCAACACCTGCAAAGATGGGGGCCAGTTGTTCAGGTAGGGGGCGATCAACCTCGGTTCGGGTTGACTTAGTAAACCGACCAATCGGGTCGGCAAGGTATGTAATGTGTGAGAAATACGGTTCACACACAGAGGTTTTGTGCGATGAATGGGAAAGAATGACTGTGCATGATGGGGAAAAGTTCCCACGGGTAGGCAGTTTTATCCCAGAGGTGTTACAAAATCTAAGGAGAAGGATATGTCTCATTAAATCTGCAAAGAGACGGATCAAATATTATGATTGTTTACAGTTATGGCAACAGGAAGGTGAAATACAAGGAGAATTAGCTTATACAGCTGACTGTCACTTTGGTAAGAGAAAAATGGCAACAAGAGAGAAGGTGGTTACAGAGAGTGGCACACTGGTGTATGATAAAAATGCACTTAGCAACTGTATTAATAAGAATAATTGTAATAAATGTAACAATGATAATTGTAATACTGTTAAATGTACAACTATTAACCCATGCAAGTTGCACCCCATGTTAAACTTCCCTCAGGATTACCAGCAAGAAAGTGAGCCCAGCACGATATCGGCACCTTTTCCAGCAGCCATCCTACAAGACATCCAGGTGGACGTGACCAAATCGGTAAAGGCAGTAATCAAACCCCCTAACGGAGGGTCAGGTGAGGTTGCGTCCACAGGTACGTACGGTGTTATATATCACGCACAAACAAATGTACCTCATATTGTAAGACCAACACAAGATGATGTCATTGAATTTAATCCTGTCAGGGTGATCACAGTCCCCAATGGGAAGACTGACGCTCAGGGAATCATTCCCGCCAGGGACAGTGCAATGCGCCGTCCCTGGTCCCGGATGGAATTGAGAGCAATCATGTCTGAATTCCCTGATCCTAGGAAAGATCTAGTTGCATGTCAGAGGTTTATTAAAGAACTAGGAAACTCCACAGAACCCACCAACAAAGATTGGCGGACAGTGCTGAGGGCATGTTTGCCCTCCAGTGTTGACCCTGCGAAATTTATTTCTGATTGTAAATTAGACACAGAAGTACCTCAAACGGAGCAACACATTCAAGAATGTATTAAGCAGATCAACCGACAGTTAGGAAAATATTTCCCAGCCGTTGTCGAGTGGAGCATCAAAAGACACCTGGAGTCACAGGGCAGTAAGCAAATAACAATCAGTAGACAAGCCCTGACAACGAAGCCACACCAGCTTAAGACCCAAACCCCTGTGAGAAATTCAAATGTGGTAGTTTGTTACCATTGTCACAAAGAGGGACATTTTGCAAGAGATTGTAGATCAAGAAGTAGACAAAAGTCATATCAACCCCCTAGACAACAACATAACCATGGTATCCAAGGAATCAGGGAAGTACAGGGAAAGCGGTTGATGGTGATGAGCATCCAAGCATTTGAGGAGGCATCAAATCAACCAAGACCTCAGGTCACTGACACTTGGAGGAAGCCCAGGGTTTGTTATCTTTGTAAAAGAGAAGGGCATTATGCTGGCAACTGTAACAGCCCACATAAAGTCAGACCCCCTAGACAAGAACACGAGCAGAGTTATGACACACGAAATTGTAATCAGGGATCATATAGGAAGAAGTTTCGGCCGCACCTGTAATATGCAATCAGGAAAGGTGATCATTAGGACTGGTAGTAAGCCTGAGGTTACAGTTAATGAAATTGGGAGGTCAGTTTCTTGTACACACAGGAACGGCCGGGTAAACGTTGTAATTTATTTGTAAATGTTTCTTTTTCCCATCTCTGACGTTCATCGGCAGAACTCAAACATGACATAGCTACTTGGTCTTTGCAGAAGTCTACCTAACCCCAGCGTGACCTACCGACATCAGTGTGTCCTGGCCAGGCACAAAAAGGGTGAAATGTGGAAATACTAGTGGGGAGGGGACTGCGCAAAGATACCAATGGATGTGTTGGTGTGACAGCCTAATGGTGAACGGAAGATCTGACAATGTTTTTTGTTTGTTGTTTAATGTAAAATGTGATGAATTGTTCTCTCTCTCGTTTGTTTGTTTTTTTTCTCTTCTCTCTCGTGTTCTCATGCTTTAAAGATGGTATGTCACACATCAGTTAGACAAATGGTAATGCAAGATTTTTGCTCCTTTCAGAGAGATCGCTGATTTGGAAGGAATATTGTATCACCGGAGTGTTCGTTTGGAAGACTGAGAGACAGCACCTTTGAGATGACAGCAGAACAAGAAGAACAACAAGACTAGAGGACATAAGACATCATAACATTTTTCTTTCCCCTCAAAGTATTTTTTTGTACCCCCATTACAAATTTCTTTCTCCTCCTGTAAGATGGACTCGCCCCAAGAGACTGCAGTCCGTGTTTTCCTGTTGACCATGATGTTGACCAGAGCAGTCTGTTTCGGTGAGAGTATCAGTGATGTCGAGAAAGGATCCGGAATGGGTTTCTGATGACAGAGACGGAGGCATAAATTTCCAATAGAAACACAATCACAGAGCAAAGGCGAGTACCGGAAAACGATCTAGCAGCCATGTTATTTATAGACATTGTGAAGGATTGTTAGCTAAAGAGAACTGCATCTGTAGACACTGTGACAGTATAGTCGAGGATGGGTGCATCAAGAAATGTCAGTCCAGTTTTAATGTCCATACGGACCGGCATCCATTGAGTGACTATCACTCCTTAGTGGGTAAAGTGTTAAATAAGACAGACTGTTGGGTATGCTCCCAAGTACCTCAAGGCCATAGCAAATCAGGACTAGTACCATTCCCTTTAACGGTAGGAGAGGTACTTGAGCTAAGTGGTGGGAGGCCGGTGGACAGGAGGTTTAATATCTCCAGTCCTCCTAGTTTGAAGCTCCACCAATATCATGTGGATAGATCCCTAGTGTGCTTTAACATTTCCAATCCCCGAAAGCCGGGAAATTGGGAAGTGTCATGGATTAATCAAACCATGACATTTTCACACAGAGCCGACAGAATGCCCATAGACACAGAACTTATACGCCAGATAGCCGACCATAGGAAATTTTTCCGGTATAGGTACACTTTAGGAAGTAGGACCATGCGAGTTGGAGAAGTATCACCAGGATACTGTGCACATATCGTACAAACAGATACGTGTACTAAACAGATGGGAGAATTAGGGCTAGGAGATTTCACATGGAAAATTTGTAACATGGTAATGTCATACTCCGTCCCATATGTTCTCCCCGATGGTGCATATTTCATATGCGGGAGGAAGGCGTATAGGTTTCTCGCCCCAAACTCAGAGGGATTATGTTATATTGGAAAAGTACTGCCTGAAGTAATGACTGTATCCCATAACAAAATGAAAGATATTCACCGTAGTGCCCAAGCTCCTTATACTCACACTCATTACGAGCACATCGTTAAACGGCACCTGATAGAGAAAACAGAGCATCATGCCTCTGATTTGATCCATGAATCCACCGGGATTCAAGTCCTACTCGCGTTAGATGTCACTCGTACCGCCAGAGGAGTGTTAAATTATAGATATATATCTGCGCTTGCAAATTTATTAGACAATATCACCGAAATGTATGACGACACATTCAGGTATACTGGAAGAGAGTTACAAGCCTACAAAACAGAACTGGTTCAGCATAGGATGATTCTCAATTATCTCACAGCAGTGACAGGTGGGTATTGTGTTACCTTAGCAACTCAATATGGAGTAAAGTGTTGCACGTATATTACAAACAGCACTGAGGACCCGGTCGAGGTCATAGACCAAAAGATGGATGACATCTTGCAATTAAAGTGGGAGTTCCGAAGGAAACACAATCTCACCCTTGCTGCTGTGGGTAATGAGCTGACCAGTTGGGTGTCATGGTTGAACCCACGAAATTGGTTCTCTGGTTTAGGAGAATGGGCCCAAGGTATTATTATGGATGTAGGGAAATTTATTTAGTGCATTCTTGGTGTCATCATATTGGTCGGTCTGATATTTAGATGCATTCGGGTTTTAACGAAGTGTAAATGTAGTACCCGAGTGATGAGTTTAAGAAGCGAAGACACTATAATAATAACAACGACAAAATTTGATTTATGACCCAACGATAGAGACAATGTTGTGATAAAAATGTGATTCCACGGTCCGTTTCTTTCACCCGTTTCTCCTTTGTATTCCTCCAAGGTACAAAGACATCCGCTTGGAAGAAGAATTTGACAACCTCTTTTATACAGACCATTGATGGACAATGCCATAGACCCCCAATATCCCTAGTGACTTTAACTTTTACGATAGCCCAATACTTTAAAGATTGTAAGTCTATGGACATTGAGAAAGCTTTTTGCTCACCATTTATTGCAAAAGCATCAGGAGACTACAGTCAACATGTACATCGAGACAAGACAAGACCTCAATCAACAAATGTATATTAAACTCACATAGTTTATGACTGCATTTACCATAATTGCTTCTTATCTTCATTTCTACAACCTTCAGGTAATGACACACACATAGTCAATAGGAAATATAGGCACAGATATCAGCACTCACATATCCCCCCATTCATGTATCATCAACTAAAATGTGCTACCCCATTTTGTTACAACCAAAAGCCGAAAAGAGCTCGGTAAAGTTTGACAGCCCATCCACAGACCCTTAATACGGGATAAGAAGGATTCAAATGTATACTTCGCGATACCTCGAAGCTTGATTTAAAACACGTACGGCACGATGATACATGACCCCTCAAACATGGATTCATACACACATGCTTCTACTATCTCACTAGGTCATACCTTTTTCCCACCTTCTCCTCTCCTCCCTTTACCCAATCATAAAAAGGTACTTACATGATGACATATATTTTTCTGTTTGAATTGTTTAGATAGTTCATGGTATTATATATTTTTCTGCTTACATTGTTTAGATAGTGGCAGTTATTGGTGACTGCCAAAGGGTGGACTGTCAAAGTCAAAAATATTACATAGAGAGAACATACAAACTGCACACATTTAAGTCGCTATACTTGCAAATATGCGCAGCGAGCACAGCAATATATGGTAACACGCATTTACACGGACATGGCACAGAGATGGATTCGACACTTATTTCATACAGTACATAATTATAATAATATCAAGCGCCGGATATCATGGTCATTTAAAATCACCTAATGAATTAATGTCATGAATGTGTATTATTTGAACGGAACCAGATACACCTGTCATGTTTGCTATTAAAACAAGCAGATTGGTGTGTACATTAATTTGATACTTGATGTGAAGTTGTGGGACATTGCAGCAGATAGTTATATGTATAAAAGCTAAAATCACTTTGTTAGAACAATGAATGATACAGTGAACAGGGAACTGAAGCCAACCCTTTTAGCAGTTTTCAGGGCTGAACCTGATCAGCATATACAAAGAGAATAGTGACTGAATTGTGCAGGAGAGACCCCTCCCCCAGGAACAAGACACAGGAAAATAGTTCCTGTCTAGGGGGTCGGGTTCAGTTGCTGGTGGACTCAGAGGAAGATGGAGGTCTTGTATGATTTTACAGAGGAAAGAGAGAAAGACAGAGTCATAAAGAGGGACAAACTTATATGAGAAGGATCTGGTAATTGTATCGCAGGCATTTAACTGTAACTATGTGTAACTGTGTTTTAACTATGTTCTAACTGTTTTCTGTGTGAGTGTAACCATATAACAATAGGTATACTGTACTTTGTAATATATATTGTATCCATATCCTTTTAACAAGAAATATATACTTCATTGAGCTTTGGAACTCAGATAATGTGTGGGTGTATCGTTTTCTCTTATGGGATGCTGTGGTATGCTTATGAGGTGTTGTGCGATGCAAGCGCACATTTATGGGATTTGGTAATAAGATGTGCAGGCATTTACAATATATATATATATTAGAGCGGGCATCTTAAATATTTGTGAGAAATTTAAAAATGACACTCATACAAGGTACTCCATTTATGTCAAGGATCATGAAAGAAATGTGCAAATTATTTAAGGTCACTCACCTCAGGACGTCCATTTACCATCCCCAAACTGATGGGTTGGTGGAAAGGTTTAATAAAACATTAAAAAGTATGTTAAAAAAGGTGGTTGATAGAGATGGGAAAAACTGGGATTGTTTGTTGCCCTACTTGTTAATGGCCGTCAGAGAAGTTCCTCAGTCCTCTACGGGGTTTTCTCCATTTGATTTGTTGTATGGTAGACACCCCAGAGGGCTGTTGGACGTTGCCAAAGAGACGTGGGAAGGACAGCCCACTCCTTATAGAAGCGTTATTGAACATGTAACACAAATGCAGGATAGGATTGCAGCCATGGTACCTATTGTCAGAGAGCACATGGAACAGGCCCAAAGTGCTCAACAGAGGGTATATAACCGGAGTGCCAAGATACGGGAATTTGCTCCTGGAGATAGAGTTCTTGTTTTGGTACCCACTGTGGAAAGCAAGTTCCTAGCTAAATGGCAGGGTCCATTTGAGATTAGGGAAAAAGTGAATGAGGTTAATTACAAAGTATACCAGCCGGGAAAGAGAAAACCCGAACAAATTTATCATGTTAACTTAATCAAACCCTGGAAAGATAGGTTGTCTCTGTCAGTGGAGCCTTGCCCTTCGGTGTCTTCACCTCGGTTGCTTCCCGCAGTGAAGGTGTCAGAGACATTATCCGCTGATCAGAAAAATCAGGTTAAAGAATTTCTCATCCAAAATAGGGAAATATTTTCAGAGCTGCCTGGCCGAACGACCATAATAAAACATGACATTGTCACAGAACCAAGGGTCAGGGTCCATTTAAAGCCATATAGGATTCCGGAAGCTCAGCGAGAAGCTGTTTCTAAAGAGGTTAAAACCATGTTAGAACTTGGAGTCATAGAGGAATCTAACAGTGAGTGGTCCAGTCCCATAGTTCTCATCCCGAAGCCCGACGGTAGCATACGCTTCTGTAATGACTTTCGTAAGTTAAATGAGGTGTCCAAGTTTGACGCATACCCCATGCACCGTGTGGATGAGCTGATAGAAAGGCTGGGAACAGCCAGGTTTCTCACCACGTTGGACCTGACCAAAGGTTACTGGCAAATACCTTTATCTGATGGCGCAAAAGAAAAAACAGCCTTTTCGGTTCCGGAGGGGCTGTACCAGTATAAGATGACATATCCCCCACAGGTTAGTGGGTGTCACAGAAACCACAAAGTGATGCTAAAGTGTTTATTTTTAGTACTGTTTAATAGTAGAACCATATTCAGTAAAACCACAGGTTATTCACCTTATGAAATATTGTTTGATAGCATACCTAAGATAGGATGTTATTATCCACAAGAGTTATAGCATAAATATGGCAATTTGACTGCATATGTTAGATATGTCTTACTAAAGAAACTGACACCTCTGTATTTTCTAGTTTTGCCTTTCTCCCAGATTCAGGAGTAGATCTGAATCCCCACAAGCTTTAAACAGGATATTCGGTGTATCTGGAAAGACACGTGAGAGAGTCACTTGAGTCCAGATTTGATGGTCCATATCGTGTGTTGCTGACCACGCCCACATCTGTGTCAATTATGGAGAGAGAGTTGGGTTCCACTGCAATTTTGCTCAAGTTAAGTTTGAACAATGAAATACATAACCGTGCAAAGGCCAATTGGGCCTAAACTAGACAGGCCACTATGGGTCATTATATTGGGAACTTCAGCACTTATTGTAATTATAATTTACTCTATATCCCTAACAGGAGAGGGCAGAGGGAAACTGGCATGTCCGCCAATCCAAAGTTACGTACCAGTGTTTAGTATATAAGTATGTACTTCTTATATATGTGGTATATATATATAGTATATAAGAAGTGTGATATCACATTAGATCTTGTGTTAGTCAAGTTAAGGTAAAGATCATAAAATCTCTAGAAGTTCAAAGATACCAGTTAATTAAGAAATGCTGGGCTCACATGGACCCACATCTGGAAAAGGAGGGGAATGGACATCTGTCCCCACTACATATAAGCGTATAAGAGTTTTTAATTTTTTTAAAGCAAATACATACTACTAGAGTGTAATATTTTTTAGACTATGTATGAAGAAAACTCCAAGAATGTGTTGTATATTTATTACTAATGAAACAAATAGTGTGCAAGAAGTGGTTTAGAGAAATGTCCTGCTAAAACCCAGCTAATTGGTTTAGCGGGATCAAAGAGTAGATTGTTGAAATAGTGATGTTTTTATTAAAAATTGTTGGCTTAGCAATTTGCATATATCTGTGTTTTAAGATGCTATTTTGTTTCCTTTCCTTTCAGCTTGAAAGAAATCTGTAAACTCAAAGATGTGAATCCTCCAAGTTTAAGAAACTACAGAAGAGCTTGGCAAGGAGCCGTAAGCAGTCTACCTTAATGGATATGATGTGAACAGTTCTTTACCTTCCGTGGGATAGAGTGACAAGCACGGTCCTACGGGAACATAGCCTTTAGCACCATTATAGCTAGACTGTTTGCTTAGTCTTTTGTAGGTAGAGTTTGTGTGATGCCTTGTAGCTCAACTGTAATGTTATTTTATTATGAAAAGGAGGGACTGAGGGAGATAGATGTATTGAGCTTAAGCAGTATCAGCCATTTTGTTAAGTAGCAGCCATGATGTAGTGAAGAAGTAGTATGCTTTGCTGAGAAATCATAATAATGCTGACATTTCATAGTACGTTCTGTGCGAAGCAAGGTCGTAGCTATAAGTCTTGAAAACATGTTATTAGACAGTTTCTGTGTGTTTAGACTTCTTGTGAAGGACACGTAGGAGGGTGACAGCCTGAGAGGAGTTATGAGAAGAGATGCATTATTGTTTTGAAATGTGCCGTGTATCAAGTGTTCATGCAAGTACCTTTTTTTCTATATAACGCCCTACTGAATAAACGGGCCTCAGTCTCATTTTGTGGACATAACTGCGTGTGTTGTCTGCTTCCTGGGATTTCCAATCAATTGGTAAACAAAAGGTAATGAACAGACAAATGAAGGGATTTGATAGGAGAAGGAAGCTTATCTCCAACATAGGTAATACTAGATGAGAACAAAAATGCTGGTGCACCATACCCCTTAGAATTATAATAAATGTAATTGTACATAATACTCAAGGTTCTTGGCATACGTTGGCCAATATACGAGCCTGCCCACCAATCGTCAAGGTGACCTCATCGGACAGATCCGTACCATTATTGGGGTTCACCTCAGGGCACCCCCAAACCATCCCAGGGCATCACACAAATAAAGTATAGAGATTAAAAATCAAAGGGAAAATAGCTGCTGAGTGTTAGACAGAGGACAGCAGTAAAGTGTCAGAGCGTTAGACAGAGGACAGCAGTAAGGTGTCAGAGTGTTATACCCCTTTTCCACTTGTAGCACGGGTCGCAGCCGGGAGCCTGACACGGCTGGGACCCGTGCTAGAGCTCCCTTCTACACTAGCTCACCAACCCGGCATATTGCCGGTGTGGTGACGCTGCTGCTGATGCAGCAGGGGTGGCGCTGGAAGATCACATGATCTCCCAGCGCCGCCCTTCCATACACTGTAAACGGGAGCCGTGTCGCATCGACACGGCTTCCGTTTACACTACACTACACAGCTTACCGGGCTAAAACTGTGTTCAACCCGGCAAGCTACCTGGGTAGGATTTCCGGATCACATGATCCGGGAATTTGCAGGGATGGGGGGGGGGGCGTTTCAACTAGGAAAAAACACGGGTAAATACGCGCCTCCGCGCATTTACCCGTGTTTTTAGAGCTAGTGGAAAAGGGGTATTAGAGAGAGGATAACAGTAAAGTATCAGAGTGTTAGAAGGTGAGGTTAGCTGATCAGTGTTACAAGTGTAAAAGTGTGAAAAATGCTACATAAAATAGGATTTTGATACCTACCGGTAAATCCTTTTCTTCTAGTCCGTAGAGGACGCTGGGGTCCACTTCAAGACCATGGGGTATAGACTGTTCTGCAGGAGTCATGGGCACTCTTAAAACTTTTCAATGGGTGTGAACTGGCCCCTCCTTCTATGCCCCTCCTCCAGACCTCAGTTATAGGAACTGTGCCCAGGGAGACGGACATTTCGAGGAAAGGATTTACTTTAATACTAGTGGTGAGATACATACCAGCTCACACCTCAACCATGCTGCACAACATGGCATTCAACATAACACACGCCAACAGGCATGAACCAATTACAGCAACATGCTGAAACTAATATAACACAACTTGTGTAACTCTAATGAACAAAACTGCAGGTAAAGTATGCACTGGGACGGGCGCCCAGCATCCTCTATGGACTAGGAGAAAAGGATTTACCGGTAGGTATCAAAATCCTATTTTCTCATACGTCCTAGAGGATGCTGGGGTCCACTTCAAGACCATGGGGTTTATACCAAAGCTCCAGTACGGGGGCGGGAGAGTGTGGATGACCCTGCAGCACTGGTTGACCGAACTTGAGGTCTTCATCGGCCAAGGTGTCAAACTTTTAGAACGTAGCAAATGTGTTTGACCCTGACCAAGTAGCTGCTCGGCAAAGTTGTAATGCCGAGACCCCCCGGGCAGCCGCCCAGGATGAGCCCACCTTCCTAGTAGAATGGGCCTTCACCGACGTAGGTAATGGCAATCCAGCCGTAGAATGTGCATGCTGAATCGTACCTCAGATCCAGCGTGCAATAGTCTGCGTGGAAGCAGGACACCCAATTTTGTTGGGAGCATACAGGACCAACAGGGCCTCTGTTTTCCGTATCCTAGCTGTTCTAGTGACATAAATCTTCAAAGCCCTAACCACATCTAGAGATTTTGACTCAGTGAACGTGTCAGTAACTACTGGCACCACAATAGGTTGGTTTATGTGGAAAGAAGAAACCACCTTTGGAAGAAAATGTTGGCGAGTTCTCAACTCTGCCCTATCTTCATGGAAGATCAGGTAAGGGCTCTTGTGAGACAAAGCCCCCAATTCAGACACCCGCCTTGCGGATGCCAATGCCAAAAGCATCACCACTTTCCAAGCGAGAAACTTCAACTCTATCTCTTGCAGAGGCTCAAACCAATCCGATTGAAGGAACTGCAACACCACATTAAGGTCCCATGGTGCCACTGGAGGCACAAATGGAGGCTGGATGTGCAGAACCCCTTTCACGAAGGTCTGAACCTCTGGAAGAGCAGCCAATTGTTTTTGGAAGAAAATTGACAAGGCCGAAATCTGGACTTTGATTGAACCCAATTGAAGGCCCGCCTCCACACCAGCCTGCAGAAAATGGAGAAAACGTCCCAACTGAAACTCTTCCATAGGAGCCTGCTTGGATTCACACCAAGACACACATTTTTTCCAAATACGGTGGTAATGTTTCGACGTTACTCCTTTCCTGGCCTGAATAAGTGTGAGAATGACTTCCTTTGGAATACCCTTTCTGGCTAGGATCCGGCGCTCAACAGCCATGCCGTCAAACGTAGCCGCGGTAAGTCTTGATACACGCACGGCCCCTGCTGCAGCAGGTCCTCGCAAAGAGGAAGAGGCCGAGGATCTTCTATGAGCAACTCCTGAAGATCTGGGTACCAAGCCCTCCTTGGCCAGTCTGGGGCAATGAAGATTGACCGAAACACCCACTGGGTCACTAGTGCATCCACTGGTATTGCTTGAGGGTCTCTGGACCTGGAACAATATTTCTGAAGCTACTTGTTGAGACGAGATGCCATCATGTCTACTTGAGGAACTCCCCAAAGACTTGTCACCTCTGAGAAGACTTCTTGGTGGAGACCCCACTCTCCTGAATGGAGATCGTGTCTGCTGAGGAAGTCCGCTTCCCAGTTGTCTACTCCCGGAATGAAAATTGCCGACAGAGCATTTACATGTTTTTCTGCCCAGAGGAGGATCTTCGTCACCTCTGCCATTGTAAATGTCTCTCAATTCCAGCACGTTTATGTGAAGGCAGGCTTCCAGACTACCATTTTCCTTGGAAGCTTTCTCCCTGAGTGACAGCTCCCCAGCCTCGGAGACTTGCATCCGTGGTTACCAGGACCGAGTCCTAAATGCCAAACCTGCGTTCCCCTAGCAGGTGCGAACTGTGTAGTCACCACAGGAGCGAAATCCTGGCTTTTGACGACAGGACTATCTTCCGGTGCATGTGCATGTGTAGGTAGGATCCTGACCACTTGTCCAACAGGTTCCACTGAAATACTCTGGCATGGAACCTGCCAAACTGTATGGCCTCGTAGGCCGCCACCATTTTCCCCAACAACCAAATGCACTGAGGATCGACACACTTGATGATTTCAATAACAGTTTTACCATTTTCTGGATTTCCAGAGCCTTTTCCACCGGAAGAAATACTCTCTGAACTTCCGTGTCCAGAATCATCCTGAGAAAAGACAATCCTGTCGTCTGTTCGAACTGTAACTTTGGAAAATTTATAATCCAACCGTGTTGTTGGAGTATGGACAGGGAGAGTGTGATGTTCTGTAGCAACTGCTCCCTGAATCTCGCCTTTATCAGGAGATCATCCAGATAAGGAATTATATTGACTCCTTTTTGACGAAGGAGGACCATCATCTCCGCCATCACCTTGGTGAATACCCTCGGCGCCGTGGAGAGACCGAAAGGCATTGTCTGGAACTGGTAATGGCAATCCTGAACCGCGAATCTCAGATAAGCCTGGTGAAGAGGATAAATGGGAACATGCAGGTAAGCATCCTTTATGTATACTGACACCATGTAATCCCCCTCCTCCAGACTGGAAATCACTGCCCTGAGTGATTCCATCTTGAACTTGAACCGTTTCAAGTATAGATTCAGATTTTTTAGGTTTAGGATCGGTCTGACCGAGCCGTCTGCTTCGTAACTACAAAGAGGCTTGAATAAAACCCCTCCCCCTTGTTGTGACAAAGGTACCAGGACTATGACCTGATCTTGACATAATTTTTGAATTGCCACTGTTACTGCCTCTCGTTCTGGAAGAGAAGCTGGCAAGGTCGATTTGAAAAATCGGCATGGGGGAACGTCTTGAAACTCCAGCTTGTACCCCTGGGATACTATCTGCAAAACCCAGGGGTCCAGGCCAGACTGAACCCAACCTTGGCTGAACCGTTTTAGACATGCCCCCACCCGAGCGGCCTCCCGCAAGGGAGCCCCAGCGTCATGCTGTAGATTTGGCAGAAGTAGGAGTTGACTTCTGCTACTGGGATCCTGAAGCCGCTGTGGGCTTCTTTCCCCTTCCCCTACCTGCAAAGAAGGGGGAACCTTTTGCCTTTTTGTATTTATTGGGCCGAAAGGACTGCATTTGAGAGTGATATGTCTTTTTGCCGGTGCAGGAGCCGAAGGCAAAAAAGTCGACTTACCTGCGGTAGCCGCTGAGACTAACGCATCCCTGGGCAGCAAGAAAAATACCTCAAACTGGCTATAAAGGGGGCATAAGATGCCGCTGGCACAGCCCTACCCCGCCAGTATAAATAATAGGTCATATACTGAGTGTAATGATGCGCCATTGTGGGGGCGGAGCTTCTTCCTCGGGCAGCCAGCACACTACTCGGCACCATTTTCTCTCCTCAGGCTGCAGAGAACACGCTGGTCCTCTCCTCCACTTCTGACAAGTACAGGGTGCTATAAAGGGGGGGCCCAAAGCGATTGTGGTGCATTTGATAGTGTATATTACTATTTAAAAGCGCTTTTGGGGTGTGGACATACTGTATTCATAGGCAATACTGGCGCTGGGTTTGTGAACTGGCTTCTCCTATGCTGTATCCCTCTGACAGATTTTACTGTGGGTCTGTCCCCAAAATAAGTCCCAGTGTGTCTGTGAGTGTGGTGTACATGTGAGAGGTATGTCTGAGGCAGGGAGTTCCTCCCCGGAGGAAGCCATTTTAGGTACACAGAGTTGTAATGTGGTGGCACTACTGGCACACCAAGAGCCTGCATGGGTGAAAGAGCTACGTGACAGTATGCATCTGATACCGACACGGATTTTGATTCTTGTATCGACGATAGTGAATCCAGAGAGATGGATCATAAATTGGCAAAAAGTATACAATATATGATTGTGGCTATAAGGGACGTGTTAGAGGTTACAGAAAGCACTCCTGTACCTCAGGAAAAAACTTATTTATGTAAGGAAAAGAAATCCAAAGTCACGTTCCCTCCTTCACACAAACGAAATGCTCTGTTTGAGGGGATGTGGGTGAATCCTGATAAAAAATTTCGTATTCCCAAAAGGATTCACATAGCTTATCCTTTCCCGGTCGAAGACAGGAAAAAATGGGAGACACCCCCTGTGTTAGGACAGTGCACTTTCCAGGTTGACAAAGAAGGTAGTTCTCCCTGCTCCTGGCACTGCTTCTCTTAAAGAGCCGGCAGACTGCAAAATGGAAACGACATTGAAATCCATTTATGTTACCAATGGTACACTGCTCAGGCCCACTATTGCCTGCGCATGGGTGACTCGCGCTATTGAAATATGGTCAGAAAGCGTGACATCACAAATTGACACGATTGATAAAGATGAGATACTACTTAAGTTAGGGAATATAAAGGACGCTGCCGCCTACAATCTGGAAGCAGTGAAGGATATTGGACTCGAGTTCACAGGCCGCTACCATGGCAGTATCGGCTAGGCGGGCATTGTGGATTCGCCAGTGGAACGCGGATGCAGATTCCAAAAGAAACATGGAGGCTCTCCCATATAAAGGTGAGCCCTTATTTGCCGATGGCCTGGATGCGTTAGTCTCGGCGGCTACCGCAAGTAAGTCAACATTTTTGCCCTCTGCGCCTGAACCGGCAAAAAAGACCTACCACCCGCAAATGCAGTCCTTTCGGCCCAATAAATACAAAAAGACGAGAGGTTCCCCCTTCTTTGCAGGTAGGGGAAGGGGAAAGAAGCCCACAGCGACTCCAGGTTCCCAAGAGCAAAAGTCTACCCCTAATTCTGCCAAATCCCCAGCATGACGCTGGAACTCCTTTGCGGGAGGCCGCTCGGGTGGGGGCATGTCTCAAACTCTTCAGCCAGGATTGGATTCTGTCTGGCCTGGACCCCAGGGTGTTGCAAATAGTATCCCAGGGATACAAACTAGAGTTTCAAGACGTTCCCCCATGCCGATTTTTCAAATCGACCTTGCCAGCTTCTCCGCCAGAGAGAGAAGCAGTAACAAAGGCAATACAAAAATTATGTCAAGACCAGGTCATAGTCCTGGTACCGTTGTCACAACAAGGGAGGGGTTTTTATTCAAGCCTCTTTGTTCCGAAGCCGGACGGCTCGGTCCGACCGATCCTAAATCTAAAAGATCTGAATTTCTTCCGGAAAAAGTTCAAGTTCAAGATGGAATCACTTTGGGCTGTGATTGCCAGTCTGGAGGAGGGGGATTACTTAGTGTCGGTGGACATAAAGGATGCTTACCTGCATGTTCCCATTTATCCTCCTCACCAGGCTTATCTGAGATTCACGATTCAGGATTGCCATTACCAATTCCAGACGTTACCTTTCGGTCTCTCCACAGCGCCGAGGAATTTCACCAAGGTGATGGCGTAGATTATGGTTCTCCTTCGTCAGAAAGGAGTCAATATAATCCCTTATCTGGACGACCTCCTGATAAAGGCGAGATCCAGGGAGCACTTATTACAAAACATATCCCTCTCCCTGTCAATACTCCAACAACACGGGTGGATCATAAATTACCCAAAGTCATAGTTGGAACCGACGACAAGGTTGTCTTTCCTCGGGATGATTCTGGACACAGAAGTTCAGAGAGTATTTCCTCCGGTGGAAAAGGCTCTGGAAATCCAGAAAATGGTAAAACAGATATTGAAACCATAAAGTGTGTCGATCCATCAGTGCATTCGGTTGTTGGGGAAGATGGTGGAGGCCTACGAGGCCATACAGTTTGGCAGGTTCCATGCCAGAGTATTCCAGTGGGACCTGTTGGACAAGTGGTCGGGGTCACACCTACACATGCACAGAAAGATAATCCTGTCGTCAAAAACCAGGATGTCGCTCCTGTGGTGGTTGCACAGCTCTCACCTGCTAGAGGGACGCAGGTTTGTGATTCAGGACTGGGTCCTAGTAACCACGGATGCAAGTCTCCGAGGCTGGGGAGTGTCTCTCAGGGAGAAAACTTCCAGGGACGTTAGTCACAACAGGAAGCCTGTCTTCACATAAACGTTCTGGAGCTAAGAGCCATTTACAACGGCCTTCAACAAGCGGTACATCTTCTTCAAGACCGTCCTGTGCAGATCCAGGCAGACAATGTAACAGCAGTCGCATACATAAACAGGAAGGGCGGAACGAAAAGCAGAGCGGCAATGGCAGAGGCAACAAAAATCCTCCGCTGGGCAGAAAAACATCTACAAGCTCTGTTGGCAATTTTCATTCCGGGAGTAGACAACTGGGAAGCAGACTTCCTCAGCAGACACGATCTCCATCCAGGAGAGTGGGGCCTCCACCAAGAAGTCTTCGCAGAGGTGACAAGTCTTTGGGGAGTTCCTCAAATAGACATGATGGCGTCTCGTCTCAACAAGAAGCTTCAGAGATACTGTTCCAGGTCGAGAGACCCTCAAGCAGTAGCAGTGGATGCACTGGTGACCCAGTGGATGTTTCAGTCAGTGTTTGTTTTCCCTCCACTTCCGCTGATCCCAAAAGAAAGACAAGGGTTCGAGCAATCTTCATTGCCCCAGACTGGCCAAGAAGGGCTTGGTACCCAGATCTTCAGCAGTTACTCATGGGAGATCCTCGACCTCTTCCTCTTCGGGGGACCTGCTGCAGCAGGGGCCGTGTGTGTACCAAGACTTACCACGGCTACGTTTGACGGCATGGCTGTTGAGCGCCGTATCCTAGCCAGGAAGGGTATTCCTAAGGAGGTCATCCCCACCCTTATTCAAGCCAGAAAGGGAGTAACGTCAAAACATTACCACCATATTTGGAGAAAATATGTGTCTTGGTGTGAATCCAAGAAAGCTCCTATGGAAGAGTTTCACTTAGGACGTTTTCTCCATTTTTAGCAGGATGGTGTGGAGGCGGGCCTACGATTGGGGTCAATCAAGGTCCAGATTTCGGCCTTGTCAGTGTTCTTCCAAAAACAATTGGCCTTTCTTCCAGAGGTTCAGACTTTCTTGAAAGGGGTTCTGCACATCCAGCCTCCATTCGTGCCTCCAGTGACACCATGGGACCTTAACGTAGTATTGCAGTTCCTTCAATCGGATTGGTTTGAGCCTCTACAAAAGATAGAGTTGAAGTTTCTCACTTGGAAAGTGGTGATGCTTTTGGCATTGGCATCCGCAAGGCGGGTGTCTGAATTGGGGGCCTTGCCTCACAAGAGCCCTTACCTGATTTTCCATGAAGATAAGGCAGAGTTGCGAACTCGCCAACATTTTCTTCCAAAGGTGGTTTCTGCTTTTCACATAAACCAACCTATTGTGGTGCCAGTAGTTACTGACACATTCACTGATTCAAAGTCTCTAGATGTGGCTAGAGCTTTGAAGATTTATGTTGCTAGAACAGCTCGTATACGGAAAACAGAGGCTCTGTTTGTTCTGTATGATCACAACAAGATTGGCTGTCCTGCTTCCAAGCAGACTATTGCACGTTGGATTAGAAATACGATTCAGCAAGCTCATACTACGGCTGGATTGCCGTTACCAACGTCGGTAAAGGCCCACTCCAGTAGGAAGGTGGGCTCATCCTGGGCGGCTGCCCGGGGGGTCTTGGCATTACAACTTTGCCGAGCAGCTACTTGGTCAGGGTCAAATACATTTGCTAAGTTCTACAAGTTTGACACCTTGGCCGATGAGGACCTCAAGTTTGGTCAATCGGTGCTGCAGGGTCATCCGCACTCTCCCGCCCATACTGGAGCTTTGGTATAGATCCCATGGTCTTGATGTCGTCCCCAGCATCCTCTAGGACGTATGAGAAAATAGGATTTTGATAACCTACCGGTAAATCCTTTTCTCCTAGTCCGTAGAGGATACTGGGCGCCCGTCCCAGTGCGTACTTTACCTGCAGTTTAGTTATTAGAGTTATACATGTTGTGTTATCTTGGTTTCAACATGTTGCTGCAATTGGTTCATGCATGTTGGCGTGTGTTATGTTGAATGCCATGTGTGCGGCATGGTTGAGGGTGTGAGTTGGTAAATATCTCACCACTAGTTAAGTAATTCCTTTCCTCGAAATGTCAGTCTCCCTGGGCACAGTTCCTACAACTGAGGTCTGGAGGAGGGGCATAGAGGGAGGAGCCAGTTCACACCCAATGAAAAGTCTTGAGTGTCCATGTCTCCTGCGGATCCCGTCTATACCCCATGGTCTTGATGTCGTCCCCAGCATCCTCTATGGACTAGGAGAAAAGGATTTACCGGTAGGTTATCAAAATCCTATTTTCTGTCCTCTACAAGGAAAGGATAAGCTATCTGAATCCTCTTGGGAATATGAAATTTATTTTCGGGATTGACCCACACCCCTTAAAAAATAGGATTTTAATACCTACCGGTAAATCCTTTTCTCTTTGTCCGTAGAGGATGCTGGGGACACTTCATAGACCATGGGGTATAGACTGGATCCGCAGGAGACATGGGCACTCTAAGACTTTTACTGGGTGTGAACTGGCTCCTCCCTCTATGCCCCTCCTCCAGACCTCAGTTATAGGAACTGTGCCCAGGGAGACGGACATTTAGAGGAAGAGGGTTTATTTTTAAACTAAGGGTGAGATACATACCAGCTCACACCACAAACACGCCGTACAACATGGCATTTGTAACCAAACCCAGTCAACAGCATGAACAAAAAACCAGCAACAGGCTGATTATAAACAAACACAACCATTGTGTAACACAAGCAAAAACTACAACCACTACTGCAGATAGAGTCCGCACTGGGACGGGCGCCCAGCATCCTCTATGGACTAAGAGAAAAGGATTTACTGGTAGGTATTAAAATCCTATTTTCTCATACGTCCTAGAGGATGCTGGGGACACTTCATAGACCATGGGGTTTAGGGGGTAATTCCAAGTTGATCGCAGCAGGAATTTTGTTAGCAGTTGGGCAAAACCATGTGCACTGCAGGGGAGGCAGATATAACATGTGCAGAGAGAGTAAGATTTGGGTGGGTTATTTTGTTTCTGTGCAGGGTAAATACTGGCTGCTTTATTTTTACACTGCAAATTAGATTGCAGATAGAACACACCACACCCAAATCTAACTCTCTCTGTACATGTTAATTCTGCCTCCCCTGCAGTGCACATGGGGGGTAATTCCAAGTTGATCGCAGCAGGAAATTTTTTAGCAGTTGGGCAAAACCATGTGCACTGCAGGGGGGGCAGATATAACATGTGCAGAGAGAGTTAGATTTGGGTGTGGTGTGTTCAATCTGCAATCTAATTTGCAGTGTAAAAATAAAGCAGCCAGTATTTACCCTGCACAGAAACAAAATAACCCACCCAAATCTTACTCTCTCTGCAAATGTTATATCTGCCCCCCTGCAGTGCACATGGTTTTGTCCAACTGCTAAAAAAAATTCTGCTGCGATCAACTTGGAATTACCCCCATGGTTTTGCTCAACTGCTAACAAAATTCCTGCTGCGATCAACTTGGAATTACCCCCTTATACCAAAGCTTCAGATCGGGTGGGAGAGTGCGGATGACTCTGCAGCACCGATTGACCAAACAAGAGGTCCTCATCAGCCAGGGTATCAAACTTGTAGAACTTTGCAAAAGTGTTTGAACCTGACCAAGTAGCCACTCGGCAAAGCTGTAACGCCGAGACCCCACGGGTTGAATGGGCCTTAACCGATTTCAGTAACGGCAATACAGCCGTAGAATGAGCCTGTTGAATCGTATTACAGATCCAACGCGCAATAGTCTGCTTGGAAGCAGGCATCCCAATCTTGTTGGGGGGAGCATATAGGACAAACAGAGCCTCCGTTTTCCTAATCAGAGCCATTCTGGCTACATAGATTTTCAAAGCCCTGACCACATCCAGAGACTTTGAGTCCACGAGGGCGCCAGTAGCCACTGGCACCACAATAGGTTGGTTCATGTGAAAAGCTGAAACCACCTTTGGCAGAAACTGCTGCCGAGTTCTCAACTCCGCTCTATCTTCATGGAAGATCAAATAGGGGCTCTTGTGAGACAAGGCCGCTAACTCAGACACCCGCCTTGCGGATGCCAAGGCCAACAACATGACCACTTTCCAAGTGAGGAATTTTAACTCAACCTTCCGTAAAGGTTCAAACCAAGGAGATTGCAGGAACTGTAACACCACATTGAGATCCCATGGTGCCACCGGAGGCACAAAAGGAGGCTGGATATGCAGCACCCCCTTTACGAAAGTCTGAACCTCAGGGAGGGAGGCCAATTCTTTTTGAAAGAATATTGACAAGGCTGAAATTTGTACCTTAATGGAGCCTAGTTTCAGGCCCGAATCCACACCAGCTTGTAGAAAATGGAGAAAACGCCCCAGCTGAAATTCCTCCGTAGGGGCCTTCTTGGATTCACACTAAGACACATATTTTCTCCAAATACGGTGGTAATGCTTCGCCGTTACTTCTTTTCTAGCTTGAAGTAGAGTGGGAATAACTTCACTGGGAATC
The DNA here is from genome assembly GCF_028390025.1 of Pseudophryne corroboree. NCBI lineage: Eukaryota > Metazoa > Chordata > Amphibia > Anura > Myobatrachidae > Pseudophryne > Pseudophryne corroboree. The sequence goes on along the minus strand of NC_086446.1, from coordinate 24,272,590 downwards.
CCCTTCCGGGTTAGAATATGGCGTTCAACTGCCATACCGTCAAACGCAGCCGCGGTAAGTCCTGGAATACGCACGGACCTTGCTGTAACAGGTCCTCTCGTAGAGGAAGAGACCACGGATCTCCTATGAGCAACTCCTGAAGGTCCGGCTACCAGGCCCTCTTTGGCCAGTCTGGGACAATGAGTATCGCCGGAACTCTTGTTCTTCTTACGATCCTTATCACCTTCGGGATGAGCTGAAGTGGAGGGAACACGTAGACCGACGGAAACACCCACGGTGACACCAGGGCGTCCACCGCTATTGCTTGAGGGTCCCTCGACCTGGAACAATATATCCGAAGTTTCTTGTTGAGGCAAGACGCCATCATGTCTAAATGAGGAATTCCCCAATGACTTGTCACGTCTGCAAAAACCTCTTGATGAAGACCCCACTCCCCTGGATGGAGATCGTGTCTGCTGAGGAAGTCTGCTTCCCAGTTGTCCACTCCTGGAATGAAGACCGCTGACAGAGCGCTTACATGTCTTTCTGCCCAGCGGAGAATTTTTGTGGCCTCTGCCATTGCCGCTCTGCTCTTTGTTCCGCCATGGTGGTTTATGTACGCCACTGCTGTTATGTTGTCCGACTGAATCAAGATGGGCTTGTCGAAGGCCGTTGTAAATGGCCCTTAATTCCAGAATGTTTATGTGCAGACAAGCCTCCTGACTTGACCATTTTCCCTGGAAATTTTCCCCCTGTGTGACTGCTCCCCGTCCCCGAAGACTTACATCCGTGGTCACCAGGACCTAATCCTGGATCCTGAACCTGCGTCCCTCTAGAAGGGGAGGACTGTGCAGCCACCACAGGAGAGAGATTCTGGTCCGGGAAGACAGGACTATTTTCTGGTGCATGAGTAGGTGAGACCCGGACCACTTGTCCTGCAGGTCCCACTGAAACACCCTGGCATGAAACCTGCCAAACGGAATGGCCTCGTAGGCCGCCACCATCTTTCCCAGCAATCGAGTGCACTGATGAATCGACACCCTCGCTGGTTTCAGAATCCCTTTTACCATGTTCTGGATTTCCAGAGTTTTCTCCACTGGCAGAAAAACTCTCTGTAACTCTGTGTCCAGAATCATGCCCAGGAATGACAGCCGCGTTGTCGGAACCAACTGTGATTTTGGCAAATTCAGGAGTTAACCATGTTGCTGCAGAATCTTCAGGGAGAGCGTGACGTGTTCTAGTAATTTTTCCCTTTATCAGGAGATTGTCCAAGTACAGGATAATTGTGACTCCTTGCTTGCGCAACAAGACCATAATTTCCGCCATCACCTTTGTGAAGATCCTTGGAGCCGTGAAAAAGCCCAAACGGCAACGTCTGAAATTGATAATGACAATCTTGAACCGCAAACCTCAGGTACGCCTGATGTGGAGGGTAAATGGGGACGTGTAAGTACGCATCCTTTATGTTTACTGACACCATAAAATCTCCTCCCTCCAGACTGGAGATCACTGCCCAAAGAGATTCCATTTTGAATTTGAATCTCTTCAGATAGAAATTGAGAGATTTTAAGTTCAGAATCGGTCTGACCGAGCCATCCGGCTTCGGAACCACGAACAGGCTTGAATAAAAGCCTTTTCCTTGCTGAGACGGTGGTACTGTGACAATGACCTGATGTTGACACAGCTTTTGTATTGCCGCGCATACCACCTCCCTTTCGGGGAGAGAAGCTGGCAAGGCTGATTTGAAAAAATGTTGCGGGGGCACGTCTTGAAACTCCAGTTTGTAACCTTGGGTTACTAGATCTAATACCCAGGGACCTAGGCCCGAGCGAACCCAGACCTGACTAAAAAACCTGAGACGTGCCCTTACTGGAGCGGACTCCTGTAGAGGAGCCCCAGCATCATGCGGAGGATTTTGCAGCAGCCGTGGATGGCTTCTGCTCCTGGGAACCTGCCACCGCAGGTGATCTTTTTCCCCTTCCTCTGCCTCTAGTTGCAAGGAAGGAGCCCCCTCGCCCTCTCTTTTACTTATTGGGCCGAAAGGACTGCATCTGATAGTGGGGCGTTTTCTTCTGCTGTGCAGGGACATAAGGTAGAAATGATGACTTACCCGCAGTAGCCGTAGATACCAGGTCCGCGAGGCCGTCACCAAACAAGACACTACCTTTATACGACAGTCTCCATAGCTTACTTTGAGTCAGCATCAGCATTCCATTGACGAATCCACAATGACCTCCTAGCCGAGACAGCCATGGCATTGGCCTTTGGTCCCAAAACGCCAATATCCCTTGCAGCGTCTTTCAGACAGGCTGCAGCGTCCCTTATGTAACTTAAAGTTACGAGAATGCTATCCCTGTCCAGGGTATCAATCTCAGAGGATAAATTATCCGTCCACTTTTCAATAGCGCTACTCACCCATGCCGACGCCATGGTAGGTCTGAGGAGCGTACCCGTAGCGACATAGATCGATTTCAATGTGCTTTCCTGACGACGATCCGCAGGATCCTTCAGGGCTGCCGTGTCTGGACTCGGAAGAGCCACCTTTTTGGAGAGTTGGGATAAAGCCTTGTCCACAGAGGGGGTTGACTCCCACATTTTCCTGTCCCCCGCGGGAAATGGATATGTCAGCAGAATTCTCTTGGGAAGCAAAAACTTTTTGTCAGGATTTTCCCAAGCCTTTTCAAAAGAGTATTCAGTTCATGAGAGAGAGGGAATGTTACCTCAGGTTTCTTACCCTTGAACATACAGACCCTAGTATCAGGAACCGCAGGGTCCTCCGTGATATTTAACACGTCCTTTATTGCCACAATCATGTACTGAATATTCTTAGCCAGTTTAGGATTCAATCTGGCTTCATTATAGTCGACACAGGATCAGAATCTGTGTCGGTATCTGTGTCCACTAACTGGGCAAATGAACGCTTCTGTGCCCCCGAAGGGGTTTGTGACAATGCATCCTCCATGGACCTTCTCCATGCTCAGTGCTGGGACTCAGATTTATCAAATCTCTTATTTAATAAGGCCACATTAGCATTCAAAACACTCAACATATTCACCCAATCAAAGGGCGTGGCCTGGCTGCTGTGGAGAATAGCTGTGCATCTCCTCAGCTCCTGCAAGCACAGCTAATAAAAGCGCTTTTTCATACTCCTGGCCGGTTCCTGTCGGCCCCAGGCGCCCCTGGGAGACCACATCTATCCTGCTGCTGCTGTTTGGGGGGTCCCGCGGAATCGGGGAGCACTTTTAAGTGCTCCTGCGGATTGCGGCCTTCCCCCCAAGGTGAAGCCGGGGCCTGGAGTTGAGAGGCGGCCCGGACTGGCCGCTGGAAAGAAGAGCACGGCCATGGATGGTTCCTCCTCGGCTTACTGCCTCCCTGCTTGGACCCTCCGAGGACCCCCCTGCTGGACGGAGAGTTGTGTCCCGCTAAGTGGGTGAGTGTGCTCCGGGATCGGACTCCCCTGCTAGCCGCCGCGCCCGCTGTCCCCCGGAGCTACGGAGGCCGCCGTGCCGTCAGACGCGACCTCCCTCCCCTGCCTCTTCCACCCTCCTGGTGGCCTGGGACATAGAGAGCCGCGCGGCCGGCCGCCTGTGCCCGCTATCCTCCCGCTCCCCTCTGCAGCGGGGACGGGAGGCCTACTGACGGCGGCTGGACGGGAGCCTGAATATACCCCCGGGCCGACGCACAGCTCCGGAGCCGCGGGGAGAAAGCACACACCTCTCCCCTACCCTTTGTAGCTCTATCCGTCGGAGGGCCAGCTGGAGGGGCCTCTCCTGCCGATGTGCACTGCTACGGGTGTCTGGCTTGGCTGGGGCCGACGGGGATTGGTGAGGCTTAGTTAGGCCCGGTGGCCATCCTGGAGGGGATCCTATGCCGACACCGGGATTCAGGGGCGCGCGGAGGGGGCTGTGAGTCCGCAGCGGAACAACGGAGAGCCACAACACCAACAACGGATTAGTGAGCGGCTACTGCCAAAAGCCCTCAGTGGCACTCACCCACCACATTATAATACGGCTCAGCCCCTGCTTCCCCCCCGTCCCAGGACGTCACTGCTGGTCCCTACCTCTGCGCGCACTGACTCCATAAACAGGTCCGATTGCTCCCGGGGGACTGCAGAGTCACCAGTGGCCCTGGACATCACACTCCGGGTGCCGGAAACCTCGTCCTGCTCCGCCCTGACCCCGGTGACTCCGACTCTTGTCCCCGGTGGGACTCCACTGTCGCCTGACCTGCATTGCAGACCCCACTGCCTGGCCTGCTTCATTACTCAGGACTCACACCCCCCGGACCGCAACGGCGGAGGGGTCCTTGACCAGGGGACTCCCTACTACCCTGGACGCGGAATCCTTATTGCCGGCATTCCCGCCTTGCCAGCCCCCGGCGCTATGACCGCCTGAAAGTGAGGAGCGCGGTCCCCCCCCTGGGTGTCTCCCCCCCCCCCTTTTTTTTTTTATTATTATTATTATCTAATTTTATTTTATTTATTTTTTGCTGTTCTGTTCTGTTTTGCATCTGACTCCCTATCTCCCCTGACGGATCACATTTCATAGTATAATATCCTACACTGGTACGATCCACATGCAGAAATCCTCGTCCAAGACTCCTAAAGAAGGGGGTGCTGATATCTCTCAACACTTTACCAGGGGCACCAAGAATACCCAATCCAGGGGTCTCCCCTCCCCTCTTCACGATTCTATGGATAACTCCGTCACTCCGCCTTCCGCTCCGTCCACAAAAGATGATATCTTAGCTCTCCGCTCCCTTATCTCGGACTTTAAGGACTCCTTGGAGTCCAAACTGGACAAGGCGGTGGCCTCCATCAAAACGGACATCTCTTCCCTTGCTTCCAGAGCCTCGAAAATGGAATCCCGTCAGGACCATTTCCAAAAAGCTCTAAATGATACGGGGCGCGATCTGGATCACATTGCCTCAGAACTGTCAGAGCTTCGCACTAAAAACGAGGATCTCGAGAACCGCGAACGCAGATCCAATCTACGCATTCGCAACATCCCGGAATCCGTCAGTATGGATAACCTCGAACCTTATCTCCACGACCTCTTCTCCTTCCTGCTCCCGGACCTGGGGGCTATACAGATCCCTCTAGAGAGGGCTTACCGTGCCCTTCGTTCTAAGCCTAAGGATGGCGAACCTCCTCGCGATGTGGTCCTCCGCTTCCTCAAATTTAAGGATAAGGAAAGGGTCCTCAACTCCACCCGTGGAAAGCCTTATGTACTCTTCAACTCTTCTAAACTACAGTTCTTCCAAGATCTGGCCCCTCTAACCTTAGCTAAACGGAGAGAACTCCGTGATCTCACAAAGGCACTACGGGACCGGAACATCCGATACCGATGGGGCTTCCCCTTCAAGCTAATCGTCGACCTCCAGGGAAAGACGGTCATCATCAGAGATCCCCGTGAGGGCAGGGACCTGCTCTCGCATATAGAGGAGGCTGCACTCATCTTAAAATTGGAAGATGCGTCGGGTTGGTTATTATCCAACGTGCCCTTGTTCCTATCCGCCGATAACTACTTCAGCCCTTGTATAGTCTACATCTATATGCATACTTCCCCCCTCAGACATCTGATTAACTTTTCACTGACTGTTTATTGTTGGGGGATCACACCCCTTGTTATGATGTTATACTGTTACACTGTTATACGATGATATGACTGCAAGGATCTCAATGTTGTGTTCATATAATGCATGTGTTCACACCTCCCCCCACATACCCCTCCCCCCCCCCCCCCTTTTTTTTTTTTCTCCTTCCTTCTCATCCCTCCCCTACCCCATGATGCATTTTGTTCTTTTTCTGGGATTACCTTGAGGTCACTCTTCTCTTTGAAGCAGTTCTGTCACGATCCGGGTATCTGGACGCCATTACTTACCCTTCAGATGCCTCCTAAGGCTGGCTCAGCGTTCCAGGACCGGATCCCGCTGTTCCTGAGTTTCCACATGCAGAATGTCAGAGTGGTGATTTCATCAGCCGCGGCCTCCGCTGTGCCCGCGTGGTTAAATGTGCGCTTGTCAGTCTGGCGTCTCCTGTCTCCTGTGGCCGGCGTCGCCATTACTGTTTCAATTCTCACATGGATTACAAACCAAACTTCCCTCCAAGTGTCTGCATGGGCGCAGCCATCTTGGATTTTGTCATCTGAGCATTTCCACCAATCTGCTGTCTGTATTGTTGATTTGCATAATTGCCTAGCCAACCCCTTCCTTGCTGCAGGTATAAGTAAGCTGTGCCTGAGCAAGGAAGGCGTCAGTGCTTTGGTTGTCTAACCTAGTTCCAGTTTGTCTCTCTCCTGTGGTTGTCTTCCAGGTTCCAGCTCCTGTCTCCAGACTTCTGCTATAGAGACCCGCACCAGCATTCCATCTGCGGTGTAGCCTGACTCTCCGATCCATTCTGGACTCACCTGTTTCCAGTTACATCAATCACCTGCTTCCAGCTCAGCTTCCAGCAGTGTACAGCTTCTCTTAAAGGGCCGGTGTCCTTTCTGCAGTTTACCACTCTCCACCGGTATTATTATTTCACCGCTCTCAAACTCCAAACTTCATCAATCACCTGCTTCCAGCTCAGCTTCCAGCAGTGTACAGCTTCTCTTAAAGGGCCGGTGTCCTTTCTGCAGTTTACCACTCTCCACCGGTATTATTATTTCACCGCTCTCAAACTCCAAACTTCATTATTATTTCATCGCTCTCAAGTTCGTTTATTATTTAACTGGTTCCAGCCAGTATCCACTCCGTACCAACAACAGTCTGGTTCCAGCCAGTATCCACAGCAGCCGTTTTATCTTCAGCAACCCAGCCTTTCCTGGAACACCAGCTGGTACGATCCTGGGTTCTCTCCATTGCTACAGCCAGGCCTGGTAAGGACTTTCCAACTAGAAGATTATAAGAACTGTCTCACTCTACCAGTGCCTGTGGCCCTTGCCACCCTGTAGTACCCAGGAATTGTATTTATCCTCTGTTGACTTTTATGTTTCCTTTACTGCTGCTGTGTTACGGAGTTTGTCTTAATAAACATCATTGACTTTTATCCTGGTTGTCGTGGTCACGCCTTCGGGCAGTTATTCTACATGTTACTCACATGTCTAGGGGTCTGATACAACCTCCCAGGTTCCGTTACATCTCAGCCCCTACAACTGAGGCTGCCTCCCGTCAGCTCAGGCCCTCAGTTGTGACAGTAAGCACTGACCTAATGAATCCAGCCGGAGACCAGGATCAAGCGGCCAGGCCAATGCAAGAACTGGCAGCCCGACTTGAACATCAGGAGGCTGCACAGGGCCACATCATCCGCTGTCTCCAGGATCTCTCTACACGGCTGGATGGGATTCAAACGACCCTCCGTGGACCTGGCACGTCCGGTGCGTCCACTACAGTGACACCAGCTGTAACCCCACCCACCTTACCCATTTCCAGTCCATATCTTCATCTTCCAACGCCAGCAAAATTTGATGGATCTCCAAGGTTCTGCAGGGGATTTCTCAATCAATGTGAAATCCACTTTGAGCTTCTACCTGGCAATTTCTTCAGTGACCGTACCAAAATTGCCTATATCATCTCCCTTCTCAGTGGCTCAGCCCTTGACTGGGCATCACCTTTATGGGAGAAGTCTGATCCCCTGCTATCCTCCTATACTGACTTTGTAGCTACATTCAGGCGCATCTTCGACGAGCCAGGCCGGATAACATCTGCTTCATCTGAGATTCTCCGTTTACGCCAGGGAACACGTACTGTGGGACAGTATCTTATACAGTTTAAAATCCTGGCATCCGAACTGGCATGGAACGACGAGGCCCTGTATGCTGCATTCTGGCATGGCTTATCAGAACGTATCAAGGATGAGTTAGCTACCAGAGACTTGCCCTCTAAGTTGGATGAGCTAATTTCTCTTTGCACGAAGGTTGATCTACGTTTCAGAGAGAGAGCAACTGAGCGAGGAAGATCATCTACTCCTAAATCTTCTGCTCCTCCTCCTCGTCAACCATCTCCATCCAAGGATGAGCCTATGCAAATTAGTCGTTCCCGTCTATCTCTCGCTGAGCGCCGAAGACGTCTCTCTGAGTCTCTCTGTCTCTACTGTGCAGCTCCGTCGCACACTATCAATGCCTGTCCCAAACGTCCGGGAAACTCCAGATCCTAGCTCGCCAAGGAGAGGGCCGGCTAGGAGTAATGATCTCCTCTCCATCTCCTCATGACTGTAACCTCCCAGTGTCGCTCCAAATTGCTCAACGTTACAGGAACGTCATTGCCCTCCTTGATTCCGGAGCAGCTGGGAATTTCATAACCGAAGCTTATGTTAAACGGTGGTCCCTACCCACCGAGAGACTGTCCTCGTCCATCTCTTTGACTGCCGTGGATGGCAGCAAGATTTTTGACGCAGTCATTTCCTTAAGGACTCTTCCAGTTCGTCTGAGAGTGGGAGTTCTTCATTCTGAGTATATTTCTTTTTTAGTGATTCCAAGAGCCACACATCCAGTGGTTTTAGGCCTTCCATGGCTCCGTCTCCACAACCCATCAATTGACTGGACGACTACGCAAATACTGGCATGGGGTCCCTCCTGTGCTGAGACTTGTTTAGCCAAAGTTCTTCCTGTTTGTTCTTCCTTCCCCAGGTCATCTGATGTTCCGCCTCCTCCATATCAAGACTTCACGGACGTGTTCAGTAAAGCCTCTGCTGATATCCTTCCTCCTCATAGAGAATGGGACTGCCCAATCGACCTCATTCCAGGGAAGGTTCCACCGCGAGGCCGAACTTATCCGTTGTCTCTGCCTGAGACACACTCCATGGAAGAGTACATCAAAGAGAACCTGGCGAAGGGTTTCATCCGACCATCTTCTTCTCCAGCCGGCGCAGGCTTCTTCTTCGTTAAGAAGAAAGACGGTGGTCTGCGTCCGTGCATCGACTACAGAGGTCTGAACGACATTACCGTCAAGAACCGATACCCTTTACCCCTGATTACCGAGCTCTTTGATAGAGTTAGTGGTGCAACTATTTTCACAAAGCTGGACTTGAGGGGTGCCTACAATCTCATCCGAATCCGTGAGGGTGACGAGTGGAAGACCGCCTTTAACACCCGTGACGGACATTATGAGTACCTCATCATGCCCTTCGGATTGAGCAATGCTCCAGCAGTCTTCCAGCACTTCGTGAATGAGATTTTCAGGGACATCTTGTACCGCCATGTCGTGGTTTATCTAGACGACATCCTCATCTTTGCTAATAATCTCGAAGATCATCGTTTCTGGGTAAAAGAGGTTCTTTCCCGTCTCCGTGTCAATCACCTCTATTGTAAATTGGAGAAGTGTGTGTTTGAAGTTAAAACCATTCCGTGTCTAGGTTACATTGTGTCCGGTTCCGGACTAGAGATGGATCCTGAGAAACTCCAAGCAATCCAGAATTGGCCTATACCCTTAAGCCTCAAAGGGGTCCAGAGGTTCTTAGGGTTCGCCAATTATTATAGAAAATTTATACGAGACTTTTCCACCATTGTGGCGCCTATCACTGCATTAACCAAGAAAGGTGCTAATCCGTCCAAGTGGTCCGAGGAAGCTACACAGGCCTTTCACCTTCTGAAGCAACGGTTCATCTCTGCACCAGTTCTGAAACAGCCCGACACCGACTCTCCTTTTATCTTAGAGGTAGATGCCTCCTCCGTTGGAGTAGGAGCAGTGTTATCCCAGAGGGCCAAAGATGGACATCTACATCCTTGCAGTTTCTTCTCCCGGAAGTTCTCCCCAGCTGAGCGCAACTATGCCATTGGCGATCAGGAGTTGCTAGCCATCAAGCTCGCTCTGGAGGAGTGGAGATACCTGTTGGAGGGAGCTTCCCACTCAATCACCATTCTTACCGACCACAAAAATCTTTTATATCTCAAAGGCGCACAATGTCTGAATCCTCGTCAGGCCAGATGGGCACTTTTCTTCTCTAGGTTTGACTTTAAACTCCAGTTCTGTCCGGGTTCTCAGAATCGTAAGGCCGATGCCCTTTCCCGCTCATGGGAGCAAGAAAATGAGTCCGAGTCTGCAGACAAGCATCCTATTATTAATCCGTTGGCATTCTCCACGGTAGGGATGGACTCTACGCCTCCACCAGGGAAAAGTTTTGTTAAGCCAGTTCTAAGGAAGAAGCTCATGCATTGGGCCCATGCTTCCCGTTTTGCTGGACATACAGGCATTCAGAAAACCCTTGAATTTATTTCTAGGTCCTACTGGTGGCCAACTCTGAAGAAGGACGTTATGGAATTTATTGCCTCCTGCCCAAAGTGTGCCCAACACAAAGTCTCCCGCCAGTCGCCTGCGGGGCAACTGGTTCCATTATCTGTTCCCCGTCGACCTTGGACCCATTTGTCGATGGACTTTGTTTCCGATCTACCTATCTGCAACAAGTTTAATACCATCTGGGTGGTAGTTGACCGGTTCACCAAGATGGCACATTTCATTCCTCTCACCGGTCTTCCGTCAGCTTCCAAGTTGGCTCAAGTGTTTATACAAGAGATCTTCCGACTTCACGGTCTTCCTGAAGAGATCATCTCGGATCGTGGAGTACAATTTGTAGCCAAATTTTGTCGAAGTTTGTGTCAAGCCCTCCAAGTCAAGTTAAAGTTTTCCACGGCTTACCATCCTCAGACCAATGGTCAAACCGAGAGGGTGAATCAGGACTTGGAGGCCTTCCTCCGTATATATGTGTCTTCCTCTCAAGATGACTGGGTTCAACTCCTTCCTTGGGCCGAGTTCAGCCACAACAATCAATACCATTCCTCATCTTCTTCTACACCATTCTTCATTAATTATGGATTCCACCCTAAAGTCCCAGAATTCCAACCGCTTCCCGCAACTTCTGTTCCAGCAGTGGATGTCACCTTGCGTCAGTTTTCAAATAACTGGAGGAACGTCCGCGCAGCCCTGCTTAAAGCCTCATTCAGGTATAAGAAGTTTGCCGATAGAAAGCGTAGAGCGGTTCCTGCCCTCAAGGTGGGTGATCGTGTGTGGCTGTCCACGAAGAATTTGAGGTTGAGAGTTCCCAGCATGAAATTTGCACCTCGCTACATCGGACCCTTCAAGATTGAACAAGTCATCAATCCTGTTGCCTACAGGTTACAGTTACCATCCTTCTTGAAAATACCCAGGACATTTCATGTTTCTTTGTTGAAACCGCTGATCCTGAATCGGTTTCATTCCGCACTTCCTCCAGCTCCCAAAGTTCAGACTCAACGGGGAGTCGAGTACGAGGTGGCCAAGATTTTGGACTCACGTTTCCGTTACGGTCAGTTACAATACCTCATTGACTGGAAGGGCTATGGTCCTGAAGAACGCTCTTGGACCAATGCCTCAGACGTCCATGCTCCTGCCTTGGTCCGAAATTTCCACGCAAAGTTTCCTTTAAAGCCTAAGAAGTGTCCTGGGGCCACTCCTAAAGGGGGGGGTGCTGTCACGATCCGGGTATCTGGACGCCATTACTTACCCTTCAGATGCCTCCTAAGGCTGGCTCAGCGTTCCAGGACCGGATCCCGCTGTTCCTGAGTTTCCACATGCAGAATGTCAGAGTGGTGATTTCATCAGCCGCGGCCTCCGCTGTGCCCGCGTGGTTAAATGTGCGCTTGTCAGTCTGGCGTCTCCTGTCTCCTGTGGCCGGCGTCGCCATTACTGTTTCAATTCTCACATGGATTACAAACCAAACTTCCCTCCAAGTGTCTGCATGGGCGCAGCCATCTTGGATTTTGTCATCTGAGCATTTCCACCAATCTGCTGTCTGTATTGTTGATTTGCATAATTGCCTAGCCAACCCCTTCCTTGCTGCAGGTATAAGTAAGCTGTGCCTGAGCAAGGAAGGCATCAGTGCTTTGGTTGTCTAACCTAGTTCCAGTTTGTCTCTCTCCTGTGGTTGTCTTCCAGGTTCCAGCTCCTGTCTCCAGACTTCTGCTATAGAGACCCGCACCAGCATTCCATCTGCGGTGTAGCCTGACTCTCCGATCCATTCTGGACTCACCTGTTTCCAGTTACATCAATCACCTGCTTCCAGCTCAGCTTCCAGCAGTGTACAGCTTCTCTTAAAGGGCCGGTGTCCTTTCTGCAGTTTACCACTCTCCACCGGTATTATTATTTCACCGCTCTCAAACTCCAAACTTCATCAATCACCTGCTTCCAGCTCAGCTTCCAGCAGTGTACAGCTTCTCTTAAAGGGCCGGTGTCCTTTCTGCAGTTTACCACTCTCCACCGGTATTATTATTTCACCGCTCTCAAACTCCAAACTTCATTATTATTTCATCGCTCTCAAGTTCGTTTATTATTTAACTGGTTCCAGCCAGTATCCACTCCGTACCAACAACAGTCTGGTTCCAGCCAGTATCCACAGCAGCCGTTTTATCTTCAGCAACCCAGCCTTTCCTGGAACACCAGCTGGTACGATCCTGGGTTCTCTCCATTGCTACAGTCAGGCCTGGTAAGGACTTTCCAACTAGAAGATTATAAGAACTGTCTCACTCTACCAGTGCCTGTGGCCCTTGCCACCCTGTAGTACCCAGGAATTGTATTTATCCTCTGTTGACTTTTATGTTTCCTTTACTGCTGCTGTGTTACGGAGTTTGTCTTAATAAACATCATTGACTTTTATCCTGGTTGTCGTGGTCACGCCTTCGGGCAGTTATTCTACATGTTACTTACATGTCTAGGGGTCTGATACAACCTCCCAGGTTCCGTTACATCTCAGCCCCTACAACTGAGGCTGCCTCCCGTCAGCTCAGGCCCTCAGTTGTGACAAGTTCAAAGTTACTAGACTCCATATGTTTATAGTAGCCTGGGTGGCCATTCTCTGGTTCCTGGCTACCGCACCTGGCCCCTCATGCTACTTTCAATTGAGGTTAGATTCTATTGCTCCCCTACGCCCCATTTTGCCTCCTATTGTTAGTTTCTTCTCAGCTCAGGGACTTAATATCTCTCTCCTATTAGGACTCTTCTCTCCTGCAGTACCAACATTTTCAAGTTTTATCTGTTATGGTTTATGATGCGGTCCACGGACACAGGGGTCTCACATATTTAACCAGCTTCACCGTTGGCTCCCTCCTAGACTCCACAAGCTGCACTGTGGGCCCCCTGTGCTGGTCGACCCCGCAGGTCAAGACAAGTGTAAATCGATGTATGCCGTAAAATCTCAGGTATCTCCAGACAATAAGTATTCAATGTATTTTCAGGTGCTGATTGTCTCTCTTCTCCTCCCATACACCCTGGCCCCCCCTTTTTTCCTTTTCCTCCCTCCCCCCTCGTCTCTCTCCCCCTACCCCCCCTTGCCCAGGGGACACCGCCCCACCTCGTGTCTCTTACACTCTAGTGCACATTTTGATTGTCGCCTTACCCCCTCTCTTCTTGGATTGTGCGTATATTCTCTGTCCTCCTCCTTACGTGTGATCTTTCTCTACTCATCTAGATCTCCACCACCCCCCAATTTTATTTACTTTCTCTTACTCCCTCTTAGCGGCACGGAACCTTGGTTCCCTCGCCTCACCGGACCACTAAGTCCTAACTACAGGAGTACCAATCTCCTCTGTATTGAGTAACCTGCTCTTACTCTTACTTTTCTTTCCTACCCGTCTCTAATTTTTTCTCTCGGGTCTTTTTTTTTTAAATTATTTTATTTTTTATTTTTTCCTTCCTCTTTTTCTCCCTCTCTCCTCTTTTTCTCTCTCTCCTCCCTTTTTTTTAAAATTCTTTTTCCTAAACTTTCCCGAGCGAGCGAGTCGGCCTCCTACTGATCTCCCTTTTCATTACCTCACCCAAACTCTCCCTGCTCCCAGCACCATGCCCTTCACCATTGCCTCTATGAATGTCCGGGGCCTTAACACGCCCCATAAACGCTCTCATTTGTTCCGTACAATCCGCACCCTACGCGCAGATATAGTTCTGCTTCAAGAAACACATTTTAAGCGTAATGGCCACCCCAATCTATCTTCCAGACGATTTTCCACTGTGTTGTACTCCTCAAGTGAATCTAAGCACAACGGAGTCGCTATCCTGATAAGCAACAAACTCCCCTTCACCCAAAGCTCGGTTCATGTTGACACAGAGGGGAGGTATATCATTCTGGTTGGCAGGCTGGGACACCTGGACGTAACTATAGCCAACTTATACGCACCCAACACGGGCCAACAACGGTTTTTGAGATCATTCTTCAAAGCCCTCCAGAAACACAGAGCGGGCTATGTATTCCTGGGAGGGGACTTCAACGCAGTTCTAGACCCCCTGCTAGATAAATCCGCTCCCCAGAAGCACCCCCGCACCTGTCACATATCCAACACCTTCTCCAAACTTATTAAAGAGGCATCTCTCTTCGACACTTGGCGTGCTCTTAACCCATCCTCCAAGGACTATACTTTTTTTTCCTGTCCCCATCAATCTTATTCCAGGCTAGATTATCTCTTCTGCAGCCCCCCGGCCTCTAACCACATTCTGTCCTCTTCGATTATCCCCAATGTCTGGTCGGACCACTCCTCCATCACGTCCGCATTTGATCTGTTAGATGCTCCAACTTCCCGCCCATCTTGGCGCCTGAACGAGACACTTCTTAAAATCCCCTCCTTCAAATCCAAGATGGCCGGGCTGCTCAGGGAATATTTTTCTTTTAACAATCCTGAATCAGAATGTTCCCCATTAGTCTGGGAAGCCCACAAGGCTGTCCTCAGAGGCCATGTAATCAGCTATGCATCTCATCGCAATAGGGAACATAAGACATTACTCAAGGATCTCACTGACCAGGTCCAAAACCTAGACTCTGTTCACAAGCGCAGTCCCACGGACTCGAACTACAAACAGCTTATGGCAGCCAGGGTAGCCCTCAATGCACTAATCACCGAAAAGATAGATAAATCCCTTCGCTGGCTGAACCAGCGATTTTATGAGAAAAGCAACAAGGCTGACGCCCTCTTGGCAAATAGGTTAAAAGCATGAAAAGCCCTCTCTGCCATAGTCTCACTTAAGGACTCTAATGGCAACACCCACTATAAACCCTCAGACATCAACTCTATTTTTAAAGAGTATTACGCCCGTTTATATAACTCCCCCGGCAGTTCGTCATCCCTACCCGACTCAAATATGCGAATTTCCGATTTCCTGACTTCATGCTCACTTCCACAGTTGGATGCTCCCTCAATCACCGCACTATGTAAGCCTATAACCGACGAGGAAGTATCGGCTGCTCTTAAACTTCAGAAACCCTCTAAGGCCCCGGGACCGGACGGCCTACCCTTCGCGTACTATAAAACATTCGAATGTGATCTAGTCCCCCACTTGACGTCTACCTTTAATAAAATCCTTAACGGGGAACTATTTCACAGCGAAACTACTAGAGCACTAATCACTGTTATTCCCAAACCTGGTAAGGATCACCAGCAGGTCTTTAATTATCGCCCTATATCCCTTCTCAACACAGACCTGAAACTTTTTGCAAAAATTCTAGCCCTACGCCTGAACCCTCTTCTCCCGTCCCTTATACACCCCGACCAAGTCGGGTTTGTCCCTAAACGCCAAGCTCTAGACCAGGCATTCCCAACCACGGTCCTCAAGGCACACTAACAGTGCAGGTTTTAATGATATCCAGGCTTCAGCACAGGTGACTTAATTAGTAGCTCAGTTATTTTGATTTAACCATCTGTGCTGCAGCCTGGATATCACTAAAACCTGCACTGTTGGTGTGCCTTGAGGACCGTGGTTGGGAATGCCTGCTCTAGACAATACCAGACGCACCATCAACTTGATCCATCATGCTAATTCAGTCAAGCTCCCCTCTCTTCTATTGGCATTAGACGCGGAAAAAGCCTTCGATAGGGTTTCGTGGGCCTTCCTCGATCAAACACTCCGCAGCTTTGGTGTCTGCGGGAAATTTCTCCAAGCAATATCGGCACTTTATCACAACCCCTCCACCTCTGTGCTAACAAATGGAATTCTCTCGGACACCTTCGCCATCACCAATGGTACGCGACAGGGATGCCCACTGTCGCCTCTCATCTTCGCTCTGATAATTGAGCCTCTCGCCTGTCGTTTCCGTCTTAATCCGGACATTACGGGCTTCTCTGTCAAAGACTCACACTACAAACTCGCTCTTTTTGCGGATGACGTCCTCCTCACCCTCACTAACCCGTTAATTTCCTTACCCAATCTTTTCAAGGAATTAACTCTCTACGGGGATCTCTCTGGATATAGGGTGAATAACGACAAATCAGAGGCTCTGCCGCTACACATCCCTCTCAATACCCTAAACCTTTTGAAAGCCAACTTCCCCTATGCTTGGCGTCACACCTCCATTAAATATTTGGGGGTTCAAATCACCAAATCTTACCACTCTCTCTATGACGCCAACTTTCCACCCTTATTTAAGGAAATATCTCAAAACATCTTAGGATGGAAAAAACAATTCATTTCTTGGATCGGCAGGATTAATGCCATTAAGATGAACGTCATCCCCAAGATATTATACCTCTCCCTGTCCCGGTCCCCCCTTGGATTCTATCCTCCCTCCAGACCCAATATGGTAAATTCATATGGAATGACAGGAAGCCACGATTGCGTAGGGAGACCCTCCAGCAGAGCTCTTCGTGTGGAGGTCTAGGCCTTCCCTCGCTGTCAAGATACTACCACGCCACGGCACTCAGCCAGCTTGTCGCCTGGCACTCTCCACGGCACACAAGAAGATGGGTGGACCTGGAGAGTGATTTGGCTCAGGTCGACTCGGTCTCTCACCTCCCATGGCTCCCCCGCCCGCACAGACCTAAAACCACTCAACCAGTGCCAACAATATCCCTAACTCTATCGGTGTGGGACTCGCTAAAATCTAAACTTTCACTCCACACAACTCCCTCTCCCCTAACCCCCATTTGGAACAACCCCTCCTTCTCACCGGGCCGATCCCACCAACTTGCCTCTAACTGGACCAGAGCAGGAGTCTCCCGCTATCATCATCTACTTTACAACAATGCACCGTACTCATTCGCAGACCTTCAAACAAAGCACTCTCTCCCGACGTCATATTTCTATCAATACCTTCAAATTCGAAATTTCGTTATGTCCTCAGCCAGGACAACGCCTATCCCTAATATCCCGACTCCGATGGAGCGCCTTTGCATGTATCGCCCCACGGACCGAGGCACTATATCTAATCTGTATCACTCCATTTTGTCTCCAGCTGCGCCACCCCGCAGGGCACATGAATTTGCTTGGGATACCGACTTGGGGACACCCCTGGAGGACGACACATGGGAATCTATCCAAATTAATATTTTTAAATGTTCTATTAGCGTCTCCATTAAGGAGAACTCCTACAAAGTTTACACGCGATGGTATCTGGTCCCCGAGCGCCTACACCAAATATACCCGAACACTTCTAACCTGTGCTGGCGCCAGTGTGGTCAAGTAGGCTCGTACTTTCACATCTGGTGGAACTGCCCGAGAATAGCCTCTTTTTGGCTTATGGTCCGCACCCTTATCTAGTCGCTTATTCCGGACTGCCCACTTTTGCCCCCTGAGACGTTGCTCCTGTGTGCCCCGGCCTGCCGGCTATCCAAACCGGAAAACAAACTAGCTATGCACATAGCATGTGCAGCTAAACTCCAGATTGCTAAATCATGGAAACTCTCCACTCCTCCAACCCGTCCGGAACTCATTAACCGCGTTTGGTTTGTAGCTAAGATGGAATATCTTTCCTCCTTGATGAACAACACAGTGGATAAATTCCACGGCGTATGGACACCTTGGTACACTAAATTCCACGTACCTCTCCCAGGTCTCTCCTAGCTCACCTTACCCCTTTTTTTTTTTTTTTCTTCCCCCCACAAGACTCTTCTTCCGACTCGCTCTCCCCCTGTTCATGACTTGTTTCTACTTTTATACCCCCCCCCCTTTTTTTTTTTTTTTCTCTTTTGTCTCTCTCTCTCTCTCTCTTCCTCTCTCTCCCCCTTAATTCTTTATTCTACTCTCCCTTCTTCTTCCATATAACCCTTTCGGTAACCTCCTACAAACCCTCTCAAGGATCCCAATGTTGGACCCTTTGGAATATTCTATACTGTTTCCTAATCTTGTTCTTAACTCTCGACTGTTTTTGGAATTGTCTAAAATAAAAATAAAAATAAAATAAAAACATAACATAAAATAATAAAGTGAATACAACAGAACAGATAACAGGAGGACACACTCTTGTACTCAATCTTCTATGTATACTAGTTTTGATATGCTTCAAGAGTGTCCATTGCTTTCATATGTCATTGTATTTCTCTTGTCAATAAACTTTTGTGATTTAAAAACACTCAACATATTCACCCAATCAGCAGTCGGCAGTGCCGATGGGGTCACTCCCACAGTCTGTACTGTCTCCACACCTATATCCTCCTGGGAAGAGCATTCAGCCTCAGACATGCCGACACACGTGCACCGACACCACCAAACACTCTGGGCTATAGGGGACAGACCCACACTAAGCCTGTCAGGGAGACACAAAGGGAGATTGCCAGCTCACAACCCAGCGCCTAACTTGTTTCTGAAGTGTGCAATAAACAGCCCCAGAACTGTCAGCGCTTTTCAGCAAAATAATAATAATAATAAGCACCAAATCAACTGTGCCCCCCCCTGTTTTGCCCCTGTTACTTGTGACAGTGGAGAGGAAGGCTCAGCGTCTCTGCAGCTCTGTTGGAAAGAAACTGGCGCTGGTTAGAGCTATGAGGGCTAAGCCACGCCCCCTCAATGGCGCGCTTCAGTCCCGCTTCCTTTAAAAACGTATATTTATACTGGCGGGGGTATAATAATGTGCCCAGGCACCCTTATGCTTTGCCAGTGCCAGATCTGAGGATTACTGCTACTCAGGGCGCCCCCCCCTGCATCCTGCACCCATCAGTGCCGCTGTGTGTGTGTGAGCATGGCGCGCAGCGCGACCGCCGCGTGGTACCTCAGTCTGTGTCTGCCGTCTCTGAAGTCTTCTTCACTTCTGAATACTCACCCGGCTTCTTTCTTCTGGCTCTACAAGGGGGTTGACGGCGCGGCTCCGGGAACGAGCATCTAGCACGGCTAGCGATCAGACCCTATGGAGCTAATGGTGTCCAGTAGCCTAAGAAGTAGAGCCTTTGAACTCATTAGAAGTAGGTCTGCTTCTCTCCCCTCAGTCCCACGATGCAGGGAGTCTGTAGCCAGCAGTGCTCCCTGAAAATAAAAAAACCTAAATAAGTATTTTTCAGAGAAACTCTGCAGAGCTCCCCTGTTAGTGTCCAGTCTCTCTGGGCACAGAATCTAACTGAAGTCTGGAGGAGGGGCATAGAGGGAGGAGCTAGTTCACACCCAGTAAAAGTCTTAGAGTGCCCATGTCTCCTGCAGATCCCGTCTATACCCTATGGTCTATGAAGTGTCCCCAGCATCCTCTAGGACGTATGAGAGAGTATTCAGCTCGTGGGAAGGAGGGAAAGTGACCTTAGATTTCTTTTCTTTATAGAAATAGACCTTCTCCTGAGGTACAGGAGTGGCTTCCTGGACTTCCAGAACTTCCCTTATAGCCACAATCATATATTGTATACTTTTTGCCAATTTATGATCTATTTCCCTGGAGTCCCTATCGTCGACACAGGAATCAGTGTCCGTGTCGGCATCAGTATTCACAATATTTGTAAACGGTCTCTTATGTGACCCAGAGGGGTCGCCTGTGGATGGAAGAACAGAACCCTGAAATATCACATTTTCCACAGATTTTCTCTAGCATTCTGCAGGAGATTCAGACTTATCTAATCTCCTATTGATATGATGCATACTATCACGTATTTCTTTCACCCATGCAGGCTCTTGGAGTGTCGGCAGCGCCACCACATTACAAGACTGTGTCCCTAAAATGGCTTCCTCCGGGGAAGAACTCCCTGCTTCAGACATGTCTTACACACGTGCACAACACACACAGAGACACACTGGGGGACCTAGGGGACAGACCCACAGTAAAATCTGTCAGAGGGACACAGTTTAGGAGCAGCCAGTTCACAACCCCAGCGCCAGTATCTAATGCCTGTGAACACAGAATGCCCACTGACATGCAGCGCTGTTTTACACAGTAAACACACTTGTAAAGCACCAAATTCGCTTGTGCCCCCCCGTTTTGCACCCTGATACTTGTAGTCAGAAGTGTAGGAGGACCAGCGATGTCTCTGCAGCCTGAGGAGAGAAAATGGCGCTGAGCAGTGTGCTGGCTGCCTGAGGAAGAAGCTCCACCCCCACAATGGCGCGTTTTTACCTCAGAGATTTTACATAATATTTATATTGGCAGGGGTAGGGCTGTGCCCGGGCATCTTATGCCCCCTTTGAGCCAGTTCATTTAGGTACTTTGCTGCCCAGCACGCCCCCCCCCCCCACATTGCCTGTGTGTGTGGGCAGCAATGGCGCGCTGTGCTCCCGCCAGCCGCGCGGTACCTCAGCCATCACTTTACTTGATTGAAGATCTATCTTCTTCTACTCACCTGTCTCCTGACTTCTGGCTGTGTGAGGGGGGTGACGGCGTGCTGTGGGAGTGAGCATCTAGACTCGGCTACCGTTCAGTACCCTTCAGGAGCTAATGGTGTCCTGTCAGCCAGAAGCAGAGCCATGAATCTCTTCAGTAAGTTGGTTCCTACTTCTGCCCCCTCATTCCCACGAAGCAGGGAGACTGTTGCCAGCAGTTCTCCCTGAAAATAAAAAACCTAACATAAGTCTTTTCAGAGAAACTCAGTAGAGCTCCTGAGAGTGCATCCAGTCTGCCTGGGCACATTTCTAAAACTGAAGTCTGGAGGAGGGGCATAGAGGGAGGAGCCGGTTCACACCCATTGAAAAGTCTTAAGAGTGCCCATGGCTCCTGCGGAACCGTGTATACCCCATGGTCTTGATGTGGACCCCAACATCCTCTAGGACGTATGAGAAATAAAAAATAAGCACAGGGCATTATGTGTTGAAAAAAAAGTGTAAGATAGTGATGCCCCAAAGTGGCCCAGCCAGAGCATTCCTAGGAGCCCCACGCCCCAAAAGTATAATTCAGAAATCAATATAAGAGGGATGGTTTTCCACCCACGATAATACATTGGCGGTGATCGCCCATCCTTTTCTTAGTGAAGAAGAATCCAGCGCCGGCTGGAGAGGTGGAAGGTTTCCAGGTTTTCTTTATTGTAGGAAAAAAGAGAAAATAAGGAGCGGAAAATAGTTACAAATGTAAATGTAGATAAATAGAATACAATAAGATACATGTACAATATAGATCAGAATATGACCACATTGTCTCCAATAATGATATAAAATCAGCACTGGGGGGTGACGGAAATATCCACTGACAGGTTCCAGACATTGTATCACTCTCCACACTGACTACTTTACAAGAAGAGATTTGTATCAGGATAATAGCGGATGTTACAATGTATCAGTCCAGCTGCTGCCAGTAATCAGGATTCCCCTTTACCAGCACTGTAGCAGACACATGTGACAGTATAGGGTGTATCAGGATAATAGCGGATGTTACACTGTATCAGTCCAGCTGCTGCCAGTAATCAGGATTCCCCTTTACCAGCACTGTAGCAGACACATGTGACAGTATAGGATGTATCAGGATAATAGCGGATGTTACACTGTATCAGTCCAGCTGCTGCCAGTAATCAGGATTCCCCTTTACCAGCACTGTAGCAGACACATGTGACAGTATAGGATGTATCAGGATAATAGCGGATGTTACAATGTATCAGTCCAGCTGCTGCCAGTAATCAGGATTCCCCTTTACCAGCACTGTAGCAGACAGATGTGACAGTATAGGATGTATCAGGATAATAGCGGATGTTACACTGTATCAGTCCAGCTGCTGCCAGTAATCAGGATTCCCCTTTACCAGCACTGTAGCAGACACATGTGACAGTATAGGATGTATCAGGATAATAGCGGATGTTACACTGTATCAGTCCAGCTGCTGCCAGTAATCAGGATTCTCCTTTACCAGCACTGTAGCAGACACATGTGACAGTATAGGATGTATCAGGATAATAGCGGATGTTACAATGTATCAGTCCAGCTGCTGCCAGTAATCAGGATTCCCCTTTACCAGCACTGTAGCAGACAGATGTGACAGTATAGGAGGTATCAGAGCCTATTTATATCATTGCTGGAGACAGGATTGTCGGGTGTGGATCATAGGGTCGACTGTAACTAGGTCGACAGTCTTTAAGTTGACCACTGTTGGTCGACAGTGACTAAGTCGACACCTGAAATCGGTCGACGCGGTCATTAGGTTGGCATGAACAAGGTTGACATGAGGTTTTTTTTGTTTTTCTTTGGTGTCATTTTTTTCAGAAAGTGACCGGGAACCCAATTAGTGCACCGTGTCCCCTTGCATGGCTCGGGCAAGGTGCCTTCCTCCGCTGCGCTCGGCACAGGTTACTATTCCCAATCGTAGTCCACGTGGATCGTAAAGTATGGAAAAGTTCAACAAATGTAAAAAAAAAAGTGAAAACTTGGGTTTTGGTACTCACTGATAAATCCTTTTTATCGTAGTCCATAGGGGACGCTGGTGATGGATATTACAGTGGGGTATAGACGGGGTCCATGAGCTGGGTGCAATATACATTTTTTTAGTGTGTGGCAGGCTCCTCCCCTCTATGCCCCTCACCCTGACCAGTTTAGAAACTGTACTCGAAGAAAGAGAAACATACAGAAACAGGGAAGAAGCCAAACCAACAGAGAAAGTCTAACCAGAACAGTAAAACTGGAAACACAACTGTAATTGATAACACCAAGAGAACCAAACAAGAGAACACAGCACTGGGTGCGCGCCAAGCGTCCCCTATGGACTACGAGTAAAGGATTTATCAATGAGTACCAAAACCCTATTTTTTCTAACATCCCTGGGGGACGCTGGGGATGGATATTCCAGTGGGGACATACCAAAGCTCCCATCCTGGGTGGGTCAGTGCTGTGGGTCCTGTAAGACAGAACGACCAAACTGAGCAGCAGATTCTGCAAAGGTATCA
The DNA here is from genome assembly GCF_028390025.1 of Pseudophryne corroboree. Lineage (NCBI taxonomy): Eukaryota > Metazoa > Chordata > Amphibia > Anura > Myobatrachidae > Pseudophryne > Pseudophryne corroboree. Next base: position 24,249,632 of record NC_086446.1, on the reverse strand, counting down.
AACCTATAAAATTTTATAAAAGTATGTCTACCCGCCCAGGTAGCAGCACGACTCAACTGTAAGGCTGAGACTCCCCGGGCCGCCGCCCAGGAAGATCCCACCGAACGGGTGGAATGGGCCATTACGGCCAAAGGCAATGGCCTACACGAAGATATATAAGCCTGCCGAATGGCAAACTTAATCCACCTGGCCAAGGTCTGTTTGGAAGCCGACCAGCCCAATTTATGGGGATCATACAACACAAAAAGGAATCAGATTTTTGTAGTGAAGCTGTCCGCTGAACATAGATACGGAGGGCCCGAACAACATCCAAGGTCTTTGTAGCAGGAGAATCATTATTCAAGACAGGCACCACAATTGGTTGATTTATGTGAAAAGCCAAAGCCACTTTCGGCAAGAAGGTCGGTCAGGTCCTCAATTCTGTTCTATCTGCATGAAAAATCAAATACGGAGAGCGGCAAGACAATGCTTCCAATTCAGAAACTCTCCGAGCTGAAGCTAGAGCCAAAAGAAGCACCACCTTCCACGAAAATAAGAAATTACTTACCGATAATTCTATTTCTCATAGTCCGTAGTGGATGCTGGGGACTCCGAAAGGACCATGGGGAATAGCGGCTCCGCAGGAGACTGGGCACAAAAGTAAAAAGCTTTAGGACTACCTGGTGTGCACTGGCTCCTCCCCCTATGACCCTCCTCCAAGCCTCAGTTAGGATACTGTGCCCGGACGAGCGTACACAATAAGGAAGGATTTTGAATCCCGGGTAAGACTCATACCAGCCACACCAATCACACCGTACAACTTGTGATCTGAACCCAGTTAACAGCATGATAACAGAAGGAGCCTCCGAAAAGATGGCTCACAATAACAATAACCCGATTTTGTAACAATAACTATGTACAAGTAATGCAGACAATCCGCACTTGGGATGGGCGCCCAGCATCCACTACGGACTATGAGAAATAGAATTATCGGTAAGTAAATTCTTATTTTCTCTAACGTCCTAGTGGATGCTGGGGACTCCGAAAGGACCATGGGGATTATACCAAAGCTCCCAAACGGGCGGGAGAGTGCGGATGACTCTGCAGCACCGAATGAGAGAACTCCAGGTCCTCCTCAGCCAGGGTATCAAATTTGTAGAATTTAGCAAACGTGTTTGCCCCTGACCAAGTAGCTGCTCGGCAAAGTTGTAAAGCCGAGACCCCTCGGGCAGCTGCCCAAGATGAGCCCACTTTCCGTGTGGAATGGGCTTTTACAGATTTTGGCTGTGGCAGGCCTGCCACAGAATGTGCAAGCTGAATTGTACTACAAATCCAACGAGCAATCGTCTGCTTAGAAGCAGGAGCACCCAGCTTGTTGGGTGCATACAGGATAAACAGCGAATCAGATTTTCTGACTCCAGCCGTCCTGGAAACATATATTTTCAGGGCCCTGACTACGTCCAGCAACTTGGAATCCTCCAAGTCCCTAGTAGCCGCAGGCACCACAATAGGCTGGTTTAAGTGAAAAGCTGAAACCACCTTAGGGAGAAATTGAGGACGAGTCCTCAATTCTGCCCTGTCCGTATGAAAAATTAGGTAAGGGCTTTTATAGGATAAAGCCGCCAATTCTGAGACACGCCTGGCTGAAGCCAGGGCTAACAGCATTACCACTTTCCATGTGAGATATTTTAAGTCCACAGTGGTGAGTGGTTCAAACCAATGTGATTTTAGGAATCCCAAAACTACATTGAGATCCCAAGGTGCCACTGGAGGCACAAAAGGAGGCTGTATATGCAGTACTCCCTTGACAAACGTCTGAACTTCAGGAACAGAAGCCAGTTCTTTTTGGCAGAATATTGACAGGGCCGAAATTTGAACCTTAATGGACCCTAATTTGAGGCCCATAGACAGTCCTGTTTGCAGGAAATGCAGGAAACGACCCAGTTGAAATTCCTCTGTAGGGGCCTTCCTGGCCCCGCACCACGCAACATATTTACGCCAAATACGGTGATAATGTTGTACGGTTACATCCTTCCTGGCTTTGATCAGGGTAGGGATGACTTCATCCGGAATGCCTTTTTCCTTCAGGATCCGGCGTTCAACCGCCATGCCGTCAAACGCAGCCGCGGTAAGTCTTGGAACAGACATGGTCCCTGCTGGAGCAGGTCCTTTCTTAGAGGTAGAGGCCACGGGTCTTCCGTGAGCATCTCTTGAATTTCCGGGTACCAAGTCCTTCTTGGCCAATCCGGAGCCACGAGTATAGTCTTTACTCCTCTCCTTCTTATGATTCTCAGTACTTTTGGTATGAGAGGAAGAGGAGGGAACACATACACTGACTGGTACACCCACGGTGTTACCAGAGCGTCCACAGCTATTGCCTGAGGGTCCCTTGACCTGGCGCAATATCTGTCCAGTTTTTTGTTGAGGCGGGACGCCATCATGTCCACCTTTGGTTTTTCCCAACGGTTCACAATCATGTGGAAGACTTCTGGGTGAAGTCCCCACTCCCCCGGGTGAAGATCGTGTCTGCTGAGGAAGTCTGCTTCCCAGTTGTACACTCCCGGAATGAACACTGCTGACAGTGCTATCACATGATTCTCCGCCCAGCGAAGAATCCTTGCCACTTCCATCATTGCCCTCCTGCTTCTTGTGCCGCCCTGTCTGTTTACGTGGGCGACTGCCGTGATGTTGTCCGACTGGATCAACACCGGCTGACCCTGAAGCAGAGGTCTTGCCTGACTTAGGGCATTGTAAATGGCCCTTAGTTCCAGGATATTTATGTGAAGTGACGTTTCCATGCTTGACCACAAGCCCTGGAAATTTCTTCCCTGTGTGACTGCTCCCCAGCCTCTCAGGCTGGCATCCGTGGTCACCAGGACCCAATCCTGAATGCCGAATCTGCGGCCCTCTAGGAGATGAGCACTCTGTAACCACCACAGGAGAGACACCCTTGTCCTTGGAGACAGGGTTATCCGCTGATGCATTTGAAGATGCGATCCGGACCATTTGTCCAGCAGATCCCACTGAAAAGTTCTTGCGTGGAATCTGCCGAATGGAATCGCTTCGTAAGAAGCCACCTTCTTTCCCAGGACCCTTGTGCATTGATGTACTGACACTTGGCCTGGTCTTAGGAGGTTCCTGACTAGGTCGGATAACTCCTTGCCCTTCTCCTCCGGGAGAAACACCTTTTTCTGTATTGTGTCCAGAATCATCCCTAGGAACAGCAGACGTGTCGTCGGAATCAGCTGCGATTTTGGAATATTTAGAATCCATCCGTGCTGTCGTAGTACTACTTGAGATAGTGCTACTCCGACCTCTAACTGTTCTCTGGACCTTGCCCTTATCAGGAGATCGTCCAAGTAAGGGATAATTAAGACGCCTTTTCTTCGAAGAAGAATCATCATTTCGGCCATTACCTTGGTAAAGACCCGGGGTGCCGTGGACAATCCAAACGGCAGCGTCTGAAACTGATAGTGACAGTTCTGTACCACAAACCTGAGGTACCCTTGGTGAGAAGGGCAAATTGGGACATGGAGGTAAGCATCCTTGATGTCCAGAGACACCATATAGTCCCCTTCTTCCAGGTTCGCTATCACTGCTCTGAGTGACTCCATCTTGAACTTGAACCTTTTTATGTAAGTGTTCAAGGATTTCAGATTTAAAATGGGTCTCACCGAGCCGTCCGGCTTCGGTACCACAAACAGCGTGGAATAATACCCCTTTCCCTGTTGTAGGAGGGGTACCTTGATTATCACCTGCTGGGAATACAGCTTGTGAATGGCTTCCAATACCGCCTCCCTGTCGGGGGGAGACGTTGGTAAAGCAGACTTCAGGAACCGGCGAGGGGGAGACGTCTCGAATTCCAATTTGTACCCCTGAGATACTACCTGCAGGATCCAGGGGTCCACTTGCGAGTGAGCCCACTGCGCGCTGAAATTCTTGAGACGGGCCCCCACCGTGCCTGAGTCCGCTTGTAAGGCTTCAGCGTCATGCTGAGGACTTGGCAGAAGCGGGGGAGGGCTTCTGTTCGTGGGAAGAGGCTGTCTGCTGCAGTCTTTTTCCCCTTCCTCTGCCCCGGGGCAGATATGAGTGGCCTTTTGCCCGCTTGCCCTTATGGGGACGAAAGGACTGAGCCTGAAAAGACGGTATCTTTTTCTGCTGCGAGGTGACTTGGGGTAAAAAGGTGGATTTTCCAGCCGTTGCCGTGGCCACCAGGTCCGATAGACCGACCCCAAATAACTCCTCCCCTTTATACGGCAATACTTCCATATGCCGTTTGGAATCCGCATCCCCTGACCACTGTCGCGTCCATAATCCTCTTCTGGCAGAAATGGACATCGCACTTACTCTTGATGCCAGAGTGCAAATATCCCTCTGTGCATCTCGCATATATAGAAATGCATCCTTTAAATGCTCTATAGTCAATAATATATTGTCCCTGTCCAGGGTATCAATATTTTCAGTCAGGGAATCCGACCAAGCCACCCCAGCACTGCACATCCAGGCTGAGGCGATTGCTGGTCGCAGTATAATACCAGTATGTGTGTATATACTTTTAAGGATATTTTCCAGCTTCCTATCAGCTGGTTCCTTGAGGGCGGCCGTATCAGGGGACGGTAACGCCACTTGTTTTGATAAGCGTGTGAGCGCCTTATCTACGCTAGGGGGTGTTTCCCAACGCGCCCTAACCTCTGGCGGGAAAGGGTATAATGCCAATAACTTTTTAGAAATTAGCAGTTTTTTATCGGGGGAAACCCACGCTTCATCACACACCTCATTTAATTCATCTGATTCGGGAAAAACTACGGGTAGTTTTTTCACACCCCACATAATACCCTTTTTTGTGGTACTTGTAGTATCAGAAATGTTCAAAACCTCCTTCATTGCCGTGATCATGTAACGTGTGGCCCTACTGGAAAATACGTTTGTTTCCTCACCGTCGACACTGGAGTCAGTGTCCGTGTCTGTGTCTGTATCGACCTGAGGTAACGGGCGCTTTAGAGCCCCTGACGGTGTTTGAGACGCCTGTACAGGTATTAACTGATTTGCCGGCTGTCTCATGTCGTCAACAGTCTTTTGTAAAGTGCTGACACTATCACGTAATTCTTTCCATAAGACCATCCAGTCAGGTGTCGACTCCCTAGGGGGTGACATCACTAACACAGGCAATTGCTCCGCCTCCACACCATTTTCCTCCTCATACATGTCGACACAACGTACCGACACACAGCACACACACAGGGAATGCTCTGATAGAGGACAGGACCCCACTAGCCCTTTGGGGAGACAGAGGGAGAGTTTGCCAGCACACACCAGAGCGCTATATATATACAGGGATAACCTTATATAAGTGTTTTTCCCTAATATAGCTGCTGTATATATTTATATGCCAATTTAGTGCCCCCCCCTCTCTTGTTTTACCCTGTTTCTGTAGTGCAGGACTGCAGGGGAGAGTCAGGGAGCCTTCCTCCAACGGAGCTGTGAGGAAAAAATGGCGCCAGTGTGCTGAGGAGATAGGCTCCGCCCCTTTTTCGGCGGCCTTTCTCCCGCTTTTTTATGTAAAAATAGGCAGGGGTTAAATACATCCATATAGCCCAGGAGCTATATGTGATGTATTTTTTGCCAAAAAAGGTGTTTTTATTGCGTCTCAGGGCGCCCCCCCCCAGCGCCCTGCACCCTCAGTGACCGGAGTGTGAAGTGTGCTGAGAGCAATGGCGCACAGCTGCGGTGCTGTGCGCTACCTTAGTGAAGACAGGACGTCTTCTGCCGCCGATTTTCCGGACCTCTTCAGTCTTCTGGCTCTGTAAGGGGGACGGCGGCGCGGCTCCGGGACCCATCCATGGCTGGGCCTGTGATCGTCCCTCTGGAGCTAATGTCCAGTAGCCTAAGAAGCCCAATCCACTCTGCACGCAGGTGAGTTCGCTTCTTCTCCCCTTAGTCCCTCGATGCAGTGAGCCTGTTGCCAGCAGGTCTCACTGAAAATAAAAAAAAACTATTTAAACTTTTACTCTAAGCAGCTCAGGAGAGCCACCTAGATTGCACCCTTCTCGTTCGGGCACAAAATCTTAACTGAGGCTTGGAGGAGGGTCATAGGGGGAGGAGCCAGTGCACACCAGGTAGTCCTAAAGCTTTTTACTTTTGTGCCCAGTCTCCTGCGGAGCCGCTATTCCCCATGGTCCTTTCGGAGTCCCCAGCATCCACTAGGACGTTAGAGAAAGAAATGTAAAATCCGTGGTCTCCAGAGGTTCAAATAACGGAGACTGAAGGAACCGAAGCACCAATTTTAAATCCCAAGGTGCCGTAGGAGGTACAAAAGGAGGTTGTAACTGCAAAATACCCTGTAGGAAAGTCTGAATCTCTGGGATAGTAGTTAAACGGTTCTGGGGAAAAATAGACATGGCCGATATCTGTACTTTTAAAGATCCTAATCGTAAACCAGCCTCCAACCTTGACTGTAGAAAACGGAGGAACCGGCCTAGATGGAAAACCCCATCTTGAAGGAGGCCACCATCTTGCCTTGCAGACGAATACACAGATGGATGGGTACCCTGCAAGGCTGTAACACTTGTCTCACTAGAGCTTGCAGTGTTTGGGCCTTGTCCAATGGGAGAATTACCCGTTGTTCCACCGTGTCCAGGACCATGCAGAGGAATTGGAGTCTCTGAATAGGTATCAAGTGAGATTTTTGAAAATTCAAAATCCAACCGCGCTGGATTAGAAAATTCTGAGTCTAGGCAATACTGTTTAGAAGTAGTTCCTGTGACTGGGCACTTATCAATAAATCGTCCAAATAGGGAACAATATTTACTCCCTGCGTCTGGAGCTGTCTCATCATCTCTGCCATTACTTTCGTAAATACCCGCGGGGCTGAAGGGGATCCGGTCTGAAGATCGACAGTGTCTAGGTCGACAATGTTTAGGTCGACCACTATAGGTCGACAGTCACTAGGTCGACATGGATGGAAGGTCGACAGGGTTTCTAGGACGACATGTGCTAGGTCGACAGGTCTAAAGGTCGACATGAGTTTTTCAAATTTTTTGTCTTTTTTTGAATTTTTTCATACTTAACAATCCACATGGACTACGATTGGAACGGTAAAGTGTGCCGAGCAAAGCGGTAGCAGAGCGAAGGCACCATGCCCGAAGCATGGCGAGCGAAGCGAGCCATGCGAGGTGCACTAATTTGGGATCCCGGTCACTCTACGAAGAAAACGACACAAAAAAAAAATCCTCATGTCGACCTTTAGACCTGTCGACCTAGCACATGTCAACCTAGAAACCCTGTCGACCTTCCATCCATGTCGACCTAGTGACTGTCGACCTATAGTGGTCGACCTAAACATTGTCGACCTAGACACTGTCGATTTAATGAACCACACCCGGGCTGAAGATAGGTCAAATGGCAGGTCCTTAAATTGATAATGAGAATCCAGAAAAACAAAACGTAGAAAAGCTTGATGTGGTGTCCAGACAAGAAACAGACGGGTCTACTGTCGGTGCGGTTTCCCATTTCCATCTGTTATCATCAGGAAAAGGATAAGAAGATACAATTCTCTTCGGAATCTGAAACTTCCTATCCAGATGAGCCCAAGCCTCCTGAAGAAGGGTGTCCAGTTTTTGCGCTACCGGAAAAGTCACTGAAGACTTTTGCCTAGGTCCGAAAAAGGAAGGCTACACAGGAGCTGGATCCGAATCAGGAATTTTGAAGATATCTCTTACCGCCAAGATAAGTGCATCGATTCCTTGTGAACTTGAATCGGACTCCTCCTGAGGGTATTCATCTACCGACTCCTGGACAAACTCACCTTCTTCCAGTGTTGGCATATCATCATCCGTTTCCTCTGATTGTAGCACTGCTGGTAAATGCTGTTTCTTAGATACCTGCTTAGAGGGAATGGAGAATTTTTGTGAAGAACCCATAGCTGAAGCTCAGTTTTCCACAGCTTTACCTAAATTCTGAGCTTACACTGACTCAGGTGCTTGTTTCAAAGCTTCTCTATCTTTTCTTGCTGCGGCAAGTTCCGAAGATAAGTGCGGGGGGCTCTCATTGTCAGCTCTTATGCAGCTGCAATGGAGACTCCCCAGGACGTAGGTCCAGCAGTCGGGGACCCAGGTGATGACGCCGCAGGGTGGGAACGGGGGTGGGGCCATAGAGGGGAGGAGCCAGCCACACACTAAAAAAATGTAAAGTGCACTCGGCTTGTGGCCCCTTATTATACCCCACTGCAATATCCATCCCCAGCGCCCCTATGGATGTTAGAGAAACTCATGTCGACCTTTTTACATGTCGAACTATAGACCGGATACCATATTGTCATAGCTTTATATTACACCTGTATAACAGTGACAGCGGAGTCTCGTACAGTAATGGCGGGGTCTGCGCCACCTGTATTACGGTAACGGCGGGGTCTGCGCCACCTGTATTACGGTAATGGCGGGGTCTGCTTCACCTGTATTACGGTAACGGCAGAGCCTGCGCCACCTGTATTACGGTAATGAAGGGGGGGGGGGGGTGGCTGCGCCACCTGTATTGTGGTAACGGCGGGGCCTGCGCCACCTGTATTACAGTAATAGGACACTAGAGTGTCAACCACCTGTACAGGGATAATGCAGCACCAGAGGCTGCTCCAGCTGCACTATAACAAGGCACCGGAGGCTGCTCACCCTGTAGTACAGCAACCTGACACTAGAGCTGCTCAGCCTGTAGAATAATAATAGCATTACCTGCTGCCAGACACAGCAATGGCTGCTCTCTGATCCTGCAGCCTTGTGGGAATGATAGAAGCAAGGCGGAGCTCAGACCAGGGGAAAATGGCCGCCGCTCCTGACGTCACTACATGGCCACGGAACCTATTGCTGCTGCCGGAATGGTCTACAAGAAAATGTCCGCCGGTCTTACGCACTGATGACATGTATTGTAATAATAATTACAGAAATCGGGGCTGTGACCTTGGTGTAAGAGGGGTGGGGCCAGTCACCAGAAATCGGCCTGCGCCAATCATACCCTAGTTCCGGGATGTGCGTTCCACCTGACTTCCGGCCAGTGCGTTCCACACATAGGAAGTGAGTTTTCATCGTCTGCTGCAGCCTCCCAGTGTCCGTGGAGATCAGGTAATGGCGTCTTACTATACAGGTGGAGCAGCTTGTGGTGTCCTGTTACTATTATTAGACGGGGAGCAGCCTGTGGTGTCCGGTTATTATTATACAGGGAGAGCAGCCTGTGGTGTCATGTTGTTATTATTATTATACAGGAGAGCAGCCTGTGGTGTCCTGGTGTTAATATTATAATACAGGGGGAGCAGCCTGTGGTATCCTGGTGTTATTATTATACAGGGGGAGTAGCCTATGGTGTCTTGTTGTTGTTGTTATTATTATTATACAGGGGTTGCAGCCTGTGGTGTCCACTTAATATTTTACAGAGGGAGCAGCCTGTAGTGTCCTGTTGTTGTTGTTGTTATTATTATACAGGGGGAGCAGCCTGTGGCGTTCTGTTATTATTATTATTATTATTATTATTATTCAGGGAGAGCAGCTTTTGATGTTTTGTTTTTATTATACAAGGGAGCAGCCTGTGGTGTCCTGTTGATATTATACAGGGGGAGCGGCCTGTGGTGTCCTGGTGTTATTATTATACAGGGGAGCAGCATGTGGTGTCCTGGTGTTATTATTATACAGGAGGAGCAGCCTGTGATGTCCTGGTATTATTATACAGGGGGAGCGGCCTGTGTTGCCCTGGTATTATTATAATACAGGGGGTAGGTATATGTGGGGTAGGTGTGTGCACAGGTGTGATCGCTTATGTAGTAGGTGATAGGAAAATGAAGAACCGGTAACACGTCCACAGGAAACACATAATGGGCGGAGTAATGTGCGTGGGAGAGTAATAGGGGTGTGAAGGACGTGAGAGTCCAGAGTAGATAAATATAGGGATTAGAGGAACGCTGCCTGGTGATCTTCTCATTCATCCCTTTAGGAGCATTACTTATACCCCCTCCCCCCTAATGTCCAGACCGAATGCTGTGAGCACATTACTCCGCCATTGTGTTTCGTGTGGACACGTCTGGCCGATGTCGGGAACTGATGCATTCTGGGTAGGTCAGATCGGGCGTTTCTGGTGGTTTCAGAGTTTCTAATAAAAGTTACGTTTTATCATTATATAAGAGTGTCCCCAGAGAGAGTCTTCTTTTCTCCTTTTATTATAGTATACAGGAGGAGCAGCCTGTGGTGTCCTGTTGTTGTTGTTATTATTATTATTATACAGGGGGAGCAACCTGTGGTGTCCTGTTGTTATTATTATTATTATACAGGGGGAGCAGCCTGTGGTGTCCTGTTGTTGTTGTTGTTGTTGTTATTATTATTATTATAGAGGGGGAGCAGCCTGTGATGTCCTGTTGTTATTATTATTATACAGGGAGAGCAGCCTGTGATGTCCTGTTAGTATTATTATTATACAGGTGGAGCAGCCTGTGGTGTCCTATTATTAGTATATGGTTTGAGTTGTATACGGAGTGGTGTTCAGTAATTATTATTATTATTATTATTATTATAAAGAGGGATCCGTCTGTTGTGTTCACTTATTATTATAGAGGAGGAGCAGCCTTCAGTGTACTGTTATAATTTTTATATGGGAGGAGTAGTTTTTAGTGTCCTGTTATTTTATGTTACTGTGGGGATCTTCTAAGACCAAAATATCTGCAATCTCCCTGTAACATATCGTGATTGGTGCAATTTGAAGCAAATGTGAGTGACAGGACCCAGACTCCTGTGTAATCTTATAACAATACTGATGCTCCTCACTTACGAACATAGGGGTGAGGAGGGTTTATTGGTTACTTATTGCTTTATTTCTACAGTATGTTACTTGTGTACTCTGGTGTTTCTTATAATTATTATACTTCTAGACCACTGAGTGTTTACTAGACGTCACATGAGGATGAGATGCGTCACTGATTCCCTGAGGATGGGGAACGACGGCAGTCACGTGACTGAGAGGATACTAAATCTCACCCTGGAGATCATCTACCTGCTGACTGGGGAGGTGAGGGGATCTGGGAGCGTCACAGTGACATCACTTATATCTATAGTAATAATACAGGGACATGACTGGGAAGGTGAAGGGATCTGGGAGCGTCACAATGATGTCACTTATTTCTATAGTAATAATACAGGGACATGACTGGGGAGGTGAGGGGATCTAGGAGCGTCACAATGTCACTTATATCTATATTAATACAGGGACATGACTGGGGAGGTGAGGGGATCTGGGAGCGTCACAGTAACATCACTTATATCTATAGTAATAATACAGGGACATGACTGGGGAGGTGAGGGGATCTGGGAGTGTCACAGTGACATCACTTATATCTATAGTAATAATACAGGGACATGACTGGGGAGGTGAGGGGATCTGGGAGCGTCACAGTGGCATCACTTATATCTATAGTAATAATACAGGCACATGACTGGGGAGGTACGGGGATCTGGGAACGTCACAGTGACATCACTTATATCTGTAGTAATAATACAGGGACATGACTGGGAAGGTGAGGGGATCTGGGAGCGTCACAATGATGTCACTTGTATCTATAGTAATAATACAGGGACATGACTGGGGAGGTGAGGGGATCTGGGAGTGTCACAGTGACATCACATATCTATAGTTATAATACAGGGACATGACTGGGGAGGTGAGGGGATCTGGGATTCTATGCAGTAATTGTGTAATTTATCTTTTCTTTGTTTCTCATAATACACAGGGTTACACAGTAGTGAAGAAGTCATCTGGTGAATGTGAGACACTAAGCAGCCGCCCCCGTGTGTCAGGAGGACTGAGCAGGACCCAGTGCCCCATCACGGAGCCTCCACCTCACTTACTGATACATGAGAAGTACAATGACCAGAGGATCCTGGAACTCACCAACAAGAACATTCAGCTGCTGACTGGAGAGGTGACTGCTGGGAATGGGGCATTATACAGTACACCAGGGGACGTGTCTGGGTGATGACTGGAGAGGTGACTGCTGGGAATGGGACATTATACAGTAACACCAGGGAATGTGTCTGGGTGATGACTGGAGAGGTGACTGCTGGGAATGGGGCATTATACAGTAACACCAAGGGATGTGTCTGGGTGATGACTGGAGAGGTGACTGCTGAGAATGGGAGATTATACAGTAACACCAGGTGACGTGTCTGGGTGATGACTGGAAAGGTGACTGCTGTGAATGGGACATTATTCAGTAACACTAAGGAATGTGTCTGGGTGATGACTGGAGAGGTGACTGCTGGGAATGGGACATTATACAGTAACACCAGGGGATGTGTCTGGGTGATGACTGGAGAGGTGACTGCTGGGAATGGAACATTATACAGTAACACCAGGGGATGTGTCTGGGTGATGACTGGAGAGGTGACTGCTGGAAATGGGGCATTATACAGTAACACCAGGGGATGTGTCTGGGTGATGACTGGAGAGGTGACTGCTGGGAATGGGAGATTATACAGTAACACCAGGTGACGTGTCTGGGTGATGACTGGAGAGGTGACTGCTGAGAATGGGAGATTATACAGTAACACCAGGTGACGTGTCTGGGTGATGACTGGAAAGGTGACTGCTGTGAATGGGACATTATTCAGTAACACTAAGGAATGTGTCTGGGTGATGACTGGAGAGGTGACTGCTGGGAATGGGACATTATACAGTAACACCAGGGGATGTGTCTGGGTGATGACTGGAGAGGTGACTGCTGGGAATGGAACATTATACAGTAACACCAGGGGATGTGTCTGGGTGATGACTGGAGAGGTGACTGTTGGGAATGGGGCATTATACAGTAACACCAAGGGATGTGTCTGGGTGATGACTGGAGAGGTGACTGCTGGGAATGGGAGATTATACAGTAACACCAGGTGACGTGTCTGGGTGATGACTGGAGAGGTGACTGCTGGGAATGGGGCATTATACAGTAACACCAAGGGATGTGTCTGGGTGATGACTGGAGAGGTGACTGCTGGGAATGGGAGATTATACAGTAACACCAGGTGACGTGTCTGGGTGATGACTGGAGAGGTGACTGCTGAGAATGGGAGATTATACAGTAACACCAGGTGACGTGTCTGGGTGATGACTGGAAAGGTGACTGCTGAGAATGGGACATTATTCAGTAACACTAAGGAATGTGTCTGGGTGATGACTGGAGAGGTGACTGCTGGGAATGGGACATTATACAGTAACACCAGGGGATGTGTCTGGGTGATGACTGGAGAGGTGACTGCTGGGAATGGAACATTATACAGTAACACCAGGGGATGTGTCTGGGTGATGACTGGAGAGGTGACTGTTGGGAATGGGGCATTATACAGTAACACCAAGGGATGTGTCTGGGTGATGACTGGAGAGGTGACTGCTGGGAATGGGAGATTATACAGTAACACCAGGTGACGTGTCTGGGTGATGACTGGAGAGGTGACTGCTGAGAATGGGAGATTATACAGTAACACCAGGTGACGTGTCTGGGTGATGACTGGAAAGGTGACTGCTGTGAATGGGACATTATTCAGTAACACTAAGGAATGTGTCTGGGTGATGACTGGAGAGGTGACTGCTGGGAATGGGACATTATACAGTAACACCAGGGGATGTGTCTGGGTGATGACTGGAGAGGTGACTGCTGGGAATGGAACATTATACAGTAACACCAGGGGATGTGTCTGGGTGATGACTGGAGAGGTGACTGTTGGGAATGGGGCATTATACAGTAACACCAAGGGATGTGTCTGGGTGATGACTGGAGAGGTGACTGCTGGGAATGGGAGATTATACAGTAACACCAGGTGACGTGTCTGGGTGATGACTGGAGAGGTGACTGCTGGGAATGGGGCATTATACAGTAACACCAGTGGACGTGTCTGGGTGATGACTGGAGAAGTGACTGCTGTGAATGGGACATTATACAGTAACACCAGGGGATGTGTCTGGGTGATGACTGGAGAGGTGACTGCTGGGAATGGAACATTATACAGTAACACCAGGGGATGTGTCTGGGTGATGACTGGAGAGGTGACTGCTCGGAATGGGACATTATACAGTAACACCAGGGGATGTGACTGGGTGATGACTGTATCACTGTGTGTGTCAGGTGTCTATAAGGTGTGAGGATGTCACTGTCTATGTCTCCATGCAGGAGGGGGAGTATATAGAGGAACACAGGAGTCTGTACAAGGACGTTATGATGGAGAATCACTGGCCCGTCACATCACTGGGTAAGAGGAGACTGTCATGTATTGTACAGGGGAGAGCAGGTATGGGGGCCCCTATATACACACATCATCTGATAATCACATATATACACTGTACTCAGTCACTGTGTGTCTCCTACAGATGGGCCCAGCAACAGAGATACCCCAGAGAGATGTCCCCGTCCTCTATATTCCCAGGACTGTACAGAGGAGAATCACAGGATCCCACAGGAGGATCAGGTAGGTGGGATTTAGGTTACATACCAAAGTAACTTTACACTATATCAGTTTTTCCCAACTTGTGGCCGTAGTACCCCAGGGGGGTACTCACTGTGATGTACAGGGGTACTTATTGTTCTGTAGTGATGGGGCTGGTGCAGGATATCCGGGTGATAATGAGACAGGGAAAGCAGTGTAATTGGGGGTCTCTAGCCCCATGCACCACAGTAGGACCATGATAACAACATGAGAACATCTATCCCTGTATAAGAAGGCAGATGGGGTTATAGGTTTAGGGGTCAGTCCTATTAGGGCTCCGAGCAATTTCGTGCGAATTCAGCCTGAAATCAGCTTGTCACAAGTGAGATATTGGGCGCTGTTGCTGGCGATAAAACGCCGTGGCAACAGCACAACGCACCCTTCACGGCTACTAGGATTGACCTCTTATTGTGCATTTTGCATTTTTCACAAATTGTGATAAGTAAGAAATATATGGGCTGTCATGTTTTTTTTATATATAACACCTAAATATTTTATCTGAATTATATTCATTCCCATGTATTGCTTCACAAATGTCAGGGGTACAAATAAGTCAAATGGACCGGAAGGGGGAACCCAGCGGGATATGACTGAGAACCATTGCACTATATGGTCTGTACAGAGCTGTGTGTCTAGTACTCTGATAGTCTCCTGATTACTCTGAGTAATGATGTCCGGCATTAATAACGCATTCATTTATATATGGGTGACTTAGGGTGAAGATCTTACAAATATAAAGGGAGAAGAAGAGACGTATGTGACTGATATGAAGGCAGAAGATATAGAGGGAGAAGAAGAGACGTATGTGACTGATATGAAGGCAGAAGATATAGAGGGAGAAGAAGAGACGTATGTGACTGATATGAGAACAGAAGATATAGAGGAAGAAGAAGAGACGTATATGACTGATATGATGGCAGAAGATATAGAGGGAGAAGAAGAGACGTATGTGACTGATATGAAGGCAGAAGATATAGAGGGAGAAGAAGAGACGTATGTGACTGATATGAAGGCAGAAGATATAGAGGGAGAAGAAGAGACGTATGTGACTGATATGAGAACAGAAGATATACAGGGAGAAGAAGAGACGTATGTGACTGATATGAGGGCAGAAGATATAGAGGGAGAAGAAGAGACGTGTGTGACTGATATGAGAACAGAAGATATAGAGGGAGAAGAAGAGACATATGTGACTGATATGAGGGCAGAACATATAGAGGGAGAAGAAGAGACGTATGTGACTGATATGAAGGCAGAAGATATAGAGGGAGAAGAAGAGACGTATGTGACTGATATGAAGGCAGAAGATATAGACAGAGAAGAAGAGACGTATGTGACTGATATGAAGGCAGAAGATACAGAGGGAGAAGAGGAGACGTATGTGAGGGGTGATCAGCAGTGTAAGGAGGAGGAAATCCCTACAGATATCGGCACAGGTGAGTAATAAACACTTATTACAGAAAATAGGATATTGATAACCTACCGGTAAATCCTTTACTCCTAGTCCATAGAGGATGCTGGGGACGACATCAAGACCATGGGGTATAGACGGGATCCGCAGGAGACATGGACACTCTAAAGACTTTTCATTGCGTGTGAACTGGCTCCTCCCTCTATGCCCCTCCTCCAGACCTCAGTTGTAGGAACTGTGCCCAGAGAGACTGACATTTCGAGGAAAGGGTTTACTTAACTAGTGGTGAGATACCTACCAACTCACACCCTCAACCATGCCGCACACATGGCATTCAACATAACACACGCCAACAGGCATGAACCAATTGCAGCAACATGTTGAAAACAAGAAAACAGAACTTGTGTAACTCTAATAACTAAACTGCAGGTAAAGTACGCACTGGGACGGGCGCCCAGCATCCTCTACGGACTAGGAGAAAAGGATTTACCGGTAGGTTATCAAAATCCTATTTTCTCTGACGTCCTAGTGGATGCTGGGAACTCCGTAAGGACCATGGGGAATAGACGGGCTCCGCAGGAGACTGGGCACTCTAAGGAAAAGATTAGCTACTATCTGGTGTGCACTGGCTCCTCCCTCTATGCCCCTCCTCCAGACCTCAGTTAGAATCTGTGCCCGGCCAGAGCTGGGTGCTCCTAGTGGGCTCTCCTGAGCTTACTAGTAAAGAAAGTATTTATTAGTGTGGGTGTTTCTGTCGGTGTATGTATTCCCTCCGCTTCCTCTCATTCTGAAAGTACTAAAGATCATGAGAAAAACAAAGGTTCAGGCGATCCTCATTCTTCCAGACTGGCCAAGGAGTGTTAGGGTCTCCTGCCCTGTGCTGCCACGTCGTCATGGCAACCGGGAGACAAGTGCTAGCGGAGTGACCTGAGCGCAGCTGATACTCCGGTTCGGGTCTTTTGCTGTGCAGTGGTTATAGGCTCTGTGCATGGCAGGGGATCCGGTGCTGGTTTTTGTGCTCACAGTCTGTGAGGTCTGAGTGGGGCGTGGACAGCACCTGCTTTATAAGGCCTCTTCTCAGGGTAAGCAGATGCTGCTGAATCTTTGTTGGTTAGTCAGTTTCTGAAAGTTAGCCAGTACTGTGTAGCTTTGTATTTGTTTGTTGCTTACTGCAAATAGGCCTGGGGATTTGGTATTACACTCTGCCAATCCAGACCTAGCAGTAAGACTGGAGTCAGTCGTTTAGCTTGCTGGGGTTCTGTTACTACTCTGTGAACTTAGCAAGTTTGCGGCTGTATTCTAAGACTTGCCTGTCTAATCCTGTCTCACTTTGCTAGGTGTCAGGGGTCAGTTTAGTGGCAGTAAGCTGAACCTGTGCACTGCAAGTGAGAATTAGGATTGTGGAGACTCTCCTTGTGTCTATCATTCCATCTCTGACCAAGGAGTTTACTGCCACACCCGTTGGTAACCCTTTAGGGTTTTGCTGTTGCCCTTAGCAACAGCATTTCGGGTTCTCTACGTATTAAAACACAACATCTTGCTTTTCTCATCTGAGCAGTTCTAATACAAGGGAGATACCCAGTTCCTTAGCCTCTGGGCTTCTCTGTTCACTTTGTGTGTATTTTGTTACCCTATCACCTTCTGTGTACGTTATGTCATATTCCCCAGTCTGTCTGTAAGTCCATTTGTTTTGCATAACAGTTCAAACACCAGTACATTCCTGCAGGCACGGGAGTGCATAACAGTCCTGACACCAGTACTTTCCTGCAGGCATTGGTGTGCATAACAAGGAGGGCTTGGTATCCAGATTTTCAGGAATTACTCATAGGAGATCCCTGGCCTCTTCCTCTACGAGAGGATCTGTTACAGCAGGGGCCGTGTGTGTGTCAAAACTTACTGCGGCTACGTTTGATGGCGTGGCGGTTGAACGCTGGATCCTAGCCCGAAAGGGTATTCCCTGTGAAGTCATTCCCACACTTCCTCAGGCTAGAAAAGGTGTAACGTCTAAACATTACCACCGTATTTGGAGAAAATATGTGTCTTGGTGCAAATCCAAGAAGGCTCCTACGGAAGAATTTCAGTTAGGACGTTTTCTCCATTTTCTACAAGCAGGTGTGGATCCGGGCTTAAAGTTGGGCTCAATTAAAGTACAGATTTCAGCCTTATCGGTTTTCTTTCAAAAACAATTGGCCTCCCTTCCAGAAGTTCAGACTTTCGTGAAAGGCGTGTTGCACATCCAACCTCCTTTTGTGCCTCCAGTGGCACCATGGGATCTTAATGTGGTGTTGCAGTTCCTTCAATCACATTGGTTGAACCTTTACAGAAGGTAGAGTTGAAATTTGTCACTTTGAAAGTGGTCATGCTGTTGGCCTTGGCATCCGCAAGGCGGGTATCGGAGTTGGTGGCCTTGTCTCACAAGAGCCCTTATTTGATCTTTCATGAAGATAGAGCAGAGTTGAGGACTCGTCAACAATTTCTGCCGAAGGTGATGTCGTCGTTCCACATGAACCAACCTATTGTGCTGCCAGTGGCTACTGACGTCTTACTGGAGTCGAAGTCTCTCGATGTGGTCAGAGCTTTAAAGATTTATGTCGCCAGAACGGCTCAGATTAGAAAAACAGAAGCTCTGTTTGTCCTGTATGATCCCAACAAGATTGGGGCTCCGGCTTCCAAACAGACTATTGCACGCTGGATTTGTGCTACGATTCAGCGGGCTCATTCTATGGCTGGATTGCCGTTACCGAAATCGGTGAAGGCCCATTCTACTAAGAAGGTGGGCGCGTCCTGGGCAGCTGCCCTGGGGGTCTCGGCATTACAACTTTGTCGAGCAGCTACTTGGTAGGATTCAAACACTTTTGCTAAGTTTTACAATTTTGATACCCTGGCCGAGGAGGACCTCATGTTTGGTCAATCGGTGCTGCAGAGTCATCCGCACTCTCCCGCCCGTTCTAGAGCTTTGGTATAACCCCATGGTTCTTATGGTTACCCCAGCATCCTCTAGAACCTATGAGAAAATAGGATTTTAATACCTACCGGTAAATCCTTTTCTCTTAGTCCGTAGAGGATGCTGGGCGCCCGTCCCAGTGCGTACTGTATCTGCAGTTATTGGTTATGGTTACACACAGGTTGTGTTATGGTTATGGTCAGCCTGTTGCTGACATTGTTCATGCAGTTGGCTTGAGTTCTGTTGGATGCCAACAGTCAGGCTTCCGTTCCCAACATTCCACAGAGACAGCACTGACTAAAGTGGTTAATGATTTGGTCACTACGAAGTCTAAAGGCCACTACTCACTACTTATTCTTCTAGATCTATCTGCTGCATTTGACACTGTAGACCACTCTCTTCTCACACATACACTACAATCCCTAGGTCTTAAAGACACAGCCCTTTCTTGGTTCCTATCGTACCTATCTAATCGCTCCTTCAGTGTTCGCTTCTCTGAATCTACCTCCTCTTCGCTACCTCTTTCAGTTGGAGTACCGCAAGGCTCAGTCTTGGGTCCTCTGCTTTTCTCTATCTATACCTCATCTCTTGGTAAACTAATCGGCTCTTTTGGTTTTCAGTATCATCTGTACGCAGATGATACTCAAATCTACCTATCCTCCCCTGACTTGTCCCTATCTGTACTGTGCCGGGTCACTGAATGCCTTTCTGCCATCTCATCCTGGATGACATCTCGCCACCTCAAACTTAATATTTCAAAGACAGAGTTAATTATATTTCCACCGGCCAATAGTAGGTACCAACCTGATATCTCTATCACTGTTGAAAACTCGACTATCTACCCTACCCCACAAGCTCACTGCCTAGGTGTCATCCTTGACTCTGATCTGTCCTTTGTTCCCCACATTCAATCTGTCTCAAGATCATGTTACATGCATCTAAAAAACATATCCAAAATACGACCATACCTTACACAAGACACTGCTAAAACTCTAATCCACGCTCTCATTATCTCCCGCATTGATTATTGCAATAGTCTTCTAACTGGTCTTCCCAAAACGAGACTCTCCCCACTACAATCCATTCTGAATGCTGCGGCGAGGCTTATCTTCCTCGCTAGACGTTCATTGTCTGCAGATCCGCTCTGTCAGTCCCTCCATTGGTTACCTGTACTCTACCGCATTCAATATAAAATACTTTTACTCACACACAAGGCCATTAACCAAACTACACCAATGTACATCACTTCGCTTATCACAAAATATCTCCCAACCCGACCTCTTCGCTCTTAACAAGACCTGCGTCTCTCATCCACACTCATGACTCGCTCCCACTCACCACTGCAGGACTTTCATCGGGCTGCATCCACTCTGTGGAATGCCCTACCACGCACAATAAGACTCTCCTCTAGTATCCAAACCTTCAAGCGTTCCCTCAAAACTCACCTCTTTAGGCAAGCGTATCAAATTCCTGAACCGCCCACATAACTTTCATAAACCTTCCTATCAAATTACATCCACTCTGTACAGTCCACACATCCTCACATGTCTTCTCATTCTTTGCAATAGATAGCACCTTTCCTTGTGTACATATGCCTATTTCCCTATAGATTGTAAGCTTGCGAGCAGGGCCTTCCTACCTCTATGACTGTTATCACCCAGTTTGTTATTGTTATTTCAAATTGTAAAGCGCAACGGAATTTGCTGCGCTATATAAGAAACTGTTAATAAATAATAATAAATAATGCCATGTTGCGTGGCGTGTTTGTGGTGTGAGCTGGTATGTATCTCACCTTAGTTTAACAATAATTCATTTCCTCGAAATGTCCGTCTCCCTGGGCACAGTTCCTATAACTGGAGTCTGGAGGAGGGGCATAGAGGGAGGAGCCAGTTCACACCCATTCAAAGTCTTAAAGTGCCCATGTCTCCTGCGGATCCCGTCTATACCCCCCCATGGTTCTTAGGGTTACCCCAGCATCCTCTACAGACTAAGAGAAAAGGATTTACCGGTAGGTATTAAAATCCTATTTTTTCTGTTGGCTATTGCCTCTGCTAGGAGGGTGTCAGACTTAGGTGCTTTGTCCTGTCATCCACCCTTTCTGATATTTCACCGTGACCGTGCAGTTCTTAGAACTCGCCCATGTCATCTACCTAAGGTGGTGTCATCTTTTCACCTTAAACAGCAGATTGTGGTACCGGCCTTTATCTCTCCTGGTTTGTCCTCCAAAGAGCAGTATTTGGATGTGGTATGGGCTCTCCGTATCTATGTGGAGAGGACTGTCTCCATCAGGAGGTCAGACTCTCTTTTTGTCCTTTTGGTTTTCACAAACGTGGCTGGCCTGCGAATAAGCAAACTTTGGCCAGATGGATTAAAATGGTGATTGCACAAGCTTATGCGTAGGCTGAGCTCCCAGCTCCTGATTCCATTAAGGACCATTCTGCTCGGTCCCCGGAACAATTCTGAAAGACAGCTATGTGGTCCTCAGTGAACACGTTCATAAGGTTCTATGCCTTTGATACTTCCGCCTCCCAGGATGCTTCCTTTGGACGCCGGGTTCTTGTGCACACTACAGTGCGTCCCCTCCCATGTGGAACTGCTTTAGGACATCCCCGATGTTATTCCCTGTGGAATACCAGTGTACCCCACCGCAGAAAAGGAGATTTATGTTAAGACTTACCATTAATTCTCTTTCTGCAAGGTACACTGGGTTCCACAGGGCGCCCACCCTGACGCACTTAGCTTCTTTGGGTTTGTATGGCATTAGCCGCTGGTACCTTCTCCTGTCGTGAGAATGTGGTTCTATTTGGCTAACATCTACCGTCTCTATTTTACCTGCTACTGCATTGGACTGGTTAACGAAACTGAGCTTGAGTGCCTGGAGGCGGGGCTATAGAGGAGGCGTTGCAGTGCTTCCTGGCAACAGTCAAAGCTTTAGCCTGTTGGTGCCTCGGATCAAGATCCAACTCTACACCCAAGTGTTATTGTCTGTGGAAACCAGTGTACCTCGCAGAAAGAGATTTAACAATGGTAAGTCTTACCATAAATCTCCTTTTTTTTTTTTACATACATGGCTGTGCCTCCTCAGATTCTTCCCATTCTGTCCTTTCTAAATAAAGTATATCCCGGTATAGTTATGTCCCTGTCATGATTTTCATTGCACCATGACTCTGTAATAGCCACAATATCTAGACCATCCCTTGTAATTATTGAAATGAGTTTGGGGGCTTTATATCCTAAGCTCCTAGCATTTGCACACATAGCTCTTAGAGTTAGGTTTGTGATTCTCCTCTTCCTAGCTATGTTCATCTCTCTGCCTATGTTTATTTGGTTTTGATCTGAATTATCTTCTGTTGCTGTGGATATGCTTACCATTCCCTTTGCCTGCAGAACCAATACATTTGGGTTGTGGGAACAAGTCGCCTTATTTCTATTTGGATCACTGCCCCATCTGTTAGTTTAAATAGTTCTTGATGAAGCATCCAAACTATTTACTTAGTATTCTCATTCTCCTTGAAGATGGGTGCAGGCCATCACTTTTGTATAGGCTTCTATCTTGCCAGATGGTGTGACTATGACATATCAATCTAAATCTCTCCTCCTCTTTTATGGCCATGAGTTCAGCATTAGCCAGCTCATTTGTCCCTAGGTGGACAATGACATCCACCTCCCCATCTTTTCTTGCTGCCTTCACAATTCTTAGCATGTGCTCGTTATCCCTTGCCGCTGCGGCTCCAGGTAAGCACCTTACTTGTTTCTCTACTTCATTACCATTTCCCAGGTATACTCCTATCATAATGGAATCTAGAAGTGCAGTGTTTCACACTCACAATTCACTTAAGTATTCAAGCTTCACTTTAGTATGCAAGCTAGGGTTAATTCTGATACAAATTACCCCTAGTACCTGTCCATGTGGTAGGGAATATAGATTGTAAGTTCCCCTGGTGGGACTGATGTGAATGACTAAATATTCTCTGTACAGTGCGGAGTAATATGAGTGCGCTATATAAAGATCTGTGAATAATAATAATACATTTATTTTATTTCCCCCAGATGGAGGCACAAGCAGGAATGCCTTGAAGGGAGATGTTAACTTGTCTGCAGATACTAAAACAGAAGATAACATCACACAGGATTCTCCAGGAGACGGCGCTGTTATGCTAAATATACATCCAGTACCTCTCGGTGCAGATATATCATCTGATCCCTCTAACTGCAAGGACTGGTCTCCTGATACCTCAGATTTTGTTACACATCGTGCAGCTCATACACCTGATAATATATTTCCCTGTTCCGAGTGTGGGAAATGTTTCACAAAGAAATCGCTTCTTGTTACACATCAGAGAAGTCACATAGATGAGAGGCCTTTTCTATGCAGTGAGTGTGGGAAATGTTTTACACTGAAATCAAATCTTGTTAGACATCAGAAAAGTCACACAGATGAGAGGCCATTTCCATGTTCTGAGTGTGGGAAATGTTTCACACATAAATCAGATCTTGTTCAACATCAGAGACGTCACACAGGTGAGAAACCATTTCCATGCTCAGAGTGTGGGAAATGTTTTACAGTGAAACAAAATCTTGTTGCACATTTGAGATGTCACACAGGTGAGAAACCATTTTCATGCTCCGAGTGTGGGAAATGTTTCGCACATAAATCAGCTCTAATTTTACATCAGAGACGTCACACAGGTGAGCAACCATTTCCGTGCTCTGAGTGTGGAAAATGTTTCGCACATAAATCAGCTCTAGTTTTACATCAGAGACGTCACACAGGTGAGCAACCATTTCCGTGCTCTGAGTGTGGGAAATGTTTCGCACATAAATCAGCTCTAGTTATACATCAGAGACGTCACACAGGTGAGCAACCATTTCCGTGCTCTGAGTGTGGGAAATGTTTTACAAGCAAATCAGATCTACTTAGACATCAGAGAAGTCACACAGGTGAGAAACCATTTCCATGCTCAGAGTGTGGGAAATGTTTTACACTGAAACAAAATCTTGTTGCACATTTTAGATGTCACACAGGTGAGCAACCATTTCCGTGCTCTGAGTGTGGGAAATGTTTTACACACAAATCAGCTCTTCGTATACATCAGAGAAGTCACAAGAGACAAACCATTTCCATGTCCTGAGTGTTGGAAATCTTTTACATACAAATCACATCTTTTTAGACATCAGCTTTCACACAGTAGAAAATAATTACTATGAGCTGATACAAAACAGGGTTGTAGCACAGCTCCTGTCACACAGTATTTGAACAATGCAAGTTAACCATCTGCAGACAATTGGAATGGATGTCATATAAGACTGGAGTAGATCACTTGGGTGAAACTAAAGTGTAATAACAGACCACATTATTGTTTTGTAGCATCTACATTTTGTGCATTTCAGTTAAACACGTAACAATATAAAATGCATTATAATTTTTAAAAACAGATATTATGGAAACTCGGATAAAATCCAAATTTTAGTTGTATTGGAATGGTGGATAAATGGTGACTCACAAACCACAAAGTAGTTCTTGGTGGGTAGAAACAAATGAAAGATGCAGCAGACAAGGAGTGTGGTTTGTATAGTGCAATATGTCGTGGATTGGGAAGCACTTTCTCCACGTCACACATATATACACATTTTCCCCATTGGTAAATATAGAAACGGGTAATGTAGGGTGACTGAGGTGGAGAACGGACTTTCCAGGTCTTTCATTACAGACAGTTCTAGCTGCAAATCTTACATTAAATAAACAATTTCTATCTCCTATGCCGAGATGTGTCATATTATATTGCAGATATCTTACTTCACTCCTAGATTATAATGTCTTATAGGTGATGCACCTACTTCTAGCTGCTATAAATGTGGGACACCATACACAGATATTGGGGGTAATTCCAAGTTGATCGCAGCAGGAATTTTTTTAGCAGTTGGGCAAAACCATGTGCACTGCAGGGGAAACAGATATAACATGTGCAGAGAGAGTTAGATTTGGGTGTGGTGTGTTCAATCTGCAATCTAATTTGCAGTGTAAAAATAAAGCAGCCAGTATTTACCCTGCACAGAAATAAAATAACCCACCCAAATCTAACTCTTTCTGCACGTTATATCTGCCTTCCCTGCAGTGCACATGGTTTTGCCCAACTGCTAACAAAATTCCTGCTGCGATCAACTTGGAATTACCCCCATTGTACGTTGCTTGTGGAACGGCCCACAAGTACAAGTATTATGGATGGAACGCCAAAATTATATTAACAATATACTGATAATTGAATTTGTTGATGAAACGTGGACCTTCTGGGGTATTTACTACAAGACAAATTCATGGAAATTAACCAAAGGTAACGGAACACGGCTTGTAAAATTGCCAGCCGGCACTAAGACTATATTGTCTCAATGGATCTCTCCTGATCCTATCTCTGTAACCTTATACCCCAGAATATATTCCTTGTTACTTATGGACTGGACTGATGTATCCCTGCAAAAAGAAAAATGGTGGCAAAATTCTATATATGGCTTCCTTATGTTCATACTTTGGGGGTCATTCCGAGTTGATCGTAGCTGTGCTAAATTTAGCACAGCTATGATCTTCCCTGACATGCGGGGGGACGCCCAGCACAGGGCTAGCCCGCCCCGCATGTCAGTCCGGCCCCCCGTCGCAGAAGTGCAAAGGCATCGCACAGCGGCGTTGCCTTTGAACTTCAAGAGTAGCTCCCGACCAGCGCAGCTTTAGTGTGCTGGCCGGGAGCTACTCATCGCTCTCCGGCCCGCAGCAGCTGCGTGTGACGTCACACAACCGCTGCGGCCCGCCTGGTTTGGTCCGGCCACGCCTACGGCGCATCCGCAGCAGGGACCCGTTCGCTCTGCTGCGTTAAAATGCAGCAAGCGACTGGGTCAGAATGACCACTTTTGCCTGCAGTTTTCATAGAAACACTGAGAAAATGTTTCCAGTCTACCTCATAGTATAACCTAGAGGTACTTACCTCTGGTGTAGCAGTGTAATGTATGTATGAGATATATTCCATGCTTCTTTCCCTTGTCCTTATTACTATGTTTTATATGTAAGAACAAGACCAGTATTGTTACATCTTTTTGAATTGCCCAATGTTATGGTACTGGGGATACTGTAAATGTCTGTATCTTCCTTTCTTATACATAACTTTTCTTCTGTGTTATTGTCAAGATTGTTGCTATATTCTTGTTACTCAGATGTGTATCTTTTTTGTTTTTATTGTATGAACTTGTCAAAAAGCAAAAACATAAAACGACTTGCTTTCTTTACCGTTTCTTGCAATTTAAATAAAAATAAAAATATTTGTTTTCTTGGGGAGATTGTCTTTTCTTTTTAAGATAAATAAGGAACTAATGGAATTTTCTTGAGAAAAAAAACAAGGCATAGATAATACAAAACAAAGAGATTTTTTGTCGGCACTTGTTACCACCACTGCAAGTCAGTATGTATCTAGCAAATGACAGCATATTCATATTTGTTCAAAACATTTATGGCTTGGAGGCCAGCGTCCAGGGTTCTTTATCTGCAATTTTCTACTATATGAAATTTGCTTCATATCTGTTCCCGGTGGAACTAGGATCTGATACATCAAGGTGTTAATATCTGTACATCAGGCATGTCCAAACTGCGGCCGTCCAGCTGTTGAGAAAATACACATCCCAGCATGCCCTGACACAGCTTTTGTATTCTCTGACAGCAAAACTGTGTCAGGGCATGCTGGGATTTGTAGTTTCACAACAGCTGGAGGGCCGCAGTTTGGACATGCCTGCTGTACATGAAAGAGTCATCACACCAAAAACCCAATACAACACAGTTTTATTAACAAAGGTTCAGTATATACTCAGGTTTGAAAATGGTTTTAGCATTCTGTCATGATCCGATCCCAGAATATAATATTTGTCATATTGTATGTGTGGTAAAATGTTATTTTCTGTGAACTGCATGCCATTCCCCTGTGCTAGGTTGTAAATACTGTGGACATAACCCCAGGGGGCCCAGGAGGTTATCACTCTGAGTGAATTTGACCAGGCCACTACTTCCTGATGCCATAAATGTGTTTAGTAGGGACAATAAAATGGAAGTAGACATTTATGTTCGGCAACAGTGATTTCTCATCCTGTGCCAGTCATAAATGTTTGAGGGGTGGAAGACTGCATCATTCAGTCCCCCTCTGTAAACGAACTGTGCAGGACAGCATTGAGCTGGTTAAAAACCCCAAGGCTGGGGGGGAGTGAGGGCAACTGAGGGTATAGCTATCCCTTTCACTGTAATATGTGTGTTCATTCTCATGGGGTGTAGGTGCGGCTAGAAGTGAACCGATAAACTGACCTGTGTCATTCCCACAGCCAGATCCTAAATTTGTGTGTAAGTTTAGGCTTCTGAATTATCTCTCTTTATTTTTGTTTGAGATTGTACCGTACTCCTGTGAGTATTCTAAAAATATTCTTAATAATCTTTGTAACATTTTTGTAACTAAAGCTCTAAAGTATTCTTGGAATTAAAATTACAATCAAGTTTCTGATTCTGTGCTTCTTTAAACATAAGGCCTCGTTTGGCCCACGTCTACCTATTTTTTCTAAGTATTGGAATGTGTGTGACAAGTAGAAGGGAAGGCTACCTTGCGTTTAGACCCTAGATCCCTCTGCTGGTGGCAGCGAATGTGCTTGCATAACCCTGTGTGTCCAAAGTGACCCACATGTCACAGGCGGCGCTTCTCAGATTGGCATATCTGAAGAAGCGACCGGCAGGTCCGTGACACGTTCAACCAATGAGCACATGCAAGGGAGCCCCATCGTCTTGGGTGCTGCCTGTACAGTTTAGGAGTGAGCTGGACTGGACACCATGAAATTGGTTCCTGTCATAGTTACAGAATTCTGTTGATCCGTATCTGGACCCTTGGGTATAACTGACATAAAGATGAAACAAGTGAACACAGGTACGGACTATAGCTGAGAAGCTCAGATGTCTATGGCAATCACAACCACACAGTGCCACTCTGGACTGGAATCAGTACAAAGATACAGAACTGAAACCCCAGACAATGAGAGCCTGGAACTGGTCGTACAGAACTCAACCTCGGGCCCTGCTAATGGAGCTAAAGGCTGGGACCCACTACTGGGAACTGAGATAAACACAATTGGAGAAATTTAGAAGTACATAGTACTGAACCTGAAGCACAGAAACTCAGAACTCTTAAGGAATCAGAGTCTAACATCTATAAGATTTTAGCTACTGCAGCTATCCAACTGGAATTGCTCTGATCCAAACCTGGAACTGGAATCAGACCCAGTGCAGAAAACCAGAAACCAAACCCCAGTACCAACCTATGGAAATAAGCAAGAGCGATGGAACAAAAGTCCAGTGTTGTTCCTACAGCCCTCTCTGAGACAGCACCCTGCATCACATCACATTTCTGGGAGAGTAGTGCCTTCTGCAGCCCCAGCTCCTCCAGTGTTGTTCCTACAGCCCCATCTGAGACAGAGAAGCTTGCATCATATCCCCTTTCTGGAAGAGATCTGTTCCTTCTGCTGACACAGCTCCTGCAGAGTGTTGTTCCTGCAGCCACCTCTATGAGACAGAGATACCCGCATCACATCCCCTTGCTGGGAGAGACCGGTGCCTTCTACTGCCACAGCTCCTCCATTGTTGTTCCTACAGCACCCAAAATCCAGAATCTCCCTCCTGTGGGAGTTACAAACTTCTCACCTGGTGAAGGGTTGAAGGTTCGGGATATAGAATTGGATTCTGTTAACCACAGACGCAAGCCTCAGAGGTTGGGGTACCGTAACCCAGGGGGTGCAGTTTCAAGGATGATGGTCAAGTCAGGAAGTTGTCCTTCCGATAAATATTCTGGAGCTCAGGGCAATCTACAACACCCTTCTGCAGGCCTCATCTCTTCTTCAGAATCAGGCCATTCAAGTTCAGTCGGACAATGTGACGGCGGTGATGTACATAAACCAACAAGGCAAAATGAAAAGTAGAGCCGCAATGTCATAGTTGTCAAGGATTCTCCTCTGGGCGGAAAAGCACGACGAGGCGTTGTCGGCAATCTTCATTCCGGGAGTAGACAACTGGAAAGCAGATTTCCTAAGCAGACACGACCTGCACCCGGAGGAATGGGTTCTCCACCCAGAGGTGTTCCAGTGGCTGACGCATCGGTGGGGTTATCCACAAATCGACATGATGGCCTCTTTCGACTCAACAAGAAGCTCAAGCGGTATTGTTCCAGGTCAAGGGACCCACAGGCTGTAGCGGTCGATGCCCTGACAACTCTGTGGGTCTACCAACTGGTGTACTTGTCTCTTCCAATTCCTCTGATCCCAAGAGTTCTCAAAAGAATAAAAAGGGAAAGAGTTCAGGCAATCCTGATTGCTCCATACTGGCCACGAAGGGCCTGGTATGTGGATCTTCTTGTTACACTACTCGAAGATCCGTGGCCTCTGCCTCTTCGAGAGGATCTTCTGCAACAGAGCCCATTCATTTATCAAGACTTACCACGGCTACGTTGGACGGCATGGAAGTTGAAAGGCTGATTCTAGCCAGGAGAGGGATCCCTGACAAGGTCATCCTATGATCCAAACCAGGAAGGGGGTGTGACGGATGCAGCCATGCCAGCGTCACATATTTTTTGGCCAGCCTGTTCCTACATTCAGTATGTAAGTCCAAGATGCAGGATATAACTGAGTGTGACCCTTTATGGTCCACTGCCTGCATGCTCACTGGAGTGGTGTATCCCCTACTATTGTGGACATTCACAGGACAATATATGGTTAAATGCTGAACCTGTCATCTACTATCTGTATTTAGGTAATTATTCCTCTTTTTATATGGTTGTGCCTTTCATGAAATATCTTTCTAGCCCTGATTTGCTCCCTACAAAATACCTATGAAATATATATGTGTGATTGTATTGTATTGCACCAGTGGGTGTAAGTGTTTGTTGTCAGGTGTGTGCCCAGCCAGTTTAGCTGTCTAGGACATGTTAAGTTCGATTAATTTTCAGGAAAAGAGCAATACCTTAAATACAGAAATGTTCAGGCTGCTGCAACCCTCTAAGCATGTGTGTGAAACCCCTATGAAATGCGTACACGTTGTGTAAGCACACCATCACGCTGTAAGCACAAAGTAGCTACACATGCGGCGGAATATACTTTATAACCCCTAACAGGAAAGCAATGCGACACCAGTTGTTA
Source organism: Pseudophryne corroboree (assembly GCF_028390025.1). Lineage (NCBI taxonomy): Eukaryota > Metazoa > Chordata > Amphibia > Anura > Myobatrachidae > Pseudophryne > Pseudophryne corroboree. The sequence goes on along the minus strand of NC_086446.1, from coordinate 24,219,607 downwards.
TGTAATGTTGTGGTCCAACCCAGCAACAAATATTTACTTAAAAGGGGGGTACAACAGAAATACAATAACACAAGAGAAAAGAAGCTACAACCAATGGATACATACGTTTGTTCGCCTGCGCAACCCGATTCCGGTCCTCAGTCAATCTGGATAGATGACCTTCAGAGAATAGACAGAGGCCAGCCAGGAGGCTTGGTTTTATACAATGGTCCAAAGCATGAAACAAAGGAAACTATAATCTCTTCTTTCATAGGTCAAAGAGCTGGTCATTTACAGTACATGAGGGGTCATAGGTTGGTTTGAACAGGTGGGTGATGCTTAGTCCAGGTGTACTTGCAGATGTCTTCCACTAGGTTCCCGCCGAATATCAAGAGTACAGTACATACAGTGTGATATTAATAATATATTCCTGCGCATATCTATACGCAGGAGCGTGCTACTTTCTGCAAACTGCCATCGGAATATTGCCCTTGAAATACTGTACAGCTGGATACCAAACACCACCTCCTAACCTAATTCTGTCCCCTCATACCCTGTAAAGTTGAATCCCTCTGTTATACCTTTGAAGCAAATGTAACTTGCTGGTGTGCGTGTAGGCCAGGGGTGGGAACCTTTTTTCTACCAAGGGCCATTTGGATATTTATAAAATCCTTCGGAGGCCATACAAAAATTATCAACTTAAAAATTTGCCTGCCCCAGTAGATATGCCACCCGTCAGTAGTTATGCCCCATTAGATATGCCCCCAGTCAGGTTTTATGCCCTATTAGATATGCCCCCAGTAAGTTGTTATGCCCCATTAGATATGCCTCCTAGTAGTGCCGCTTACACACACGCACACACACACACACATTAAAAGGAAGAAAAAACACAATACTCACCAGCCCCGCTCCTGCTTCCGAACCGTTGCCCTCCACCTGGACGCCGGTCCTCAGAACTATGGGAGAGACGTCATGACATCTCTCCCATAGCACCGCACAGACGCACACTGCCAGAGCCGAAAGACGGAGTTCAGGAGTGAGCTCCTGCCTCCGGCTGCTGCTTAGGAGCCGGGCACCCGTTAGTAACAAAATCTCAGTGGGTGCCTGGCATCTCCCTCGGTTAGGTGAGCCTGGCCGAGCCGGATCAGGTGGCTCTGCTGGCCTTATATGGCCCGCGGGCCTGAGGTTCCCCACCCCTGGTGTAGGCTATGTGTAAATTATGCACTATATGGATTAAATATCAGATATGTTTTTGTGGCTTTTCCATGTGAATGCGTATGCTACCGTATTTACTCATACCATGTGCTAATACACAGGACCTCGTGGGCCAATATACACGTGCGAGTATGCGCACGCACGGCAGAACAAGCACCCGCACGGAGGCCACTCTGTGTGGTGTTTGCACGTGAAGCGTGTGACTATATTTTCGACTTCGACAGTCCACCCTTTGACAGTCAACAATAACTGCCACATATAATAAAACTGAAAATATTACATATACTTTATATACAAAGTTCGGATGACCGGGGAGAGTTGTAGGTGGGAAATGTATAGCCTAGTGGGATAGGAAAAAGCATGTATGTATGAATTAATGTCTATGGGGCATGTATCATCATGCAGTATATGTTCTAAGTAAGGTTCGAGGTATTGCGACATATACATTAAATTTTTCTCATCCCGTATTAAGGGTCTGTACATGGGCAAACAAACACTACCGAGCTCTTTTTGGGCAAGGGTCATTAGCCCTCACCTTTCCGGCTTCTTATACCCACAAATGTGGAGCACATTTATCTGATGATGCATGGAGGTGAAAGGTATGTGTGTGCTACTATATGTAGATAACGTTTATCGACTATGTGTGCCATTAACTGAAGGTTGCAGAGATGAGGGTAAGACACATAAAAATACATTCACATAAATTTGTGTATAGTTGACGTCTTTTCCGGTTGGAGGTTTCTGGGTAGAGGGGGAAAACAGAAAAAAATAGTGAAAGAAACAGGCCATGAAATTCATTTGCAATCCTTATCATAACACTGTCTCTACGGATAGGTCATAAATCAAGTCTGTTGCTGTAACAGCGCCATCGCTCCTTAGACTCATCAAATTTGTGCTGTTTGCGCCGCGTCAAGATTCTAACACATCTGAATATCAGACTAATAATTATGACGACACCCAGGATACAAAGGAGAAACTTTCCTGCACTCGCAATTACATTTTGCACCCACTCTCCTAACCCCCGAGAACCATTTGAGTGGGTTCAACCATGAGGCCCAGCCGGTCATTTCATTACCCACAGCCGTCAAGGTAAGGTTGTGTTTCCTCCTGAACTCCCACTTTAACTACAAGATCTCATCCATCCTTTGATCGATGATCTCTGTTGGATCTTCAGTGCTATTCGTAATATACGTACAGCACTTCACCCCATATTGAGTTGCCAGAGTAACACAATACCCACATGTCACAGCCGTGACATAATTAAGGACCATCCTGTGCTGGAACAGCTCCTTCTTGTAGACTTGTAGCTCCCTACCCGTATACCTGAAGGTGTCATCATACATCTCAGTGATATTATCTATCAAGTTTGCCAGCGCATGGATGTACTTATAATTTATAGTTCCTCTGGCAGTACGGGTGATATCTAATGCGAGAAGGAACTGAATCCCGGTGGAATTATGGATCAAATCAGAGGCTGCGTGCTCTGTCTTATCTATGAGGTGTGTCTTGATGTGTTCATAATGGGTACGAGTATAAGGAGTCTGAGCGTTGCGGTGAATGTCTTTCATTTTGTCGTGTGCTATGGTCATAACCTCTGGTAGAACTCTCCCAATAAAACACAACTATTCAGAGCTCGGAGTAAGCCACTTGTACGCTTTCCTCCCACATATGAAGTATCTGGAAGAACATACGGGACAAAATGCAACAAAACATTATCACATATCTTCCTTATAAAGAAACCGGTCCCCAGTTCTCTCATTTGCTCAGTACAAGTATCGGGCTGGATGATGTGGGCACAATACTATGAATCTATGTTACTGAAAGTACTTCCCACTGGTGGCTATCTTGCGTACAAGTTCGGAGTCGATAGGTATTCTATCAGCTCTGTGTGAAAAGGTCATTGTCTGGTTATTCCATGTCACTTCCCAATTTTCTGGTTTCCAGAAATTGGACACATTAAAGCACAACAGCGACCTATCTACGTGGTACTGGTGGAGATTCAAGCTAGGGGGCCTAGATATATTGAATTTCTTGTCCACCGGGCCCCCCCCCCCTGTAATTCGAGTACCTCATCTATCGTTAAAGGGTATGGCACTAATCCCGACTTACTCTGTCCTCGAGGTACCTGTGAGCACACCCAGCATTCTGTTTGGTTTAAGACCGTACCCACTAATCAGTGGTAATCACTCAAAGGATGTCTGCCAATGTCAATATTACTGTTTGACTGACATCTCTGGATGCACCCATCTTCGACTATGTTTTCGCAATGCTTACATATACAGTATTCATCAGACAATAACCCTTCACATTGCCTCTGAGCTCTGTGACTACCAGATCTCTTACTGATACCAGCCTTGACCAAAGTGATGCGCTGATCCTGGGGTCCTAAGAATCCATACTCTCCATCAGAACCCATTCCAGATCCTTGCTCGATGTCACGGGGGCCCTCACAAAAACAGATTGTCCTGATCAAAAACAGAGTCTCAAGAAAAAGCTGAAACACAGTCTCTTGGTGTGGGTCCTTTTCGTTAAGGAGCAAAAATAGGAAGAGGAACAAAAAGAAAAATGCAGTGGGGGTGAAAAAAGAAAAATGGTACGACAACCGTCCTTGATTTTGTTGTTCTCCGCGCTCAGGTGCCGTTCAACAGTCCTGCCTCTCAGCTTTCCCGAAACAGATTCTCTAGTGATACGACGTTCTCTTCACCTTTCTCTTTGTCACAAGTTTTCTCCGGGTCAGCAACCTTCTTGCAGTGGGATGAGTGGACCCAAGTCTCTCTCTCAGCAACCTTTAGTGCTGTCGTGCTGGTCAACAAAACTTGATACGGTCCTTCCCACCTGTCTATGAGGCAACCTGAGCGTAAAACATTTCTAATCATCACATAATCCTCAGGCTCAATGTCATGACAATTACTGTTCGGTAGGTCAGGAATCACCAGCTTTAGATTACTTTGCTGGTTTCTCAGTTGCTGGCTCATCCTAACCAAATATTGCACAATTATTTCGTTATTGCACTTCAAATCATCCCGAGGGTCTATCATTACATGGGGTTGTCGTACAAAGAACTTTGAAGGGTGATAGGTTAAGCGGTGACCTGGGAGTGGTTCTGATGCTGTACAACACTAGTGGCAATGCTTCTGGCCACAACAATCCAGTTTCAGCCATCACTTTGCAGCTTGTTCTTAATAGTGCTGTTCACTCTCTCTACCTTCGCACTTGCCTGTGGCCGGTATGGAGTATGCAGCTTGCCATTAATACCCATCAGTTTGCACATGACCTGAAAGACTTCACCTGTAAAATGGGTACCCCTATCACTTCCAATCATTCTAGGGATACCATATCTACACACAAATTCCTGCACAATTTTCTTTGTAGTGAACACAGCAGTATTTGTGGCAGCAGGGAACGCTTCTACCCAATTTGAAAAGACATTGGTACATACTAATACATTTCAAATTCCTACAGGGTGGTAACTGTATGAAGTCGATTTGTAGTACCTGGAAAGGTCCGTCTGTAGGAGGGATATGGGATGGCTCCGTTGGTATTGTCCTACCAATATTCTTCCTCAAGCAAGTAAGACATGTCATTGCTTTCTTACCTGCATGAGAAGAGCACCCTAGTGCACTCCAGTAGGCTCTTACCAATTTGCACATACCCAGATGAGTCAGACCGTGTGCCGCCTCAGCTAGGCTTGGGAGATATGCCCTGGGGGCCACTGGCTTACCGTGTCCATCTGTCCAGAGGCGGAACTACAGCCAGTGCAACCAGTGCATTGCACTGGGGCCCGCCTCTGTCCAGGGGCCCAAAGCATGTAATGAGTCAAACTGACTCATTACATGCCGCTGTGTGCTGCAGGCAACCACTGCCCGCAGCACACAGGGCCAATGCCGTTTCTAGCGGCGGGCGAGCCGTGCAACCGCAGGGGCGCCCGCCGCGGCACTTAGCGTGTCCTTATCTTCCCCTCCTCCCATTTCCCGAGCACTCCTGCTCGGGGGGCGGAGTTTCAGAATGACGCGTTTGCGTTGTGACGTCACGACGCAATCGCGTCATTCCGCGAAACCCTGCCCCCCGAGCAGGAGTACTCAAGAGGGAGGAGGAGCAGACAAGCCTGGAAGGAGGAGGCGGCCGGCACGAGGGAGGTGAGGCGTCCCGACCCGAAGAGTGGGAAGATCCTCTATGTAAGTAATCTCTCTCTCTCCCTCTCCCATCCTTCCCCCCCACTTGACACCTGCCTGACTCACTGTGTAAAATGGGGACACCTGCCTACCGCACTGTATAAAATGGGGACACCTGCCTGCCGCACTGTTTAAAATGGGGACACCTGCCTGCCGCGCTGTTTAAAATGGGGACACTTGCCTGCCGCGCTGTTTACAATGGGGACACTTGCCTGCCGTGCTGTTTAAAATGGGGACACCTGCCTGCCGCACTGTGTAAAATGGGGACACCTGCCTGCCGCTCTGTTTAAAATGGGGACACCTGCCTGCCGCTCTGTTTAAAATGGAGACACCTGCCTGCCGCGCTGTTTAAAATGGGGACACTTGCCTGCCGCGCTGTATAAAATGGGGACACTTGCCTGCCGTGCTGTTTAAAATGGGGACACTTGCCTGCCGCACTGTGTAAAATGGGGACACTTGCCTGCCGTGCTGTTTAAAATGGGGACACTTGCCTGCCGCACTGTGTAAAATGGGGACACTTGCCTGCCGTACTGTGTAAAATGGGGACACCTGCCGTACTGTGTAAAATGGGCATGCTGTCTGACGTAATGTGTAACAAGGGCACGCTGTCTGCCGTTATGTGTAAAAAGGGCACGCTGTCTGACGTTATGTGTAAAAAGGGGACGCTGTCTGCCGTTATGTGTAAAAAGTGTACGCTGTCTGCCGTTATGTGTAAAAAGCGTACGCTGTCTGCCGCTATGTGTAACAAGGGCACGCTGTCTGCCGTTATGTGTAAAAAGGGGACTCTGTCTGCCGTTATGTGTAAAAAGTGCACGCTGTCTGCTGCTATGTGTAAAAAGGGGGAATCTGCCTGCCGTAATGTGTAAAAAGGGGCACGCTGTCTGCCGTAATGTGTAACAAGGGCACGCTGTCTGCCGTAGAGATGAGCGGGTTCGGTTCCTCGGAATCCGAACCCGCCCAAACTTCACCCTTTTTTGCACGGGTCCGAGCAGACTCGGATCCTCCCGCCTTGCTCGGTTAACCCGAGCGCGCCCGAACGTCATCATCCCGCTGTCGGATTCTCGCGAGACTCGGATTCTATATAAGGAGCCGTGCGTCGCCGCCATTTTCACACGTGCATTTAGATTGATAGGGAGAGGACGTGGCTGGCGTCCTCTCCGTTTATATAGTTAGTAGTTAGTTGATCTGATTGCTACTGCTTAGCTTATTGTGGGGAGGATTGGGGAGCAGCTGTTAGGAGGAGTACAGTCAGTGCAGAGTTTTGCTAGTTTTTTTTATCCGTTCTCTGCCTGAAAAAAACCGCTCCATACCATATCTGACTGTGCTCAGCCTCAGTGTGCTGCATGATATATCTATGTATATCTGACTGTGCTGAGTGCTCACTGCTCACACAGCTTAATTGTGGGGGAGACTGGGGAGCAGTTATAGCAGGAGTACAGTGCACACTTTTGCTGCCAGTGACCACCAGTATATTGTCTGCCTGAAAAAGTTAAACACTCCTGTGGTGTTTTTATTTTTTATTCTATAAACGCATTCTGCTGACAGTGTCCAGCAGGTCCGTCATTCATTATATTATATAAATATTTACCTACAGTAGTGTTATATTTTTTTTTCATCACTATCATCTTTATCATCTCTATATTAGCAGACGCAGTACGGTAGTCCACGTCTGTAGCTAGTGCTACCTCTGTGTCGTGAGACTCGTGACTACTAGTGCTCGGCCAATATTGTAAATAATATACCTCTACCTGTGTGGTGTTTTCTTTTTTCTATCTTCATTCATACTAGTCTAGTACTAGTTAGTTTAGCAGTCTGCTGACAGTGTCCAGCAGGTCCGTCATTATATTATACATACCTACAGTAGTGATATATATATATTTTTTATATCATTATCATCTCTATACTAGCAGACACAGTACGGTAGTCCACGGCTGTAGCTACCTCTGTGTCGTCAGTGCTCGTCCATAATTGTATACCTACCTGTGGTGGGGGTTTTTTTTCTATCTTCTTCATACTAGTAGTTTAGCAGTCTGCTGACAGTGTCCACCAGGTCCGTCATTATATTATATACCTACAGTAGAATATTTATTATATTATCTATACTAGCAGACGCAGTACGGTAGGCCACGGCTGTAACTACCTCTGTGTCGTCAGTGCTCATCCATAATTGTATACCTACCTGTGGTGGGTTTTTTTTTTCTATCTTCTTCATACTAGTAGTTTAGCAGTCTGCTGACAGTGTCCACCAGGTCCGTCATTATATCATATACCTACAGTAGTATATTTATTATATTATCTATACTAGCAGACGCAGTACGGTTGGCCACGGCTGTACCTACCTCTGTGTTGTCACTCGTCCATAATTGTATACCTACCTGTGGTGGGGTTTTTTTTTCTATCTTCTTCATTCTAGTAGTTTAGCAGTCTGCTGACAGTGTCCACCAGGTCCGTCATTATATTATATACCTACAGTAGTAATATATTTATTATATTATCTATACTAGCAGACGCAGTACGGTAGGCCACGGCTGTACCTACCTCTGTGTCGTCAGTGCTCGTCCATAATTGTATACCTACCTGTGGTGGGGTTTTTTTTTCTATCTTCTTCATACTAGTAGTTTAGCAGTCTGCTGACAGTGTCCACCAGGTCCATCATTATATTATATACCTACAGTAGTAATATATTTATTATATTATCTATACTAGCAGACGCAGTACGGTAGGCCACGGCTGTACCTACCTCTGTGTCGTCAGTGCTCGTCCATAATTGTATACCTACCTGTGGTGGGGTTTTTTTTTCTATCTTCTTCATACTAGTAGTTTAGCAGTCTGCTGACAGTGTCCACCAGGTCCGTAATTATATTATATATACCTACAGTAGTAATATATTTATTATATTATCTATACTAGCAGACGCAGTACAGTAGTCCACGGCTGTACCTACCTCTGTGTCGTCACTCGTTCATAATTGTATACCTACCTGTGGTGGGTTTTTTTTTCTATCTTCTTCATACTAGTAGTTTAGCAGTCTGCTGACAGTGTCCACCAGGTCCGTCATTATATTATATATACCTACAGTAGTAATATATTTATTATATTATCTATACTAGCAGACGCAGTACGGTAGGCCACGGCTGTACCTACCTCTGTGTCGACTCGTCACTCGTCGTCCATAAGTATAAGTAATACTATCCATCCATCTACATTATACCTGTGGTGGCTTTTAGTTGTGCGCAAAATATGGAGAACAAAAATGTGGAGGTTAAAAAAATAGGGAAAGATCAAGATCCACTTCCACCTCGTGCTGAAGCTGCTGCCACTAGTCATGGCCGAGACGATGAAATGCCATCAACGTTGTCTGCCAAGGCCGATGCCCAATGTCATAGTACAGAGCATGTAAAATCATTGCGCCTCTTTTTTTCTTTGCGTCATGTGCTGTTTGGGGAGTAGTTTTTGGAAGGGCCATCCTGCGTGACACTGCAGTGCCACTCCTAGATGGGCCAGGTGTTTGTGTCGACCACTAGGGTCGCTTAGCTTACTCACACAGCTACATCATTGCGCCTCTTTTTTTTCTTCTTTGCGTCATGTGCTGTTTGGGGAGTAGTTTTTGGAAGGGCCATCCTGCGTGACACTGCAGTGCCACTCCTAGATGGGCCAGGTGTTTGTGTCGGCCACTTGGGTCATTTACATTAGCCATCCAGCGACCTCGGTGCAAATTTTAGGACTAAAAATAATATTGTGAGGTGTTCAGAATAGACTGTAAATGAGTGTAAATTATGGTTATTGAGGTTAATAATACTATGGGATCAAAATGACCCCCAAATTCAATGATTGAAGCTGTTTTTTAGGTTTTTTTGAAAAAAACACCCGAATCCAAAACACACCCAAATCCGACAAAAATAATTCGGTGAGGTTTTGCCAAAACGCGTTCGAACCCAAAACACGGCCACGGAACCGAACCCAAAACCAAAACACAAAACCCGAAAAATTTCAGGTGCACATGTGTAAAAAGGTCACGCTGTCTGCCGTAATGTGTAAAAAGGGGATGCTGTCTGCCGCTATGTGTAAAAAGGGCATGCTGTCTGCCGTTATGTGTAAAAAGGGGGACGCTGGCTGCCGTAATGTGTAAAAAGGGGATGCTGTCTGCCGTAATATGTAAAAAGGGGATGCTGTCTGCCGTAATGTGTAAAAAGGGGATGCTGTCTGCCGCTATGTGTAAAAAGGGCATGCTGTCTGCCGTTATGTGTAAAAAGGGGGACGCTGGCTGCCGTAATGTGTAAAAAGGGGATGCTGTCTGCCGTAATGTGTAAAAAGGGGATGCTGTCTGCCGCTATGTGTAAAAAGGGCATGTTGTCTGCCGTTATGTGTAAAAAGGGGGACGCTGTCTGCCGTAATGTGTAAAAAGGGGAATCTGTCCGCCGTAAGGTGTAAAAGGGTCTCTACCTGGTGTAGTGGTGCTACTGTGTGGCGTAATTTGAATAATGGAGACTACTGTGCACCGTTTTATGAATTGGTATTATGTTGTGGCCACACCCCATCCCCACGAAGCCACGCCCCTATGTATTTTTGCACGTGCCTACGGCGCGCACTGCCCCTGATTTGCATTCAGGGGTGGGGCTCCGATACCGTTTCTTGCACACAATGCTAAAATGTCTAGTTACGGCACTGTTGCTAGGTATCCATTTCTCTGGCCCTGAGCAGGACCCCTCACCAGATCCTCTCCAGGAGTGAGGAGGTGGACTTGGATGGGATGAGGGGGGCCCAAAGCATTTTGTCGCACATGGGCCCACCGCTCGCTAGTTCCGCCACTGCATCTGTCCAAAGTCCTGAGGAATCCTGACCATATCCCTTTGCCTTCCAGACCGCCCTCTCCTGTAGGGAACACAAATTTTGCATTTCAATTTAATTGTTGTGTATTTGTTGTATGTGGTAAAACGTCTCTAGAGGAGGAAGATGAGAGAATAAAAAAAAAAGAAAATGTCAGGTTTGCGTTCACTAACAGGCTGCACACCATCATGCATATCAGTGTCCGTACACAATCTCCCTTTACCAGTATTCCCATTCTCCACCCTTTGTGCATGACAAGGCACACTGCAGTAATACTGGTGCCACCATGCTGGTGAGATATACCGGGTTCGGGCAGCACTTTGAAAGACCAATTAGGCATGTGGAGTATGAACTGTAATCAGGTCCATGTATTGTACCCTCCTGTAGGTAAACGTAAGAGATGAAGAGCAGTGGCGTAAGTTCGTCACAGTCACCCGGAGGCAAGATAAATATTGGTACCCCCCTATTTCCTATATTAAGATAAATATATGTATGTGTGTGTGTGTGTGTGTGTGTGTGTGTGTGTGTGTGTGTGTGTGTGTGTTTATTATATGCAGTGTTCTGAAAAACATTTATATACTGTATTTATACATTTAATTGTCTTTTATTTTAAATCACACATTTCTTAGCAGTCATACCCAGGATTAGAACTCATGATCTGTTACACTGACAGCAGACACTTTACTGATGGAGTTATTTGCTCCTGTAGGGGAAGTATGAGAATTCTAACTATATGAAGTTACGGGTAATTGTCAGAAAAGTATCTTCATATAGTTAAAATTCTCATATTTCCTATACAGGAGCAAATAACTTCATCAGTAAGGTGACTGCTTCCAGTGTAATAGGTTGTGGTTTCTAATCCTGGGTGTGATACTTGTAAAATGTGTATATTCAGTATAATAAAGAGGGTGTGATTTGTAAGGTGCATGGACCAGTGAGGAAGTCGGCCACTGAAAAGACAGCGGCAGAGATCAATTAACTTAATTCAATGGTGTCACAGAATGGGAGTAGAGGTGCCCCCCTTCAGAGCAGGAGCCCGGCGGCAGATAACTCCATTGCCTCCCAGAGTTCTGCCTCTGATGAAGAGGAAACTGTGAAGACCAACCACATAGAGGTTGGTAACAGATAAGTTTGTAGAGGTGAAGAGGATTTTATTAAAATGACAACTGGATTGGGCACTACGGGGAATTGATTCCCTACTTGGTCTACTCCCTTTAAAATCTGTGTTTGTTGTATCACTACTGGGACTATCCCAGCCATCAATCCAGTGTCCTGTCCATCCTAAGGTCATAGGGAACCCGGTATTTTGCGAGATAATTTCCTCTACCTGTGATGGACATGAATCTAGAACGGGTGTGGTTCATTTTATCGACAGTGTCTAGGTCGACAATGTTTAGGTCAACCACTATAGGTCGACATGGATGGTAGGTCGACAGGATTTATAGGTCGACATGTGCTAGGTCGACAGGTCTAAAGGTCGACATGATGATTTTTTTTTTGGGTGTCGTTTTCTTCGTAAATTGACCGGGATCCCAAATTAGAGCACCGCATCCCCTCGCAGGGCTCGCTCCGCTCGCCATGCTTCGGGCATGGTGCCTTCGCTCCGCTGCCGCTTCGCTCGGCACACTTTACCGTTCCAATCGTAGTCCACGTGGATCGTTAAGTATGAAAAAATCCCCCAAAAATGTGAAAAACTCATGTCGACCTTTAGACCTGTCGACCTAGCACATGTCGACCTAGAAACCCTGTCGACCTTCCATCCATGTCGACCTAGTGACTGGCGACCTATAGTGGTCGACCTAAACATTGTCGACCTAGACACTGTCGATCTTCAGACCGGGTCCCATCTAGAACAGTGGAATGCAACATTAGTCTTTGTGGGTGTCTAACATACTTTGTACTTCCTGAGCAGGAGCACACTATATGTATATCATATTTAACAAAGTCTCTGTTGATTAAGTTAGTCAGGGGTCACCGTTGCTAGGAGAAAAAGTTTAGCTTCATAGAAGCCCCATCTTAACTTCAGGAGGTTTTGTCAAAGGGTAATGTTGCACTTATCTCGTTCTTCCCATTTGCCAAATTTGTGTTTTCTATGTGGTTTTGAATCCTTACTATATGTCCCTTGGTCCCGTCTATGTGTTTGATAACGTGGCTCGTGTTGTCTAGGAGGTCTATATTTACTATGTGTCCCACAACTTCTACAATCCCTGGCAAAATGCCTTCCTGCAATGGAAACATGTTATTGACCGTGACTTACCATCAGGGGTCTGGGATTTAGGCTGATGGGACTTCCCTATAAGAGCCTGTATACTTACCATCATCAGCTTATCCCCTTGCGACTCCTTGTGTTTAGTGATGTTGCGATCATGCTCAATGGGAGACTCTCTTAGTGCAACTACCGTGATACCCCTCCAATTTGGCAGAGAGGTCTGCATTCTGGTCCTCAATGCGTCCTTTAATCCATCCATTAGTACAGAGACAGCTACCTCCCTGTGGTTGGCTTTATATCCGCTATCCCTGTGTATCTAGCCATTTCCTGCGGTGCTCTATGGAAATACTCGGATGCCAATTCACTGTCCTTCTGTCTTATGGAGAAATTTTTGTTCCACTTAACAACAGTAGGGAAATACAATCCTAATTGTATGTTAATTTGCCTTACATTCTCCTGGTTGTACTCGTCAGTGAGAGGCAATTCTACATCTAGTTTACAAGCAGTTATGAATTTTGGGATGTCAAAATTTGAGGGTAGGCTCGCTCTTAGCACTGTCCGCCAATCTTTGTTTGTGAGCTCATGGGCATTACCCAATTCTCTAATAAATTTCTGGCATCCGACTAGATCTTTTCTGGGATCGGGGAATTCTGACATAATTGACCTCAGTTCTGATCAGGACCAAGGACAGTGCATTGCAATGTTCCTGATGGGAGTTACTCCCTGATTATCAGTTCTCCCATTGGGGACTG